>NC_088397.1:10745801-10863301 GCF_034236695.1 Oncorhynchus nerka
CATCATCACAACCCAGTCCTTTACAACTGTCTCATCACCAGTACATCACCACAACCCAGTCCTTTACAACTGTCTCATCACCAATACATCATCACAACCCAATCCTTTACAACTGTCTCATCACCAGTACATCACCACAACCCAGTCCTTTACAACTGTCTCATCACCAGTACATCACCACAACCCAGTCCTTTTCAACTGTCTCATCACCAGTACATTGGTAGTATGTGACCAGTACATCATCACAACCCAGTCCTTTTCAACTGTCTCATCACCAGTACATCACCACAACCCAGTCCTTTCCAACTGTCTCATCACCAATACATCATCACAACCCAGTCCTTTACAACTGAGACATCACCAGTACATTGTTAGTATGTGACCAGTACATCACCAGTACATTGGTAGTATGTGACCAGTACATCACCAGTACATTGGTAGTATGTGACCAGTACATCATCAGTACATTGGTAGTATGTGACCAGTACATCACCACAAGCCAGTCCTTTTCCAACTGAGACATCACCAGTACATTGCTAGTATGTGACCAGTACATCACCAGCACATTGGTAGTATGTGACCAGTACATCACCAGTACATTGGTAGTATGTGACCAGTACATCACCAGTACATTGTTAGTATGTGACCAGTACATCACCAGCACATTGGTAGTATGTGACCAGTACATTGGTATTATATGACCAGTACATCACCAGTATATTGGTAGTATGTGAGGTAATATACGGTGGAACAAGGACACCAATGGCTAGCTCACAGTCAGATTAGCCCTACTGTAAAGTACAGTACATATTTACAACTTTAACCCTCTTGTAAAGTACAGTACATATTTACAACTTGAACCCTCCTGTAAAGTACAGTACATATTTACAACTTTAACCCTCCTGTAAAGTACAGTACATATTTACAACTTTAACCCTCCTGTAAAGTACAGTACATATTTACAACTTGAACCCTCCTGTAAAGTACAGTACACATTTACAACTTTAACCCTCCTGTAAAGTACAGTACACATTTACAACTTTAACCCTCCTGTAAAGTACAGTACATATTTACAACTTTAACCCTCCTGTAAAGTACAGTACACATTTACAACTTTAACCCTCCTGTAAAGTACAGTACATATTTACAACTTTAACCCTCCACTTCTCCCTCTTCCTCCTGTCCCCTCTTCTTTTCCACTCACTCACTCACTCACTCACTCACTCACTCACTCACTCACTCACTCACTCACTCACTCACTCACTCACTCACTCACTCACTCACTCACTCACCTTGTATAAAAGTAGAACACCGTCATATAAATATTGAACAGGTGTTGGAGGACGTTCGCTGAGTGTTTCATTCAGCTGTTTTGTCTTCACTCTCCCTCCCTTTACTCTGAGTAACTTCATTGAGATGGATGGCCATACTACACGTTGCCCTTGGACAGGATTGTATATCAGTCTATAAAGCTGGAAGCACCACTGTCATCACTCAGAGTTTCACTGTGTCGTTCTCCTGCGTTTAAATGTTAGTTTAGCGCTTGTCCTCCTTGAAACTCGTGTCAGCACTTCCTTGACAAGTACGCACACACACGCGCATACACGCACACACGTGCACGCACGCACATACACGCACACACGCGCATACACGCACACACGCGCATACACGCACACACGCGCATACACGCACACACGCACATGGTCAAAAGCAGAGAGGAGCGCAATAAAGCGTTTTACTGCAGAGCCATTAGAAACCTAACCTGTTGTTGTTTACATAATGGCTAAGGTACTGCAGGTACAACAACCTTCCTTTGGCCTATGCACTATCTCCTGCCGTTATGCCCTTGAGCAAGGCACTTAACCCCCCCACAATTGCTCTGCATCCAAGGGCGCTGCATTGCTGCTGACCCTGTGCCTCTCAACGTGCTTCTCAACGTGCCTCTCAACGTGCCTCTCAACGTGCTTCTCAACGTGCCTCTCAACGTGCTTCTCAACGTGCCTCTCAGCGTACCTCTCAACGTGCCTCTCAACGTGCCTCTCAACGTGCTTATCAACGTGCCTCTCAACGTGCCTCTCAACGTGCCTCTCAACGTGCCTCTCAACGTGCTTCTCAACGTGCCTCTCAACGTGCCTCTCAACGTGCTTCTCAACGTGCCTCTCAACGTGCCTCTCAACGTGCCTCTCAACGTGCCTCTCAACGTGCTTCTCAACGTGCCTCTCAACGTGCTTCTCAACGTGCCTCTCAACGTGCCTCTCAACGTGCTTCTCAACGTGCCTCTCAACGTGCGTGCCTCTCAACGTGCTTCTCAACGTGCCTCTCAACGTGCTCTCAACGTGCTTCTCAACGTGCCTCTCAACGTGCTTCTCAACGTGCCTCTCAATGTGCCTCTCAGCGTGCCTCTCAACGTGCCTCTCAACGTGCTTCTCAACGTGCCTCTCAACGTGCCTCTCAACATGTGTGAATCCTGGGTTTATTGGGAAATGCAGAAGATGAACTGCCGTTCTAACCAGTGGACAATAAAGTAATATTCTATTCTGTTCTATTCTATGTCAAGGTTGACCCACTCACCTGACTGAGAGTACACCACACTGCCAGGGAACGAGAAAGGAGATACCTAGTCAGTTGCACAATTGAATGATTTCAACCGAAATGTGTCTTTCGCATTTAACCCTCTGAATCAGAGAGGTGTTGCCTAGTCTATCATGGCTGAGTGAACGGAACAAATGTTTAATTTATGTTGTGGCACAGATTTCCACCTGTGCTTTGATCTGTGCTCTCAATTGTACAGACTAGTTACAATTTACAAAACAGCTGACACTTTGGCTATTGCATGTGTTAACATGTTGGCACAATGACTCCAATAACCCCACTGAAAGACTCTAAAAAGGAGAACAAAAACAGATTAATCCTTCACTTGAAAGTTGAGTAATCCACGACTCAGCATCCGCTTGTTAGCGGATGTGTCTGATCAAACGTTCTCTTAACATGGGAAGACATAATGCTCCCAGCACAGGAGGCTGCTGAGGGTAGAATGGCTCACAATAAAGACAGGAAGGGAACAAATGGAATGGCATCAAACACATGGAAACCATGGAAACCATGTGTTTGATGTATTTAATACCATTCCACTGATTCCACTCCTGTCATTACCACGAGCCCATCCTCCCCAATTATGGTGCCACCAGCCTCCTGTGGCTCCCAGACAATTATGTGAATAGTGGAGAGAGGCTGCTATCCCCCCTCGCACAATAACAACGACCATGTTAAATCACTTGAAGGTTTCTTTTTGTTCTAGGGGATTTCTCAGCTAATCACATATTCCATGTCATTTTATTAGGCGCTAACGTATGATTTGAGATCAAATTCAGTTAATGACTTTAAAAGGCTTAAAAAATGGAGAATGGCGAGGCTGACCTCTAATGTGGGTTTGCTTTCCAGCAGCTTACCGATATGTGGATTTCATTTAATTGAATGTGAATTTGTATCTGTTTTTTAAGGTAACTGAGGCCAGACTAGCTGTCTCACTCTTATCAGTATCTGGGGAAAAGAGAGAGGGGGGGTTTGATGTGATCTTGGGAAGCTGTCATGTTGGATTGGATCATAAACCTAAAAGTTATGAAATCAAAAGGTGAGCAAAAAGACAGAAACAGCAGAGGTTCAGAGAGAAGACTTCATTTGACTATTTACAGCAGAGGTTCAGAGAGAAGACTTCATTTGACTATTTACAGCAGAGGTTCAGAGAGAAGACTTCATTTGACTATTTACAGCAGAGGTTCAGAGAGAAGACTTCATTTGACTATTTACAGCAGAGATTCAGAGAGAAGACTTCATTTGACTATTTACAGCAGAGGTTCAGAGAGAAGACTTCATTTGACTATTTACAGCAGAGGTTCAGAGAGAAGACTTCATTTGACTATTTACAGCAGAGGTTCAGAGAGAAGACTTCATTTGACTATTTACAGCGGAGGTTCAGAGAGAAGACTTCATTTGACTATTTATATTTCAGACGGATATGTGTCTGGATGGGACAGAAGCCTCATTGTCAGGGAGAGAGACGTAGGCAGTAGTTAATTACATTTTTCTACTTAAGAAATGAAGAAGGGCTCTTTCAATCAGACCTTTGTCTCTATTCTCTCCTGAATCTAAGACATCCTCTTACAACAAAGATCATGGCTCCAGATACACACACACACACACACACACACACACACACACACACACACACACACACACACACACACACACACACACACACACACACACACACACACACACAGACACAGACACACACACACACACACACACACACACACACTACTCAAGTCTCTTATACTTCACCAACTCTACTAATAACCCAACTCCTTTCACCTCTGGATCACTCTGTCATTCCTAGAACCTTTGGTATTTGGTATTTTATTAGGATCCCCATTAGCTGTTGCAAAAGCAGCAGCTACTCTTCCTGGGGTCAGTGGATATGACTAGCTTGTATAGTAACACACCAGGCACACCAATCACACCTCTTATCATCATCTGGCAAAGTAGGCCAATTTATCTGGCAAAGTCCCTGCATAGTGCTCTTGAGAGGTGGAGGGATACAGTCTGAGCTCCTAATAGACTGGACAAAGCACTGCTTTTGTGTTCCTCCTCACATTGTCACAGCAGCACACTGTGACTGATGCAGGGACTGAAGCCAACGGAACTTTTTTCTCTCACTGAGATGATTAGATCAGACCATCCACAGGCAGACCTCCAGTCTAAGACAGATTGGTTTTGGCCCTTTACTTATCTGGTCAGGGTGTGAGGTTCAGTGTTGAGGAGAACGGAGGGCTCACACAGCCTAATAGAAATGGCACCCTAAAAGTGTAGACTCAGGGGTGTCAAACTCATCCCATGGAAGGCCGAGTGTCTGCTGGTCACGTTCAATTTGTGTCCAATTAAAACCTAGACAACCAGGTGAGGGGAGTTCCTAACCAATCAGTGACCTTCATTGACCAATTAAGTACAAGGAAAGAGTGAGAACCCGCAGACACTCGCCCCCCCGTGGAATGAGTTTGATACCCTAAAGGTGTAAAGGGACTCAAATCTGGCTGTTTGTTTCCTTCTGACAAAAGACAGAACATGATGTCTTTCAACGGATGTCTTGATGTCGTCATGACAACTCCAGTCTTTGGGACTTTTCTGAGAGTAAAGGGATAGATTTCTTCACTCGGTTTGATTAGCTTTAATCTAGAGCACAAAATGGTTGCTTGGTAAAACACAACATGCATTTTCTACAGTATATACAGTATGTGAAGCCATGCCAGGCTTTATAGCCTACACATAACAACACAACTTTATAGCCTATACATAACAACACAACTTTATAGCCTACACATAACAACACAACTTTATAGCCTACACATAACAACACAACTTTATAGCCTACACATAACAACACAACTTTATAGCCTACACATAACAACACAACTTTATAGCCTACACATAACAACACAACTTTATAGCCTACACATAACAACACAACTTTATAGCCTACACATAACAACACAACTTTATAGCCTACACATAACAACACAACTTTATAGCCTACACATAACAACACAACTTTATAGCCTACACATAACAACACAACTTTATAGCCTACACATAGCAACACAACTTTATAGCCTACACATAACAACACAACTTTATAGCCTACACCTAACACAACTTTATAGCCTACACATAACAACACAACTTTATAGCTTATACATAACAACACACCTTTATAGCCTACACATAACAACACAACTTTATAGCCTACACATAACAACACAACTTTATAGCCTACACATAACAACACAACCTTAGCCTATACATAACAACACAACTTTATAGCCTACACATAACAACACAACTTTATAGCCTATACATAACAACACAACCTTATAGCCTATACATAACAACACAACTTTATAGCCTACACATAACAACACAACCTTAGCCTATACATAACAACACAACTTTATAGCCTACACATAACAACACAACTTTATAGCCTATACATAACAACACAACTTTATAGCCTACACATAACAACACAACTTTATAGCCTACACCTAACACAACTTTATAGCCTACACATAACAACACAACTTTATAGCCTATACATAACAACACAACTTTATAGCCTACACATAACAACACAACTTTATAGCCTATACATAACAACACAACTTTATAGCCTACACATAACAACACAACTTTATAGCCTACACCTAACACAACTTTATAGCCTACACATAACAACACAACCTTATAGCCTATACATAACAACACAACTTTATAGCCTACACATAACAACACAACTTTATAGCCTATACATAACAACACAACTTTATAGCCTACACATAACAACACAACTTTATAGCCTACACATAACAACACAACTTTATAGCCTACACATAACAACACAACTTTATAGCCTACACATAACAACACAACTTTATAGCCTACACATAACAACACAACTTTATAGCCTACACCTAACACAACTTTATAGCCTACACATAACAACACAACCTTATAGCCTATACATAACAACACAACTTTATAGCCTACACATAACAACACAACTTTATAGCCTATACATAACAACACAACCTTATAGCCTACACATAACAACACAACTTTATAGCCTACACATAACAACACAACTTTATAGTCTACACATAACTCAATCCTCTTCCAATTCCGCTTTCTTTGACTATTTTCAACTGTCCCAGACAGTGAGAGCAGAATCAAACGTAGCTTCTTCTCAGAATTCATGTGAATAATACTGTCAAGACAAAAATGGCCCCTCTGAAACAAGCAGGAATTTTATAATAAAGTCAGTCTTTGTTGGGCCTTTTAGAGTAAGAGAGTCACTCTATGGAGTGCAGACATTGCACCAGCAGTCCATAGTGAAACCCCTCTCCCCAGTCAGTGAAAGGCAGACCAAGTTCAGCTACCGTCCCCCTCTGACAAACACCCAACTGTGTGAATATAAATACACACCCAGTCACCATCACACTAAATAAGACATGGACTAGACCTGTCATCTCTACTCACCCTGACACACTCTGTTAAAGGAACAATCTATGAATGCTACATCCATTTTTAGACTTGTAAATTATTTATATATTAGCCATGATTCTTCAGGAATATAACCTATAAACAAATTAGCTTTGTTCAACTGTCTAACCCCCCCAGAACCAAAAATATAAACATGTTTTACTCCTTTGTTTGTAAATAATTTAATTGTAAACAAGCACTGTATTTTTTTTTTTTACTATAACTTTGATATTATGGAGTCAGTCCTTGCATTCATAGCTCAAATCAAATCAAATGTATTGGTCACATACACATGGTTAGCAGATGTTAATGCGAGTGTAGCGAAATGCTTGTGCTTCTAGTTCCGACAATGCAGTAATAACCAACGAGTAATCTAACCTAACAATTCCACAAGTACTACCTTATACACACAAGTGTAAAGGGATAAAGAATATGTACATAAAGATATATGAATGAGTGATGGTAGGCAAGATGCAGTAGATGGTATTGAGTACAGTATATACATATGAGATGAGTAATGTAGGGTATATAAACATAAAGTGGCATAGTTTAAAGTGGCTAGTGATACATGTATTACATAAAGATGGCAAGATGCAGTAGATGATATAGAGTACAGTATATACATATACATATGAGATGAGTAATGTAGGGTATGTAAATATTATATTAAGTAGCTCTGTCTATGAATTTGAGAGTGGTTACATTTATCCAGCTCCATCCCTATGCTTTTTTCCCCCAAAATAGTGGCAGGGTGACGCTTTGTTATTGTTTGAATTGGAGATTGCCCCTTTGAAGGGACAATCAGATTCTCTAGCCCATCGCTCATCTTACCAAGCAAAGGGGTGGGGTAAGGCTGTTGAAATTGAAGATCTTGGTTATCACACCTCCTCTGATAAATGATTTAATTGTGTTCTTCTACAGAGAAAGAAAAGAGTCACCCTGTCAAAGGGGAGTGCATTGATCCTATTTCTATGGTGGCAGACTTAAGCCATAGGCTGGAAGTTCAGCCAGTCATATTACACTGTGATACATTGGCCTACTTTGCCAGCTTACCTGACAAAAGTTAATTCATCTCAAATCAAATCAAATGTTATTGGTCACATACATGTGTTTAGTAGATGTTATTGCGGGTATAGCAAAATGCTTGTATTTCTAGCTCCGACAGTGCAGTAATATCTAGCAAGTAATATCTTACCATTTCACAATAATACACACAATACGCACAAATCTAAAGTAAAGGAATGGAATTAAGAATATATAAATATTTAGACGAGCAATGTCAGAGCGGCATAGACTAAGATACAGTAGAATAGAATACAGTATATACATATGAGATGAGTAATGCAAAATATGTAAACATTAAGTGACTAGTGTTGCATTATTAAAGTGGCCAGTGAGTTCAAATCTATGTATATAGGGCAGCAGCCTCTAATGTGCTAGTGATGGCTATTTAACAGTCTGATGGCCTTCAGATAGAATATATTTTTCAGTCTCTCGGCCCTAGCTTTGATGCACCTGTACTGACCTCACCTTCTGGATGATAGCGGGGTGAACAGGCAGTGGCTCGGGTGGTGACGATGTACCTGTACTGACCTCACCTTCTGGATGATAGCGGGGTGAACAGGCAGTAGCTCGGGTAGTTGTTGTCCTTCATACATTTTTTGGCCTTACTGTGACATTGAGTGCTGTAGGTGTCCTGGAGGGCAGGTAGTTTGCCCCCCCGGTGATGCGTTGGACAGACCGCACCACCCTCTGGAGAGCCCTGCGGTGGCGGCAGTGCAGTTTCCGTACCAGGCTGTGTCGGGCTGACAGGATGCTCTCAATTGTGCATCTGTCAAAGTTCGTGAGGGTTTTAGGTGTCAAGCCAAAATGAGGTTGAAGAGGCTGAGCCTCCTGAGGTTGAAGAGGTGCTGTTGCGCTTTCTTCCCCACACTGTTTGTGTGGGTGGACCATTTCAGTTTGTCAGTGATGTGTACGCAGAGGAACTTGAAGCTTTCCACCTTCTCCACTGCTGCCCCGTCGATGTGGATACAGGGGTGCTCCCTCTGCTGTTTCCTGAAGTCCACCATCAGCTCCTTTGTTTTGTTGACGTCGGGTGAGAGGTTATTTTCCTGGCACCACACTTCCAGGGCACTCACCTTCTCCCTGTAGGCTGTTACATCAACTGCAAAGTTGCCTAGGAACTAAAATCACGGCTGCCCTACTTGTCGGCTCAATATTACTCCATCTTACTCCACCACTCCATTAATTACTCCATTACTGGCCAAAACAAAGATAAACCCATTTTCCTCAGATCTTAGTGTTTATAACAAACAGTCATTTTCAGCCTTGCAATAAACCAAGAGCATTATTAGATACTCTACTGCCATCTACTGAGTATGGTTCCCATTGTAACAGTCGTCAAACAATACATTTAGCATGTCATTTAATAGCTTTTGTAATACTGCCCTCTTCTGGCAAAAAGGTTTGGCCTAAATCGCCAATATTGGGGGAAAATTGAAGAAAGAAAACCTTCTCTCCAAACCTTCACAGCAACTGCCAAATAAGAAATAAGCTAACAGACTAAAAAAGGAAATCTCCCAGGGCAACGTCTCCCAGGGCAACGTCTCCCAGGGCAATGTCTCCCAGGGCAATGTCTCCCAGGGCAACATCTCCCAGGGCAATGTCTCCCAGGGCAACATCTCCCAGGGCAACGTCTCCCAGGGCAACATCTCCCAGGGCAACATCTCCCAGGGCAATGTCTCCCAGGGCAACATCTCCCAGGGCAATGTCTCCCAGGGCAAAGTCTCCCAGGGCAAACACCAGACTAGGCCCTGATCCAGTGCTCTGAGTCAATAGATGGATCAACATAGGAGTGAAATACATTGGATTCAAGGATATGATTTTGTAACAGGAAAAATAATTCAGGCATTACATTTCTACAATACCATTATAGACCTACATTTAACAAAAATATATGTTTAATAAATGCACAATCTGAACGATGTTCTATTGATATTGACATTGATTAAGAATTACATGGCTAATGATCTTAGTACAAGTAAGCTAAGGAGGCCTGCACCTACACTATCATAAACTATATATAAAATGTTATTATGAGTCTTTATGCCTATTGTTTGTTTGTCATCCTCAGACATTTGTAAACAATGTCTACTCAGGTTAATCTCGTTAACACTCCCATCTATAGATGCGCAATTAGCCAGGGGAACAGTTTAGGCTACTGATAGCCTATGTTTAAAACCATCATGTTGATCTCATGGATGGATGGACTGTCAGTCCTTGTATCCATACAACCTGTCTATGACTTTGAGCATGGTTAGGTTACAATTCCACAGCTCAATCTCTCAGCTTTATAGCAAGTGGCAGGGCCGCTTTGGGGCTGAAACAGACAAGGGATTGTCAATTGTTTAGGAAGATGCCTTCGGCAAACCGATAATAATTAGCCTAGTGACAAAATGTACAACTTTTTTCACAAGAATAAACCCACTGACGCGCACAATGGGATTAAATCCCAAAAGACGCTGCTAGCCATATTTTCTCCAGTGAAGATGTAAAGAAAAGTCATCTCCTCTCACTTCCGCTGTAGAGGCTCGAGCGAGTTGCAGTGGCGCGAAGCAGCAGCTGCAGCCAGTGCGCGCGCGCCGTGAGCACCTGTCACAAGGTGAAGAGCAGGACGAGTTGTTCGACTAGTACAATAGGATATTGCAGGGTCTTGAAGCTGGAGCAAGTACACCACACTCCACCACACTTCCACTGGGCTGGGCCAGAGAGGCAGCAACCACCCATTTGGACCGATGTTCTGGCCGAAATGCAGTCTCGACACATCTACATTCGGAATAAGATCGGCGAGGGCATCCAAGCGACCAGCTTTCAGGTAGGTCACACCAACGGGAGAAGACAGACAGTTACTATTCTCCTCAAACAGTTTTGTTTTCAAGCAAAACAACTTTGGCACTTTTTGAATTCCTTGTTTTACTACACACCGTGCCTCATGCTGTTTTGGAATGTTTGATCATATTTAGTGTCTAGGCTACTGAATGTTGTTTTAAATCAAAGAAGAGTATCCAAAATATCCTAGCTTCACCTAGTAATTACTAGACTAAGTAATACATGTGCTCGAAGTCACATTTGGTAAGATGTTGAACAGACAACATGCCCTATTTTATTTTCTGGTGTTATGAAACATGTAACGTGTTATTTCCTCCCCTAGCCTGTGTGATTTCTAACCAAGTGTTTCCACCTAATTATGGCCACACCGCAGCAAGATGCAATACAAGACAAAGGGACACCCAGTGACTAACGTGACCCAGTTAAGATGGCCCTATTTGGTGTAGATTCATGGGAAAAGTAGGTTCTGATATTTTTATAGTGACATTGCAACTAACTCTGGAGACTTAGCCATAAGTGGAGCAAATCACTGCTAGATAATTAACCTGCCCCTTAGAGGTTCAGGATGGGCCTATATTTGGCCCTTTTAGAGACTTGCTAATGAAAGTCGGAAACAGTGAAAGTCTTCATTATAGATCGGGTTGAACATTTCCCAAAATCTTCCCAAAATCCTCAGGGTTTTTGGATTTCTTGCATTTTCCCTCCTGATTCCAGGAATGTACCAACCAGGATTTTGGGGAAGTTGCCAGAATTTTGCAACCCTTATAGATCATTACGTTTCCTTGAATTTCAATGTTATCGTGGACATATTGCTAGCCTACATAACATTACTAGTACTACTACAGATCTACAGTAAATTACATCTCTCCTATGTTGGGATGACATTGGCTGGCTAGAGACAGAGTGGGGGGTTGTGATTGGGGAGTTGTGATTGGCCTGTAGGTGTCATGTTGCCGCCAGTGTCATGTCTGCCCTATGGGGGGCGATGTCACCGGGCTGCTCTGATAGTTCTCACACTGAGACTCCCCTGCCTCATGTGCACACACACACACACACACACACACACACACACACACAGTCTTCCATAGCCTGACAGGATCACAGAGGACAAATGCGACAGGAATCTCCTGACATCAATATATAGAATAGGTAGACTAATTGATACTCCCAGTTGGTATTAAATAGAACGTTGCGGCCCCGCCCACCAGTGGGGAAAACAACCCATGGTTACCTTGGTTACCCCATTGGTTCACAGGAAAAACTAGACTTATTCAAACACAATTATCTTGTTGTCTGCTTGTTTTAAACAATTACAAAACTACATTTAAAAAAAGTACAACATGTCTAATGATAACTTTTCAACATTGCCTGCTCCGAAGCATTCTCACTACTTAGAAAAACCTAATATTGTAGAACTTCCCTCATCAATCAATCAAATGTATTTATAAAGCCCTTTTTACGTCAGCAGATACATACAGAAACCCAGCCTAAAACCCCAAACAGCAAGCAATGCAGATGTAGAAGCAGGGTGGCTAGGAAAAACTCCCTAGAAAGGCAGGAACCTAGGAAGAAACCTAGAGAGGAACCAGGCTCTGAGGGGTGGCCAGTCCTCTTCTGGTTGTGCCGGGTAGCGATTATAACAGTACATGACCATTAAGGCAAGATTGTTCTCCAAGATGTTCAAACGTTCATAGATGACTAGCAGGGTCAAATAATAATCACAGTGGTTGTAGAGGGTGCAACAGGTCAGTAAATCAGGAGTAAATGTCACTTGGCTTTTCATAGCCGGGCATTCAGAGGTTGAAACAGCAGGTGCGGTAGAGCGAGAGAGTTGAAAACAGCAGGTCTGGGACAATGTAGCACGTTCGGTGAACAGGTCAGGGTTTCATAGCCACAGGCAGAACAGTTGCAGCAGCACGACCAGGTGGACTGGGGACAGCATGGAGTCATCAGGCCAGATAGTCCTGAGGCATCGTCCTATGTCGCTAACGTTAGCCATGTGACTGAGTGCCAGCTAGCTACCAACCAGAACATTAAGCTATCCAAGACCAACAACACAAAGAAATGGACTATAAATCTACAAATAGTGAGTGTAGATAAAAACGGACTACTAAACAAGTTAAATGTCTTACCTGTGATGAAATGTTATCCACACACACGTGTCGTCTACATGGACACTGGGTCTCCACAATTTCCCACTCTTCCACAGTGAATAGCCTGAAGCCACAGAGGTCTTCTCGCAGGCTTGTTTTCCATACATGGGAGCATTGCAAACCATAGGTCATGATTTTTGACCTGGTTACTTGTACATTGAACAACACAGCAGCTCTTCAGATTGTTTTGTTATTTCTGTATAACAAAAAAATGATGACTAAGTTGACTCTTTTACATTGGGGGTCAATGGGAAATAATGTTTTCACCAATTTGTGGTCATGTTTGAGGGGAGTTCATTCTTATGACATGAATACCGATTCGGAGTACACATACCAAGTTATAGAATAGAACAGAATATAATAAAATAGAACTATGGAATATAGGTAAGATGTAACACGGAAAGCAATTCCATCAGCAACTGCTGTCTACTGTACCATTATGTATTGCTGTTTATTTCTGTTCATGTCTGTGTTGTTCTTTAGCTTGATTCCCCTTGAGAAGGACTTGGTTGGTTGTGCTGTTTGTCTGATCCCACACAGGTGAACCGAGGGACCTACTCCAGGCGAAGCCGATTGAAGAGGTCTGATGGCAGCACCACCTCCACAAGCTTCATCCTCAGACAGGTAGGGCCCCTGGGGTTTCCCCTAGGTACAGATCTAGGATCCCCTCCCCCAATCCTAACCTTAACCATTAGTGGGGGAAATGGAAAACTGACTGAAGATCAGCGTAAAGGGGCAACTTCACCCTATACCACAGGTAGGCTGGGATGGGTTCAATTCCAGAAATATGATCCCTTCCCAATGTCCTCGACCTCTACCTCTTCACAGATCTGATAGGACTGGATAGGTGAAACTAGCTGGAGCTGTTGCTAGCTTACACCTAGCCATGTCTTCTCGGATCTGTAATGGGGAGTGACCAAGGGCATAGGGGAGTGGACAACGTTCTGGGATGAGAACCCACACTGACAAGAGAGACAGATTCAGTCACAAACAAACACACTCACACAAGGACACACTTCTTGGAAGCATCTGAGTAGTGCTTTTACATAGCCCAGTTGAATTGAACCATGAATTAGTCCTTGAGACATACTACAGCAGGCAGTTAACATCCAACCAGGATGACGGGACAGCCAGAGAACAGTCACTGGAAAACCAGTCAACCGTTCAGTCATCAATATGTTGCTGACCTGGGGAAACCAACCAAATCGTCTTCATTGTGCAGCCCCAGGATAGATCCTTCTAGAGCAGGGGTGGAAAACTCCAGTCCTCCAGGGCCTGATTGGTGTCACCCCTTTTCTCCTTCCCTATTAAACACAGCTGATTAATCAAATGAAGATCATGTTTAGGTGATTATTAGAGTCAGGTGTGTTAGCTGGGGCAAAACTGTGACACCAATCAGGCCCCCGAGGACTGGAGTTGCCCACCCCTGTTCTAGAGAGATAGAGAGCAACAGAGTATGCAGGTTGTTTCTCCAACGCCACTCTAACACAGCTGATTCAGCTAATCAAGGAGCTGATGAGCTGCTGATTAGTACATGTATGATGTTTCATCAAGGCTGGAGTAAAAGCTTACTGTACCTATCTCTCTAGGAGGAGGGTTGGCCAGCACTCATCATTTTGTTATTATTTCATGAACTTATTATGCAGATACACTTGCATATATTTTTATAATATAAATATTGTGCAAAATATATCTACAGGCCAATGTCTTTATTTCAACTATTTCTACTAGTGTGTCTTTCCAGAAGAAGGTCCAGTAGATTTATGAACCTGCTATTTTCTTATTTGTCTTTTGCCCCTTGTTTATTTTAGAAACGGATACACTTAAATAAGCATCAAAATGATAATGTGACTATCAGAATGAAAGCTTACAATTATAACATGCAATACATTGTGGTACAGCAAACCATTTTGGACTAAGTCAATTATATTCTGGTTATCCACTATACTCTATACAGCTCCTTTTGTTTTATATTCTGGTTATATCTGTGGTGCTTAGCCTATACACTGGAAGAGAGAGGGAGAGAGATGGATAGAAAGAAAGAAGGGAGAGAGAGAGATAAATGGATAGAGAGGAAGGGATAGAGATAGATGGATAGAGAGAAAGAGGGGAGAGAGAGAAAGATGAGGGGAGAGAGAAAGATGGATGATAGAGAGAAAGAGGGGAGAGAGGAAGATGGATGATAGAGAGAAAGAGGGGAGAGAGAGAAAGATGGATGATAGAGAGAAGAGGGGAGAGAGAGAAAGATGAGGGGAGAGAGAAGGGGAGAGAGATAGATAGATGGACAGAGAGAGAAAGAGAAGGGGACAGAGAGAAGAGGGGAGAAAGAGAGAGATCAAATCAAATTTATTTATATAGCCCTTCGTACATCAGCTGATATCTCAAAGTGCTGTACAGAAACCCAGCCTAAAACCCCAAACAGCAAGCAATGCAGGTGTAGAAGCAGGGTGGCTAGGAAAAACTCCCTAGAAAGGCCAAAACCTAGGAAGAAACCTAGAGAGGAACCAGGCTATGTGGGGTGGCCAGTCCTCTTCTGGCTGTGCCGGGTGGAGATTATAACAGAACATGGCCAAGATGTTCAAATGTTCATAAATGACCAGCATGGTCGAATAATAATAAGGCAGAACAGTTGAAACTGGAGCAGCAGCACAGTCAGGTGGACTGGGGACAGCAAGGAGTCATCATGTCAGTTAGTCCTGGGGCACGGTCCTAGGGCTCAGGTCCTCCGAGAGAGAGAAAGAAAGAGAGAATTAGAGAGAGCATATGTGGGGTGGCCAGTCCTCTTCTGGCTGTGCCGGGTGGAGATTATAACAGAACATGGCCAAGATGTTCAAATGTTCATAAATGACCAGCATGGTCGAATAATAGTAAGGCAGAACAGTTGAAACTGGAGCAGCAGCATGGCCAGGTGGACTGGGGACAGCAAGGAGTCATCATGTCAGGTAGTCCTGGGGCATGGTCCTAGGGCTCAGGTCAGTTGAAACTGGAACAGCAGCATGGCCAGGTGGACTGGGGACAGCAAGGAGTCATCATGTCAGGTAGTCCTGGGGCATGGTCCTAGGGCTCAGGTCCTCCGAGAGAGAGAAAGAAAGAGAGAATGAGAGAACGCACACTTAGATTCACACAGGACACCGAATAGGACAGGAGAAGTACTCCAGATATAACAAACTGACCCCAGCCCCCCGACACATAAACTACTGCAGCATAAATACTGGAGGCTGAGACAGGAGGGGTCAGGAGACACTGTGGCCCCATCCGAGGACACCCCCGGACAGGGCCAAACAGGAAGGATATAACCCCACCCACTTTGCCAAAGCACAGCCCCCACACCACTAGAGGGATATCTTCATGAGGGGAGAGAGAGAAAGATGGATGATAGAGAGAAAGAGGGGAGAGAGAAAGATAGATGGACAGAGAGAGAAAGAGAAGGGGACAGAGAGAGATGGATGGATAGAGAGGGAGAAATAGATGGATAGAGAGAAAGAGAGGAGGGGACAGAGAGATGGACAGAATGAAATAGATGGATAGAGAGAAAGAGGGGAGGGAGATAGAGAGAGAATGATGCTGCTGTCATCCCCCTCATCCTACACTCCCTCAGTCAAGGAGAGAGTGTGTGTGCGTCCAAGCTGAGTGGAGGGGAGCACAGCCAATCGGCTTGCTGCACAGCCAATCGACTTGCTGCACATTGGCTTTGTCATCGGGTGCTGATATTGAGGAAGGATTCTCTATGCTGCTCCGTTCGGTGTGTTTGGAAGGGCTGATGAAATGCCAGGATTGGGCTGCCTCTAGGGAGAGCCTCTCTGCTTTATAATGTGAGCCAGTAGCATCCAGGCTCGGGCTAACGCACAACCATCGACCAAGCAGGCCTAGGGGAAACCAAACAGGCCTAGGGGAAACCAAACAGGCTGGCTCTGCTACTGCTATTACCTCTTCTCCTCTTCCAGCCGAAAAAGGAGGGATTTATTTTTTACCGTCATCCCCCCATCCATCCTGTGTTCTGTGGTGGATCCCTCCTCCTGTTCCCCCTCCTCCACTACAGCCTCCTCCTCCGCTCTCTCATTTTTTTCCCCCTCTTCCTTTTATTCTTCTAGAGGTGCTTTTGGAAATAGCAGACCTCCATGTATGACAATTTGTACCTGCATGGATTTGAAGACTCGGAGGCGGTGAGTGGTGGGGGGGTTTAGCTTCAGATCGTGTGTGTTTGAGCGTGTGTGTTTGTCGATGGAGGTGGCTCAGCTGTGGTGCACACACAAACACAGGGCTTACTGTAGGTAAGCTGGCGGTCTCATGCTGTAGATGGAAGGATCGCGGTCTCCGCTGGGGGGGTGACTGGGGGTTCAATGTAAGGAGAAGACAGAGTCAGACGTGTGTGTGTGTGCGCGCACACAGTCGTGAGAGTGTAATTAGTGATGATGTGTATAAGAATAAGTAGCAATATGTGTCTGTCAGCATCAGCCCAATGCATCTGAATAGCTGCATCATATCATCAGCACATTTCAATGGCTGATGATAGCTATACAATGTACACTGTAGCCATCCATTTAATGCACAGCACACGTAGGAGCACAAAGATGGAGATAGCATTATATAGCGAGAGAAGAGCAGTGTGTAAATGCTATATCCTATCCCCCAGAGGGCCGTTTCGCTCCCTGCGTGAGGTTATGATTGTATAATGTATCCTCATATCACAGCCTCTCCAAATGTAGGGTATAGCCCTGCTGCATTTACTGCCTTTGTTTAAAGGGCCAAAGCTTCTATTTTTACACCCGGCAACAGCAGTGTGTTGTATTTCTGCTGCTGAGGACAGAGAGGACAGAGAGGAGCGTGCGTTGTGATGTCATATACTGGAGTCAGATAGACATGAGTCACGTCAGTGCTCCGTTGGAAGCCCGGCAGTCATACAATATGGCCGTGAAGAGATTCTGTACCCCAAAATGCACCCATCTAACTACCCATATACCCCGTTATCCATTTTGTATATATCGGCTGATCAGCAACCGGCTATAATTATTTATTAAGATATATAATGAATATATATAAAGGAACATAGTATTTGTTGAGGGGGGCGTGAGAATAAATGTTTACAAAAACACTAGAAGAGCTGGGTGGTAGTATGTGTGTGTGTGTGGTGTGTGTGTGTGTGTGTGTATGGTGTGTGTGTATGGTGTGTGTGTGTGTGTATGGTGTGTGGGTGTGTGTGGGGGGGGGGGGTTGTTCTAACAGGGTGTTCTTATAATATACTGTATGTCAGTTGGGTGCTTGTGAGTGCTTCACAAATAGCACACCGTTATAAGACAGAGTGTGAAAACAGGGAGCTTTTACTATTACTAACAGAAATACTTTGAACGAGCCGTGCAGGTTGATTTGTGTCGTGTGTTTGTGCCATAAAGGTTACACCCGGTAAAAAACATTTAAAGATTGTGATTAATTAATAATTAGGCTCATAGTACTTTTATCACAGAACCTTAATGTGATTATGAATTTATATCAACATCTGTTTCTTAATAGCGTTCACTCAAGATTTTTTTTTCCTTTTTTCAGAGCAATCACTTATTTTTCTAAATAAGCAAACCTCCTCGTTTTTTGTTTCCCAGACCTGGCATTTAGTGATTGGCCCACACAATTCAATAGAGCCCATGCTGAAGTAAGCCCAAGAAATAGCTTGTCTGTTGTAAAAAGTGCTATACTATGACTAGCGTCTGTGGATTTTAGCAGACTGCGAGACTTTCTACGTTCCTAAAGCGATATTGACACACATACACAGGCACTCAGGTACACACACACACACACACACTTGAGTTAATGTTGTTCCCCAATTGGATTATCTTTAGTAGATTCACTCTCTGTTCTTCTAAGGCCAAGGCTTGGGTCAATACTTTAACTCACGCTCTAGTCACAGCCAACCTTCGGGGACAGTTTGCCTTGTGGTTAGAACGTTGGGCCAGTAACCGAAAGGTTGCTGGATCGAATCCCAGAGCTGACAAGGTACAAATCTGTCGTTCTGCCCTTGAACAAGGCAGTTAACCCACTGTTCCCTTGGCGCCGAAAGATGTGGCTGTCGATTATGGCAGCCCCCCGCACCTCTCTGATTCAGAGGGGTTGGGTTAAATGCAGAACACACATTTGAATGCATTCAGTAGAACAACTGACTCCCCCTTTCCCTTCCTGGTCAGTCCGGCTACCTATGGGCCACTGCTCAC
The DNA here is from genome assembly GCF_034236695.1 of Oncorhynchus nerka. NCBI lineage: Eukaryota > Metazoa > Chordata > Actinopteri > Salmoniformes > Salmonidae > Oncorhynchus > Oncorhynchus nerka. The sequence continues at coordinate 10,765,135 of NC_088397.1, forward strand.
ATATGAGCGTAACCGGTGGTAATGTGTAACCAACCGGTGGTCATGTGTAACCAGTGGTAATGTGTAACCAACCAGTGGTCATGTGTAACCAGTGGTCATGTGTAACCAGTGGTCATGTGTAACCAACCGGAGGTAATGTGTAACCAGTGGCCATGTGTAACCAACCAGTGGTCATGTGTAACCAACCGGTGGTAATGTGTAACCAGTGGCCATGTGTAACCAGTGGTCATGTGTAACCAACCGGTGGTCTTGTGTAACCAACCAGTGGTAATGTGTAACCAGTGGCCATGTGTAACCAGTGGTCATGTGTAACCAACCGGTGGTCATGTGTAACCAACCAGTGGTCATGTGTAACCAACCGGTGGTCATGTGTAACCAACCGGTGGTCATGTGTAACCAACCGGTGGTCATGTGTAACCAGTGGTCATGTGTAACCAACCAGTGGTCATGTGTAACCAACTGGTGGTCATGTGTAACCAGTGGTAATGTGTAACCAACCGGTGGTCATGTGTAACCAGTGGTCATGTGTAACCAGTGGTCATGTGTAACCAACCAGTGGTCATGTGTAACCGACTGGTGGTCATGTGTAACCAGTGGTCATGTGTAACCAACCGGTGGTCATGTGTAACCAACCAGTGGTCATGTGTAACCAGTGGTCATGTGTAACCGGTGGTCATGTGTAACCAGTGGTCATGTGTAACCAGTGGTCATGTGTAACCAACCGGTGGTCATGTGTAACCAACCAGTGGTAATGTGTAACCGGTGGTCATGTGTAACCGGTGGTCATGTGTAACCAGTGGCCATGTGTAACCAGTGGTCATGTGTAACCAACCGGTGGTCATGTGTAACCAACCAGTGGTAATGTGTAACTAGTGGTAATGTGTAACTAGTGGTCATGTGTAACCAACCAGTGGTCATGTGTAACCAACCGGTGGTCATGTGTAACCAACCGGTGGTCATGTGTAACCAACCGGTGGTCATGTGTAACCAACCAGTGGTAATGTGTAACCAACCAGTGGTAATGTGTAACCAGTGGTCATGTGTAACCAACCAGTGGTCATGTGTAACCAGTGGTCATGTGTAACCAACCGGTGGTAATGTGTAACCAGTGGTCATGCTCCTTTGCACCCCATTATTTTTATTTCTACTTTGCACATTCTTCCATTGCAAAACTACCATTCCAGTGTTTTACTTGCTATATTGTATTTACTTTGCCACCATGGCCTTTTTTGCCTTTACCTCCCTTCTCACCTAATTTGCTCACATTGTATATAGACTTGTTTATACTGTATTATTGACTGTATGTTTGTTTTACTCCATGTGTAACTCTGTGTCGTTGTATGTGTCGAACTGCTTTGCTTTATCTTGGCCAGGTCGCAATTGTAAATGAGAACTTGTTCTCAACTTGCCTACCTGGTTAAATAAAGGTGAAATAAAATAAATAAAATAAAAATGTGTAACTGGTGGTAATCAAGCATCTGGGCAATCAAGTCTCAGGCAGTGCTAGCTCATCACGAGACATTTTTTTAAATTAATTTTTATTTTTTTATTTCACCTTTATTTAACCAGGTAGGCTAGTTGAGAACAAGTTCTCATTTGCAACTGCGACCTGGCCAAGATAAAGCATAGCAGTGTGAACAGACAACACAGAGTTACACATGGAGTAAACAATTAACAAGTCAATAACACAGTAGAAAAAAAAAATGGGCAGTCTATATACAATGTGTGCAAAAGGCATGAGGAGGTAGGCGAATAATACAATTTTGCAGATTAACACTGGGGTGATAAATGATCAGATGGTCATGTACAGGTAGAGATATTGGTGTGCAAAAGAGCAGAAAAGTAAATAAATAAAAACAGTATGGGGATGAGGTAGGTGAAAATGGGTGGGCTATTTACCAATAGAGCGAGTTGTCAAACGCGGTCTGTCACTCTAACAGACAGTTGGACGTCGAGAGCTACCTTACTGTAACGGCACATTTCATTACAGCAGAGTTGGAGATAAAAAGCCATGTCCTTCAAACACGTCCCCTTCAGAGTAGTGATAAGTGTAAACTTATAGGATAGGATAAAGTAATCCTTCTCACCCCCCCCTTAAAAGATTTAGATGCACTATTGTAAAGTGGCTGTTCCACTGGATGTCTTAAGGTGAACGCACCAATTTGTAAGTCGCTCTGGATAAGAGCGTCTGCTAAATGACTTAAATGTAAATGTAAATGTAAACTATGTACAGCTGCAGCGATCGGTTAGCTGCTCGGATAGCTGATGTTTGAAGTTGGTGAGGGAGATAAAAGTCTCCAACTTCAGCGATTTTTGCAGTTCGTTCCAGTCACAGGCAGCAGAGTACTGGAACGAAAGGCGGCAAATGAGGTGTTGGCTTTAGGGATGATCAGTGAGATACACCTGCTGGAGCGTGTGCTAGCGGATGGGTTTTGCCATCGTGACCAGTGAACTGAGATAAGGCGGAGCTTTACCTAGCATGGACTTGTAGATGACCTGGAGCCAGTGGGTCTGGCGACGAATATGCCTAGAAGAGGGCCAGCCGACTAGAGCATACAAGTCGCAGTGGTGGGTGGTATAAGGTGCTTTGGTGACAAAACGGATGGCACTATGATAGACTGCATCCAGTTTGCTGAGTAGCGTGTTGGAAGCCATTTGTAGATGACATCGCCGAAATCGAGGATCGGTAGGATAGTCAGTTTTACTAGGGTAAGCTTGGCGGCGTGAGTGAAGGAGGCTTTGTTGCGGAATAGAAAGCCGACTCTTGATTTGATTTTCGATTGGAGATGTTTGATGTGAGTCTGGAAGGAGAGTTTGCAGTCTAGCCAGACACCTAGGTACTTATAGATGTCCACATATTCAAGGTCGGAACCATCCAGGGTGGTGATGCTAGTCGGGCATGCGGGTGCAGGCAGCGATCGGTTGAAAAGCATGCATTTGGTTTTACTCGCGTTTAAGAGCAGTTGGAGGCCACGGAAGGAGTGCTGTATGGCATTGAAGCTCGTTTGGAGGTTAGATAGCACAGTGTCCAATGACGGGCCGAAAGTATATAGAATGGTGTCGTCTGCGTAGAGGTGGATCAGGGAATCGCCCGCAGCAAGAGCAACATCATTGATATATACAGAGAAAAGAGTCGGCCCGAGAATTGAACCCTGTGGCACCCCCATAGAGACTGCCAGAGGACCGGACAGCATGCTCCGGTACAATAGTGCCCCCAAGATAATTAAAAATAAACTGCGGTCATCTCAGAATATATTAGTCAGGATTATTCTGAAACTTCCAGCACGTATTTATCTTGACCATTCCCACTTTGAAGGCCTCCGATAGGTCAAAGTGGAGGAGAGAGTCTCTCAGATTAAAGTGAGTCTCGTACATCAGCTTGTCCACAGACCCAACAGTATTGTCCCCAGATACCTATTTAACTACTTTAACTGAGTCTGGGATAACCGTAACTATTCTACTAGAAGGAGTGAAACTGACGCTGTTCTTTTTAGATGTAATAGTGGTATTAAATAGTGGTATTAAATAGTGGTATTTGTACTCAGTTGCCATTCTTTGAAATAGTCTTCCAAATCATTTGAATCTATAACCTCCATGGGCAGTTTCAAGTTCTCACTGAAAAAAGTCTCAAAAGTGACCTTTAGTACGTGGGTGAGAAGAGTAGAAAATGCCCCCCCCCCCTCAATTCCAAATCACCTCACCTCTGTTTAGTAAGATAAACCGGATACAGTTACAGAGCATTATGGGTACTGTAGAACGTCATGCTACAACCTCCTCCACCTGGTGACGTGCTGGTGACGGTGACGCTGGCTGTGTGATCATAGTGACAGCTGCTGTCTTCCTGTCTGTCCCTGTCCTGTTGTATTGCAGGGCTCAGCTGATTCCTACACAAGCAGACCATCGGACTCAGATGTCTCTCTGGAGGAGGAGCGGGAGGTGCCGGGGCAGGTCCAGGGCCAGAGCCCGAGCCAAGGGGGCCCGGGGACCCAGGCCCCGGCCCAGACCCGAGAGCAGAAGGAGCAGCAGGCCACCGTGCAGCTGGAGAGAGCCAAGGTGAGACCCAGAGAGAGAGATACCTCACTAGGTTGTGTTCAGTAAGGATAAAACATTTTTTTAAAGTTTTAAGTGAAATATGAGGGTAGTACCTGGACTTGTGCAGCAAGAAGACTGTACTATGTAAAGGATGGTAGAAGGGTTATGCCACAATTGGCAAAGAAGCAGATGTAAGGATATGTTATAGCACCCTTATATTGTATGACATTTGCTTATAAATGATTTGTGAAGCATCCATGTAGGCATTATAAAGAGTTTATGAAGGCTTTATTAAGCCTTGTAAGCCACAGTTCATTCATGTGAACTGAAGTTCATACTTTGCGGCTCTCTGACTGACCCTTGTCCCTCTCTCTCTCCCAAGGCTAAAGCCGTGGCCTTTGCTGTGAAGACCAACGTCAGCTACTGTGGAGCATTGGACGAGGACGTGCCGGTGCCAGCAACCGCCATCTCATTCGATGCTAAGGACTTCCTTCACATAAAGGAGGTAATGTTTTTTGTCACAGAGGCAAGTTGAACTGTGGCACACAATCAACCAGATTTTGATAAAATATATTTGTGAAGTACTTTTCAATGTCAAATGATGTAGGTCAGAGTGTGCAGTTTTCGGACTATACCATTGTACCAGACAAACTAGATTAAGCATAGCAATCAGAATCAGCGGAGGCTGCTGAGGGGAGGACGGCTCATAATAATTGCCGGAATGAAGCAAATGGAATGGCATAAAACACCTGGAAACCATGTGATTGATGTATTTGATACCATACCTCTCATTTCACTCCAGCCATTATCACGAGCCTGTCCTCCCCAATTAAGGTGCCACCAACCTCCTGAATTTGATATGTATTTGACCCAGGGCCGTTATCAACCACTATTACAACAGTGTCGTGACTTGACTTTAACATTAATCTGAAGACATTTATCTAATTACCTAACTATGTTTAATTGTTATCCGATGAAATTAGTCATGTAACAATTAACTCATTAGGATCTGGGGCACCACGAGAGCGGTTCTTTAAAGAGTTACCATCTCCCGAATTAAACACTGAAGGTCTTTACCTATCACATCTATAAACAGTCAACTTATTAATCATAACCTCGTATCATATCATCATTCTGAACAGTCGTAACCTCCATGCATCTGCAAAAACCCCAGCCTAACTTATGATTCAGTACTACACAAATTGGTTTAATTATTTATTTACTAGCTAATTAAATGAGAACACAGGATAAACACACACACTTTGCATCGGTTATTGACTGGAAACCTAATACGCTCAAAACAGGTCCTTAGCGGAATGACAACAACGTGGCTGCTTGTTCCAAAAGAGATGGAGGGAGAGGGGGGGACAGAGACACTTAACATTGGTACTTTCGGAAACTACTCTCACTTACAGTAACCATATACTTTGCACATGACCCGCCGTCCTCTTGGTTTGCCAGATCTCTCGGTGGACATGGTCGACTTGAAAAAGGAGTTGGGCCTTTTTGTGACGTGCTTTTAAGGCTCTGATTTTCCAAAAGGGTTCCAACAAGTCTTCTACTGTTGTTCTTCTTTGTAGTTGTCTGGTATCCGGTGACTTGTCGTGCAGTCCTGCACAGAACTACACAGTTTATTTTCCTTACATTCGATATTGAAGATGCTTCTTTGAAGATAGGCTAGCCAGCCATGTCGATGGTTCCCATTGGGGTGATGAGAGTAGCATAATATGATGGTTTGAGCAGAGTAGTAGAATGGTCCTACTTAAATTTGCTTTCCAAGACACTTTACTTAGGACAGCTAATCAACCGTACCAGTGATTGTCCAGGAGGTGACTATCGTCTCTACCTTGCGTTGATAGTCACAGTTCAAACCACTTTAAACGTAAAGCTGCAGCTTGACGCTTTTCTGGTCTATTATGTTCATTTATATAGTTTGTTGCGAAAGGGGTGGTTCCGTCATGCTGACCCGCTCTCTGACCTCACTCGGGGGCATTACTTGTCATTTGTACAAAGTTGTGTAAAACAATGATCTCATATAGCTTCTCGAATCACATCCCTCTCTTAACAAAAACCCGTATCGTTTTTTATATTACATGCACAACGCATATTATGGAAACTTCATACATGTCGTGGGTTTACTTTCCAAGTTACAGTATTTCCTTTCCAACATTTTTAATGACGTCACAAAATAACAAACAAAATGACATTAGTGTTCTATATATCACCTCTGACCATTCCCCACGTTCTATGTTAGAAATATTGTTCCAGTAGTTGCTTTTGAACATGTTAGAGTTTCAGCGGGAAAAAGGTCTGTTGAGACAAAGCACAACCCTATGGTGAATTTGGAGAGGGGGACCTAAATCTTTACAACAGGACTTGAGTTGTTAATCCCGTCTAGTTCTTTCCTCCCGCCCACTGCGGATGAGAGGGGGTCTGACCTATTTGGCTTCTCGTGGACAGTCATGACAACAGCAAGGCATATACACTGAATTTAGTACCTGTGTTCTGAAACACACTCACTCTCTGTTCAAACTAGATAAAACTGCTTATTTCCTTATGTTCATGTCATTTTGGCTGCGTTTAGATAGGCAGCCCAATTCTGATCTTTTCTTCCACTAATTGGTCTTTTGACCAATCACATCAGATCTTTCACATCAGATCTTTTTCAGAACTGATCGGATTGGTCAAAAGACAAATTAGTGGGGGAAAAAAATCAGAATTGGACTGCCTGTTTAAACGTACTGAAACTGATTTTTCAACCACACCCCCAACCCATCCAGAAGTTCAACAACGACTGGTGGATCGGCCGGCTGGTCAAGGAGGGCTGTGAGATCGGCTTCATCCCCAGTCCCCTAAAGCTAGAGAACATCCGCATCCAGCAGGAACAGAAGAGAGGGCGAGTCCAAGGGTAAGGCAGCCCATCACCAGTCCTCTCTCGCTCAGTCAGAGACCTTGTTACCCAGGGAAGGGGGTTAGGAAGGGGCCAGCAGTGCTATGTTTAGTTTAGTAAAACTGATTCGGTTATGTCAAATTAGTCAAATTAGTACAACTCATTTGGTTATAAATGTGCTTATGATGTGTTATAAAGAGGGTATTCATAGGAAGTGTTACAGATCATTTAGAATAATTACATTTCTCTCCATCCATATCCAGAATAGAACAAGCTAAATATTTATAAGGTCTCTGACCTTAATAATCAGTAATGCTTTGGTTCTTCTAGCGACCTAGCTGCTCTGTCTGTTTAATCGCTCTGGACGCTCCCGTCACCAGTGGTTTGTCTCGTGTACTAGCCTTCAGAGCCATTCGCGGCACTAGGCCTGTTCAGTTTTAACACTAATTCGGCGTAATGAGAGGACTTGGGATGAGTTGAGAGGCTCACCTCGAGTCCTTCATTCACCCTATAAGGCCTGGATTCTGCATTTAGAACCCCGTCGCCATTCGCCACATTAATTCTGTGATTCTTGTGTTTCTTTTTATCTCCCTCTTGTCTTTTCCAGTAAGTCTGGAGGCAATTCTTCCTCAAGTGTAGAGGATGAGGTGTCCGCCTCGATCAGACCCCTTATCTCCTCTGCAGGTGAGAGCCTCTTAGACATGATGGGGGGACGTTGTCCGCCACTACTGGCCCTCCGCTAGGTTAGAGAAGAACTAGACAACTTTGTCAAGGCAACATGAGACGTAGAGCAAGGATTGCTTAGTGTTTAAGCCTTCCCATGTCTCTCCATAGAACCTAAGATAAATGATTCCCAGCGGGCAAACTGGTTGCAACGTCATTGTGACATCTTTTTGTGACATCATGGTCATGTTGTATTATGGTTGTAAAAGGACGTTTTTTTAGCAATCAGAGAAAGACGTCTTTAACTGGTTGTAATCTGAACAGATACAAACCAAAGTATGAAAGTTTACAGAAATCCAGTTATCAGAAAACCAGTTTACAACCAGAATATGATGCCATTATAACATCCCATACCAACTTTTGCCTGCTGGGTTGTGGATCCATAGAGTGTATATATATAGTGTATTCTCCCATCCTCTTCCTCCAGTTGAGGACTGCAGGCGCTCTGAGACTTGGCTTACCACAGGGTGAACCCATCGACAAGACTTTGACCCCCCCTGAACTTCAGTCATGTGACTTTGTGAATATGCCTCATAGGATATTAGGATCATGTTTATATGTTTGATGATGAATCTAAAGGGTATATGTTTATTTCGTGTGTCAGTTATAATCCTCGGTTGAAAATGTATTTCCTGTAAATCACATTCTGATCATCACAGGATCATCAGGTCTCTGACCTGACAAGTTAAGGTGACTTATGATACAGTACAATACTACAAGACATTGACAATTCTGTTTTGTTTTACTTCACAGGAAAGCAGAAACAAAAAGTGGTAAGTGGGTGATGGTAAAACCAAACTGTCTCCATCAACTATAGCTGTCTACATTACAATAGCACAGTGCACATCCTACATCCCATCTATCATCCCTTCTAACATCCCTGCTAACATCCCGTCTAACATCCAAACTGACACCCCATCTAACATCCCTTCCCATCTAACATCCCATCTAACATCCCTTCTAACATCCCATCTAACATCCCTTTTAACATCCCTTTTAACGTCCCTTTTAACATCCCTTCTAACATCCCATCTAACATCCCTTCTAACATCCCATCTAACATCCCTTCCCATCTAACATCCCTTCCCATCTAACATCCCTTCCCATCTAACATCCCATCTAACATCCCTTTTAACGTCCCTTTTAACATCCCTTCTAACATCCCATCTAACATCCCATCTAACATCCCATCTAACATCCCTTCTAACATCCCATCTAACATCCCTTCCCATCTAACATCCCACTCACTGACTTGCCTAGTTAAATAAAGGTAAAGAAAACAACAACATTTGAAATAGATTTTAGTCAGATTGCGCTGTCCCAATGATCCATACATCCCATACTGTGGTGTGCATCGATCCCATTTTATTACTGTGGGAAAATCTCAATTGCATTTCCTTGACTCCTTGTCCTCTCTCCTCATCTCATTCTCAAAACCCATTGGATGAGAAGGTAAAAGGTCCCTCCCCTCTGACTTCTCATCCAATGGGTTTTGAGTAGAGGCCCCCTCCCCCCTGCTCCACTGATTCCTTTGTTACTTTGTTACAGACTGAACACGTCCCCCCTTACGACGTGGTGCCATCCATGAGGCCTGTGGTGCTGGTGGGGCCCTCCCTCAAGGGCTATGAGGTAAGCAGCAGCAGCGGCGGCCATCGAGTCACATGATCATCCTCTGACTCCTCCCACGGGGCCCATCCTAGAGCTCCCATTGGTGGAATGACATTAACAGTGCATCATGTTAAATGATTGTTGTTGTGGCTGTCATGATCACATCTCATTGAGAGAAGAGCTCCTCATGGCTGGATGATGTTTCTATTGACTTCATGTTTATAATCATTCATGTTTATATGCAGGCAATGTTTTTCTAATGCTGTGTTGACACAGGCCTGTTAGAGCTCTACTAGAGTCTATATTTAGACTGCTGAGTGAGGTGCTTTGTTGATGTTTTTTCTAGTCATTCTCAGAACACCATAGTACAGGGAGTTTCTTTCCTCTCGCTCTTTCTCTCCCTCTCTCTTTCTCTCCCTCCTTGCATGGAGGGTACACAATCAGTCGCCTCATCCCACAGTGTGCTCTGTTGCCACGGTAACAACCTTCTGGGTGCAAACGCTCAGCATCAGAAGTAGAGTAACGTTTGAAATTAGAAAGAGAGGAGAAGAGAGAGAAGAAGAGAGAGGAGGGATAGAGTAGAGAAAGGAAAGAAGGGAGAGAAGAGAGATGCGAGAGAAGAGAGAGGAGATAAGAGAGAGGAGAGAGGAAAGATAGAGAAGAGAGATAGAGGAGAGAGAGGAAAGAGAAGAGAGAGTAGAGAGGAGAACCCCTGGAAGCAGCATCACTGTGTGTCTAGACTAGACTGCTGTTAAACCAGCCACTAAAGGATCTTTGTATAGGCCACCATCCTTACTGGCAGGCCTCTGACCAGTTCCATGATACCATCTAACTTCAGCCATTTCAGGAGATCCATTTTAGACTGAAATTAGTCTATTGTTGACTATGAGGATTTTCCATTGCATTTCAGTAACATAATATGAATCTATCTAGTGAGTTGACTGATAGTGACTTGCCTAGTTAAATAAAACATTTAATATCATGGAATTGACCCCAAATCCTGCTTCACTATTGCACTCATCCAGTAGAAGTTGTAGTTGTTTAGTATCAGGGTAGAACTCTATTAAATGAAATAGCATGTTTGATATGATTTTCAGTACCCCCCTGTCAAATTACTGAATATCAGAACTACTACAATAGAATTGTTAGAATGATAAATGGTCCGTTGCACGTAGGCTGTCGTCATGGGACATCTTAGCACCATGTGCTCTGGCCGTGAGGAACACCCAGTTGATAAATTATTTCCCAGGAAGTTTGCTTGATGTCATGGCTGTTAGAGTTAAATGTTATCTTTTTTAACCATACTCTCTTTCTCTCTCTGTCTGTCTGTCTCTCTGTCTCTTTCTCCCTCTCTTTCTCTCTCTGTCTCTCTTTGTCTCCCTCTCTCTCTGTCTCTCTTTGTCTCCCTCTCTCTCTCTCGTTCTCCCTCTCTCTCTGTCTCTCTTTGTCTCCCTCTCTCTCTCTCGTTCTCTCTGTCTCTCTTTGTCTCCCTCTCTCTCTCTCGTTCTCCCTCTCTCTCTGTCTCTCTTTGTCTCCCTCTCTCTCTCTCTCTCTTTGTCTCCCTCTCTCTCTGTCTCTCTCTCTTTCTCCCTCTCTCTCTTTCTCTCTCTGTCTCTCTCTCTCTCTTTGTCTCCCTCTCTCTCTCTCTCTCTTTGTCTCCCTCTCTCTCTGTCTCTCTCTCTTTCTCCCTCTCTCTCTTTCTCTCTCTGTCTCTTTCTCCCTCTGTCTCTCTTTGTCTCCCTCTTTCTCTGTCTCTCTCACTCTCTCTCTGTCTCTCTTTCTCACTCTCGTTCTCACTCTCTCCAATCTCTCTCTCACTATTTCTCCTCTTTTGGCTTCTCTTTCTCCACAGGTGACGGATATGATGCAGAAAGCACTCTTTGACTTCCTCAAGCATAGATTTGACGGCAGGTAAAATGAAATCGTGCTCTTCCTTTATTTTTAATATTTTTCTTTTGTCTGTTTATTTTTAAACTCGGTTCCACTCAAATGACATTGACTTATGAAGCCCTTGGAGATAGATTGGCCTCGAAATTCACATGGAATAGAGCTTCAGTAAAGGAGTGTCTGTCTGCAAAATAAGGTTTACAGTATTTATCCACTGAATGCGGCAGGGTAGCCTAGTGGTTAGAGCGTTGGACTAGTAACCGAAAGGTTGCAAGTTCGAATCCCTGAGCTGACAAGGTACATGTCTGTCGTTCTGCCCCTGAACAGGCAGTTAACCCACTGTTCCTAGGCTGTCATTGAAAATAAGAATTTGTTCTTAACTGACTTGCCTAGTTAAATAAATACAAAATTAAATGCCTAAATTGGTGTCTTTGTTTGACCATTTCAGGATATCTATCACACGAGTCACAGCAGATATATCATTAGCCAAGAGGTCTGTTCTGAATAACCCCAGCAAGCGGGCCATCATCGAGAGATCAAACACCAGGTCCAGTTTAGGTATGTACCTCCATAATGTATCTATTTTACTGTAGGAGTCTTTTGAGTTTTCCTTGTGTATCGAAGACGGTTGCCTACTCTTCTCTGTAGCTAGCATCTCTATGAGACTCGGCTAAAGAAGAATGATTTAGCTTGATTGAGCTTACCTCCCACAATGAAATCAATGGAATAGTCCCAAAAGTGCAAACTCCGCCCATCTGGCTCTCCAGACAGGCTCAATCAAATGCTCAACGTATTCATTGGCTTACGTTCCAGTGTCCATACTAGACATACTAGACACCACTTGAATGAATCAATGTATTGGGAATGCAATGAAGGAATGGGAGTCGGTGTGTACCGTTTATTTACGTATATATAGTGTACTAGGCTGACTGTTTTCAGTGTGTAGGATTCTTGTACGGTGATGCCAAAGTAAAATGTCCATCCTGAATGGACAATAAAGTTGTATTCTGAAGTCTTGTGTTGTTTCCATCCTGTTCCCCAAGCGGAGGTGCAGAGTGAGATAGAGAGGATCTTTGAGCTGGCCCGGTCCCTACAGCTGGTGATCCTGGACGCAGACACCATCAATCACCCAGCCCAGCTGCTCAAGACCTCGTTGGCTCCCATCATCGTCCATGTCAAGGTCTCCTCGCCCAAGGTAGGGACTGGAGGGTCATGTGATTTGAAACACATCCATGTCTACTATAGGTAATGATACTATTATATGACCAGGAAGCAGAGAACATAATCTAAAACAACTCACAGAACCGTCAACATTGTCAATTATACAGTACGCTATGACCTACTGAGCCACTGGGACCTTTTGAAAATGAATGTCAACATGCTTAGACTCTGATTGGTTTATCAGTGGAGGGCTTTTAGAGTTATACATGTGTATTGTTATCAGACAAATACACTTTAATCTATCTAACGGATTATTAATTTATTTTAAATTATTCTATTTGACCGGTTTGCCTGGTTAAAGATGTGAAAAGCAGTGTTCCCGTAAAAAACGTGTGTAGATATAACATTACGTTAGAAAAGAGCAGGACCATTTGAACAGAGGTCTGACACTATCTAACACATATGTAAATGTCTTCCCACCGTCTAGGTTCTGCAGAGGCTGGTCAAGTCCAGAGGGAAGTCCCAGAGCAAGCATCTGAACGTACAGCTGGTGGCAGCTGACAAACTGGCCCAGTGTCCTCCGGTGAGTGACTCTCTAACAGCATGTTGTCTCTTTAATCTACACCACCCAGCATACTGTCTCTTTAGTCTACACCACCCAGCATTACTGTCTCTTTAATCTACACCACTCAGCATACTGTCTCTTTAATCTACACCACCCAGCATATTGTATCTTTAATCTACACCACCCAGCATATTGTCTCTTTAATCTACACCACCCAGCATATTGTCTCTTTAATCTACACCACCCAGCATATTGTCTCTTTAATCTACACCACCCAGCATATTGTATCTTTAATCTACACCACCCAGCATACTGTCTCTTTAATCTACACCACCCAGCATACTGTCTCTTTAATCTACACCACCCAGCATATTGTCTCTTTAATCTACACCACCCAGCATATTGTCTCTTTAATCTACACCACCCAGCATATTGTCTCTTTAATCTACACCACCCAGCATACTGTCTCTTTAATCTACACCACCCAGCATGTTGTATCTTTAATCTACACCACCCAGCATACTGTATTTTTGATCTACACCACCCAGCATACTGTCTCTTTAATCTACACCACCCAGCATATTGTCTCTTTAATCTACACCACCCAGCATACTGTCTCTTTAATCTACACCACCCAGCATACTGTCTCTTTAATCTACACCACCCAGCATATTGTATTTTTAATCTACACCACCCAGCATACTGTCTCTTTTAATCTACACCACCCAGCATGTTGTATCTTTAATCTACACCACCCAGCATACTGTCTCTTTAGTCTACACCACCCAGCATACTGTCTCTTTAATCTACACCACCCAGCATACTGTCTCTTTAATCTACACCACCCAGCATATTGTCTCTTTAATCTACACCACCCAGCATATTGTATCTTTAATCTACACCACCCAGCATATTGTATCTTTAATCTACACCACCCAGCATACTGTCTCTTTTAATCTACACCACCCAGCATACTGTCTCTTTAGTCTACACCACCCAGCATATTGTATCTTTAATCTACACCACCCAGCATACTGTCTCTTTAATCTACACCACCCAGCATATTGTCTCTTTAATCTACACCACCCAGCATACTGTCTCTTTAGTCTACACCACCCAGCATACTGTCTCTTTAGTCTACACCACCCAGCATATTGTATCTTTAATCTACACCACCCAGCATACTGTCTCTTTAATCTACACCAACCATTGCTCCTTTTCAAGGTGTCTTCTTTCTACATGAACCTCCAACAATGTCTCCCTGGGATTGCTTGAGGTTGATTCAAGACAGGGCCATTGAAAAGATCTATTAACAATCAAGTGACAAAATGACAATATTCAGTTTGTGTGACTGACCGGGGTTTGAACCCAGGTTTTCTGTGAAGTACAAAACAGCCTAGGCATTAGTTTAGGGAGTTAACAAGTCAGCTCAGCTCTAATGCCACGTTACTCATCATGCGAGCCTGTTTCACCAAACCCTCTCTCTCTCTCACTCCATCTTTCACTCCCTCTCTCACTCCCTCTCTCACTCCCTCTCCATCTCCCACTCTCACTCCCTCTCCCCCCTCACTCTCTCCAAATCCCTCTCCCTCTCTCACTCCATCTCCCTCTCTCACTCCCTCTCCATCTCCCACTCTCACTCCCTCTCCCACCTCACTCCCTGTCCATCTCCCTCTTTCACTCCCTCTCTCCCATCTCTCTCTCTGTCCCTCTCTCTCACTCACTCGCCCTCTCTCACTCTCTCCCTCTCTTCACCCCCTCTAACAGGAGATGTTTGACATCATCCTGGATGAGAACCAGTTGGAGGATGCGTGTGAACACTTGGCTGAGTATCTGGAGGCCTACTGGAAGGCCACACACACCTCCATGGCCACGCCGCTCAACCCCCTGCTGGGACGCAACCTGGGCCCCACCGCCCTCACTCCTTACCCCACCACCATCTCTGGACTGCAGGTTGGTCATCAACAGATAGCTACAGCGCTATGGGGTTAAAGCGACATTACACTCCAAAATCAAAGTTTGTCCAAAAATGTTGAGTTTGGAGTGTGATGACCCTTTAAGGGGAGACAGTTAATTGTCCTCAGTTAGATGAGTTGATTAGTGCCCAGTGTAACATACAGAAATGTAACAAAAAGGGGTTGTTTGTGTGTGTATGAGGTGAACCAGCAGACTCAAAGAATAAGACAACACAGCAACCACACGGGAGACCACTCCACGCCCAACGAGCGTCGCAACCTAATGACCGCCGACGAGAACTACCACAACGAGCGGGCGCACAAGGGACGCAACCGCATGTCGTCGGGCTCACAGCACAGCCGAGACCAAGACCCGTACCACCAGGACTACCAGGACCCCTACCAAGACTCCTACAAGCCCCACCGCAACCGCTCCTCTCCAGGCAGCTACAGCCACGACTCCCGGCACAGGCTTTGAGCCCGAATGACGTCCCAGCTTCACAACCCTTATAGGCCTCAAGTCAACTCTCTGGTGGCAACAGAGTCAAAATGGTTCCCGTTCAAAATATTGTGTGCAATTCTGTTGTTTTCGATTATTTGTTTTACTTCATTCGTTAGATGAGGAGTGGTCCCGCCCTCCTGAACAAAACCTCCAATCACCTCTCATTCCCATTCTGTCTCTCAGTCTTGCCTTGGCACTGGCAGGGACCCCTGTTAAGCAATGTAGTCAGGATGAGGAAGAAGGACATGATGCTAATGCTACATAACTGAGTTAATACAACACATATGACTGAGTTGCTTTTCCTCACAACGGGACTTTCCTACTTCCTGTGTTCCCCACACAAAGAGATGGGTGGAATAGGAAAGCAGTATGAGATTAAGATTTGGACTTTGCTAAGCTAACAACAAGCTAAGCTATTTTAGCTAGCGTGGTTAGATTGTGGGTATATATGTACCCACAACCCCCCTCCCATGAGTCGCCATAGCAAGTGGTGGAGTCACTGCTGAAAGCTGGTGGTCTTACCAAGAGTCCCCAGACCGTTCAGTTGTTTGCATGCTGACTGAGAGAGTTTCGCTAGTATCGTCAATATATTCACTTACAGTACATGTCTGTTGTCATGGGGAGTTGTATACGTAGACCTGCCCTACCATGACTGGCAGTGGTATTTTTCCAGACCTTTACTGATTCCTGAGAGGAGCATGTGGAGTATTTGGTTGTTTTGTTAACAAGTGCTTTCACATGTCAGATACTGTATGTGCCATTTGAACACCTGTCTAGCTTGGCCTTTCTTCGGCAACAGTCGATACTTTGCATATCTCAGTATTTTTCGCTACTCTGATTCGGTTGTGTCAGAGACTCAGAGGTATTATAACAAGAAGCAGGGGTGTCAAACAATCAGAGTTCGCCTCATCTCTGGCCAGCCTCGTGATTGGTTGACCGTCCATGCTGCTTCCTGTGTTTCTCTCTGGCCAGCCTCGTGATTGGTTGACTGTCCATGCTACTTCCTGTGTTTCTCTCTGGCCCGCCTCATGATTGGATGACCGTCCATGCTGCGCCACTAACGTTGGATTGTGTCTTCCCAGGGTCCTTTGCATCATGATCATTGATTCTCTGTGTAGCTGGCATGTTTTCCCTGACTTGAAAAAGTAATGCTCCCTTTGGTAGTAATATCCCTGTGTAAAATAGAGGGTGTGTAAGGAGGGAGAGCACACATTGGTGCAAAATAGGTGCAGTCTAATTACTTGAGAGTGGGTTATCTGAACTTTTTGGGGGTATTTAAATACATGAACATGGAAATGGAAGAAATTAATTTGGTCATTTATTTCTAGCAACAATTTTTCTTCAGTAATTGTGGGTTTTTGGAGTTTTTGTTGAGATGAGAAGCATGCAGTTGTACCCAAGGGGGTTCGGTGACTAGTTGCATTGGCTCGCCGATCCAATGCCTAGGCTTTAGTTTAGTGGGCAAATAGACACTTCTGGCGTGCAGGAGGCCCGTGTTCAGTCACAGAGACAAAACCACCCTCCAGGACCAGGGTTTTCCCTGCGGTGGATAGGTCATCTAAACTGGAGCTTTGACCATGATGGAGATGGTGGTCCCTCCCTGTGCATCCTGGGAGAGTGAGTTCTTGGGGCAGCGTGTTCTGAGACATTGTTAGAGAAATGTGCAGAGTTAACTTGTCATAGCTGTCTTTTAGTGTAATTCCCTCCAATAGAGTCGAAGTACTGTAGTGACATTTGTAGCACCCGCAGCAGGTGGTGCCTTAACATTCTAGAGCCAGTTGATTTCCTTGCTCATATCTATGTCTCTTATGCTAGTTTGTTCACTGACTGAAAACAATAGACTGCAAAAGGAAAAAGGAAAAAAAGAATACAAGTACATCTGCTGTTGTTTATGAGCATGCTTCTCTGTCATATTGTGATTCAGGCCAAAGTGAATGTTGGCTGATTGAATGGGGAGTTACTCACTGTTCATTAAAAACCAGAACCAAGAACCAGAACTAAGATTCAGCTCTGTTGCTTGAGACAATCAGAGGGATTTTGTATCCCATTGACCTCTGTCCCACCAGAGTCCCAGACCAGTCTGTGAGGGTTTGGTAACTTAAGGTTGGGTTACTGCTACTGGGTGTAGCATGTCTTAGCCCTTTTTGAAACATTGGGGGATTTCCTTTTCTATTAACAATTAATTAACTGAATTCCAATAGATTTTCTGAATTGACTGGAAATGAAAATTTACCTCTCTCTTTTTCCTATGAATGCCCTGGAAAGAAAACATTTGTTCTTTGAATGGTGTAGATATAATTTCTAAAGGTCTCTGTTACTGATCTGAAAAAAAAGCACGTGTCCTGTACTCTTCTTTTGTCTTCTTGTAAGAAATTAAGAGGCTACATTTTTGCCTCTAAATTAAGTTGAATTACAATTCTCATTATTTGATTAAATAACATGGGTTTAAACTCAACCAGACCATTTAAAACAGTTAAATGTTTTTTTCTTTGGTAAAAATGTACAAAAAATAAGAAAAAATCAAAAATGTATCTCAATATAGGAAAAAGTAAAAGATACATCTTTGCTGGTGATTATTTTTATAATAAATACATACATGTACATAATGTCTTTGAGAGATGCTATTTGCTGTATACTTGCATTCTCATTAAAAAACTACGATCCTCGACGGGACAACTTGAAACAACAAACGTTTCAGTATACAAAAATGTCAGTATACTAAAGTTTCAGTAATGTGCAATACAAAAAGCATGCTGTTTTAAAATGAGGAAATTCCATGTACTATGCAACCGCAACCATGTACATCGCTTCATGCTGTGACTAATTCTCCAACTGTCCTTTTCCAAGCAGCTTCATCAGAACTCTTTAAGGACATTTTGTGTTGATACTTTTTGTGGAAGACGAACAACTCAACGGCTAATGCGGTATTGCATGCATAATGTACCATTTTAATTTATTAAAACGAATGAAAATAAAATAATGTGAAACGCGAGATGATTGTGTCAAAGGCGAAGCTAGAAGTAACTTTAAAAGTTTTCTTTTACAAAATAAAAGAGTCGTTCTACAACAACTGTCTCAGGTATAACTTTTTTATCATGTATTATCTATATAGGCTTTTATTATTTTTTATCAATATTTTACGTAGCAACATGTACCTACCAAATAGAATCTCATTCTGGTTCTGTGGTACCTACAATGAGGAATGCCACAATTAAAAGGCCCCTGTTGTTTATGATAATGTTGTGCAGTACACAAATCAACCACACAGTGGCACTGTCTAGTAACAAGAGAGTATATCAAGTCTCATTTCAGTCTCTTGCCCTGGGATAGCCTGGTGGAAACAGACCGATCGCTGCACTCACCATTCTCATTCACTTCACGTATTATCACTAATTAAAAGATGATTGATATATGACGTGAAATAGAAAGGTGAACAGCGTGATCAGGGGGGTTCCACCAGGCCCTGTCATAGGCTACCACTCCAGTAAATCCATGTGTTATCTTCACAGAGGAAAAGGTCTGATCCAGAGCTGATCCAACTCAAGATCCAGTAAATATAGTACAGGACAACATTAATCAGATTTTAATCTGATTTATTTTGGACTGAGCTGTCAATGATATCCAGAGATCTGAGCTGCCAATGATATCCAGAGATCTGAGCTGTCAGTGATATCCAGAGATCTGAGCTGTCAATGATATCCAGAGACTGAGCTGTCAATGATATCCAGAGATCTGAGCTGTCATTGATATCCAGAGATCTGAGCTGTCAATGATATCCAGAGATCTGAGCTGTCAATGATATCCAGAGATCTGCTGTGCTTGTGAGTTTGACAGACGAAGAGGGAGTCATGCAGAAAGGATCCTTACAGAGAGGAACATCATGTTGAACTATGGGGGTTTGTCTTTGGATGCATCCATTTATTGCCCACCTACTTGTCTGTGTGTGTGTATGTGTCTGTCTGTGTGTGTCTGTCTATGTCAGTGAGCATGTGAAACCCTGTACAGTTTTCTATAACAGTCCCTTTCAGAGTATGTGCAGAACTCGTTAGCTGCCTGAAGCAGGTTGATTATGGAACTGGAAAGGAGGATGAGAGACGGCCGTATACGCGCATCTAAAAGGCGTGTAGTAGTGGTCAAGTGTGGAATTTCCGCGAGTAGGACAGTCAATGTGTTGGTAATAATTCTGGAGCACGAACCTCAAATTACCTTTGTTAATCAACACATTGACTGTCCTACTGTTAATTAATGTCCCTTGCAACAATGAATTCTGCCTCCGAGTATGTGGTCTCCAGTTTGTACAGGGTCCAATGAAAATATTTGAGAGCATTTTTGGTGTCGGCTTGGGGTGGGATGTACACAGCCATGGCTATAATTGACTACTGGTACCCAGTGTATATAGCCAAGCTATCATTGTCTCGGTACTGGGACCCCGTGTATATAACCAAACTATAGTACGTAAGCATTTCACTGTTATTCTACACCTGCTGTTTACGAAGCATGTGACAATTCAAATTTGATTTATACATTTTAAGTTTGTTCACAGACTATATCTAACACCAAGGAAACATTTTATGATTAAATTGGTCCCAACTCCAAAGTGTTCACCATTTCCTCTAAATCAAGTAGGCGCATTTGTGATACTGTGTACTGAAATCAGGAATGTGTCAGATGTTGTTATACATTCATAAGAAGTGGAATTCAATAAAAAAGAGCCAACTCAACTTGAACCACAGTAATACGTCACTGAAAGCTAGATTGGTTGGTCAGAATAGGAAGAGACTCAATACAACAGTTTGAAGCAGAAAGTATAGTTTATTGTATCCAGTATAGAAAATCAACCAAAAGCAGTGGAAGGCACACATTGTTTTTGTGGGGAAGGGGTGGGGGGTTGTCACTTGTATAAGTGCCAGCTAACTTCAACGTCATGGACAAGACACCCCGCAACCCACATATAGACAGAATCATATCAAAATATACTGTTACACACGTGTGACACCGACACAGCCCACCACACAGTCAACAAGGAGGTCTTTCTAGGCTCCAACCCACTGCCTTAATACGGTGTCCATATTAGGACAGCCTCAGTCTTTGCAGGACTTGACAGACAACTCCTGCAGAGACTGGGGATGTGTCCTAATATGGACGCCGTAACTTCATGACAAGAATTAAAGGATGTAAACCCGTTACCAGGCCAAACATTCCAGCGTGTACAATGTCAAAACATATGACTGCAAAAATATATTCATATATACATTTACATTTTAGATGTTTGTTTCATATACTCCCCGATAAACTATACGAAAAGCAGAAAACTGGAATGGTACAGCAATAGGTTGGTGCAGCTTTCTGTGAGAAAATGCGAAGAGTAGAGTCCCCCCTGTTTAGCTTACTATTGGCAGTTATAGTTTTTGGAGAAGTCACTGCTTGACAGTTGCAGTACTTTTGTCATTGTCATAGTACATAAATATGTATTTTTCAATACACACTTCTTAATAGGAAGTCAACACTTCTTAATAGGAAGTCAACACTTCTTAATAGGAAGTCAACACTTCTTAATATGGAAGTCAACACTTCTTAATAGGAAGTCAACACTTCTTAATAGGAAGTCAACACTTCTTAATAGGAAGTCAACACTTCTTAATATGGAAGTCAACACTTCTTAATAGGAAGTCAACACTTCTTAATAGGAAGTCAACACTTCTTAATAGGAAGTCAACACTTCTTAATATGGAAGTCAACACTTCTTAATAGGAAGTCAACACTTCTTAATAGGAAGTCAACACTTCTTAATAGGAAGTCAACACTTCTTAATAGGAAGTCAACACTTCAGGAAAAATACTGTTTTGTATGCGTGTCCCTTTTACATGTTACGACAAAATGAGTCAAATGAAAGAGCTAAAAAAAACGTCTTGGAAAAATACATCTGGTAGGACACGCCCACATCAGGAGTAAAACAGCACCGGGAACGTTTTACATTTTGGGGTGAGAAAAAAAAAACAATTCCCCCGAGTCTGAAGAGAATGCTGAGCTAGCGAGTCCGGAGTCCACCTCTCCCATTTCAGATTGGATTTCAGTGTGTTGTTGTTTTTAATGATTGGCCAAAGCAACTTGCTCAGGGGTACTCGTGTCCCAGCTTCTTTATAGTCGTACGATGTATTATGGATTAATAAGAACAGTCGGTTGCCTGTGTGTTTGGCCCATTCATTGCATACAGAGCTACATTACATCACCACCTGCGGTACTAAGGTTCATTGGAGTCGTAGATTCTCTCCAAGGTGAAGCCCCTGTGCGCGTGTCAAGTGTACTACTCTTTTTGTTTGGGATCAAGCCATAAAACAATTGCTTTATCAAAAGGGCAATGTTTTATATCCTCGCCATTATTTGTCATACTCGTACTGAGCAGATTGTGGAAACTGCATGGCTATTGGCTACAATCCTGGCACACTCGTGCCCATTACTTGAGTCCCATTATAATCACGTGAACAGTGTCCTCGCTCAACCCCCGTAAGGGAGATCACTCAGTTCACTTTATGTTGATGAGGACCGCACACCTTTTGCCACAATTCAGTTTGATAACAGAGGGCAAAGAATAAGCAAGATGGCCGTCTCAGGTTTGACTGTTTTTTCCTTGGGACTTGGGGAGGGTAATCTCAAGACTGGCAAGAGGAGCTGAGTTTGGGATAGGAGTAGGGGAGGGGGGTTACAGAGCTCCAAATCCGCTCAGCAGTTTGGGCTCTGGGTGTGTAGTTAGGGGACTAGCGTTTGGGCTCTGGGTGTGTAGTTAGGGGACTAGCGTTTGGGCTCTGGGTGTGTAGTTAGGGGACTAGCGTTTGGGCTCTGGGTGTGTAGTTAGGGGACTAGCGTTTGGGCTCTGGGTGTGTAGTTAGGGGACTAGCGTTTGGGCTCTGGGTGTGTAGTTAGGGGACTAGCGTTTGGGCTCTGGGTGTGTAGTTAGGGGACTAGGGTTTGGGCTCTGGGTGTGTAGTTATGGGATGTGGGGTAGGGTAGTGGTGTGTAGTTATGGGATGTGGGGTAGGGTAGGAGTGTACAGTTAGGGGACAAGGGGTAGGGTAGGAGTGTACAGTTAGGGGACAAGGGGTAGGGTGGTGGTGTGTAGCTAGGGTACCAGAGTTTGGGGTAGGGTAGGGGTGTGGCAGGGTACCAGAGTTTGGGGTAGGGTAGGGGGTGTGGCAGGGTACCAGAGTTTGGGGTAGGGTAGTGGTGTGTAGCTAGGGTACCAGAGTTTGGGGTAGGGTAGGGGGTGTGGCAGGTTACCAGAGTTTGGGGTAGGGTAGGGGGTGTGGCAGGGTACCAGAGTTTGGGGTAGGGTAGGGGGTGTGGCAGGGTACCAGATGACAGCGGTCTTTATTCCGTCATTGGTCAGAACATTCAGAATGAATAGTTATCGGGGAAGCCCAGTAACGAGACGCACCGCTCCCCTCCGTCGGCCAGGTAGGGGCCACAGCCATCCTCGTAGTGGGCCAGGGGCACGGTGGTGTCGTCCTCCCCCGCAGACGGCGGCAGGCAGTCCGGGTCCTGCTTCAGGCTGGGCCTCTGGTTGTCAGGGAAGGCCATGGAGAAGAGCGCCTCGGGGTCACACGTAAACTTGTACACGTACCTCTCTCCAGCGACCTGACCCCACCCGAAGAGGAAGAGGGAGTTAAACAGTCGTTCAGCGCACAACCGCTAGTAGTTTGAAAATAACGTTAGACTTTATACCCAACCTTCTGAAACTCTCAATGCATCGGACCTGCCTTATATACAATACAACCAATGTACTATCTATTGGTGCAATGTAGCCCTCCATTGTACTGTGATGTTTTCCATCAATTCACAAAGCCGCCATTGAATTTGACCCAAAACAGAAAATTGCAAATTGACTTGAATGAAATTAAAATTTACCTTTACCTTCTGCATGATGCCCTTCTCGTAGTAGTAGCGTAGAGAGCGGCTCAGCTTGTCGTAGTTCATGGCAGGCCGGTTCTTCTGGAGGCCCCAGCGCCGAGCCACCTGCCAGAGGAGAGAGAAACGGTTCAAATCAACCTGTAGATACACACACCAAGCTCTTCTGATCAACCTGTAGATACACACACCAAGCTCTTCTGATCAACCTGTAGATACACACACCAAGCTCTTCTGATCAACCTGTAGATACACACACCAAGCTCTTCTGATCAACCTGTAGATACACACACCAAGCTCTTCTGATCAACCTGTAGATCTCTTCTGATCAACCTGTAGATACACACACCAAGCTCTTCTGATCAACCTGTAGATACACACACCAAGCTCTTCTGATCAACCTGTAGATACACACACCAAGCTCTTCTGATCAACCTGTAGATACACACACCAAGCTCTTCTGATCAACCTGTAGATACACACACCAAGCTCTTCTGATCAACCTGTAGATACACACACCAAGCTTTCTGATCAACCTGTAGATACACACACCAAGCTCTTCTGATCAACCTGTAGATACACACACCAAGCTCTTCTGATCAACCTGTAGATACACACCAAGCTCTTCTGATCACACCAAGCTCTTCTGATCAACCTGTAGATACACACACCAAGCTCTTCTGATCAACCTGTAGATACACACACCAAGCTCTTCTGATCAACCTGTAGATACACACACCAAGCTCTTCTGATCAACCTGTAGATACACACACCAAGCTCTTCTGATCAACCTGTAGATACACACACCAAGCTCTTCTGATCAACCTGTAGATACACACACCAAGCTCTTCTGATCAACCTGTAGATACACACACCAAGCTCTTCTGATCAACCTGTAGATACACACACCAAGCTCTTCTTCAACCTGATCAACCTGTAGATACACACACCAAGCTCTTCTGATCAACCTGTAGATACACACACCAAACCTGTAGATACTCTTCTGATCAACCTGTAGATACACACACCAAACCTGTAGCTCTTCTGATCAACCTGTAGATACACACACCAAGCTCTTCTGATCAACCTGTAGATACACACACCAAGCTCTTCTGATCAACCTGTAGATACACACACCAAGCTCTTCTGATCAACCTGTAGATACACACACCAAGCTCTTCTGATCAACCTGTAGATACACACACCAAGCTCTTCTGATCAACCTGTAGATACACTCTTCTGACAACCAAGCTCTTCTGATCAACCTGTAGATACACACACCAAGCTCTTCTGATCAACCTGTAGATACACACACCAAGCTCTTCAACCTGATCAACCTGCTAGATACACACACCAAGCTCTTCTGATCAACCTGTAGATACACACACCAAGCTCTTCTGATCAACCTGTAGATACACACACCAAGCTCTTCTGATCAACCTGTAGATACACACACCAAGCTCTTCTGATCAACCTGTAGATACACACACCAAGCTCTTCTGATCAACCTGTAGATACACACACCAAGCTCTTCTGATCAACCTGTAGATACACACACCAAGCTCTTCTGATCAACCTGTAGATACACACACCAAGCTCTTCTGATCAACCTGTAGATACACACACCAAGCTCTTCTGATCAACCTGTAGATACACACACCAAGCTCTTCTGATCAACCTGTAGATACACACACCAAGCTCTTCTGATCAACCTGTAGATACAGGTTTCTGGTGTGCCACTTCTAGTGGCGTAGTAATACTGTGTGGTTATTCCTAGAAGCACAGCGTAACAACTATTATCATGACTTGTTGAAACACTCTTCTACTTTAAACTCAGATACATAATGATGAAAAACTCCAAGAAGCCCTCAAGTCTCTAAACTCACTAGGACCACAGCTCTGCCTGCTGACCAACTGACCTCTTCGGGCTCGATGAGTTTGAACTCCATGCCGCGGCCGGTCCAGGAGATGAAGTGACCATTGGCCGGGTCGTCCAGCAGAGTGACCAGGAACTGCCAGAGCTGCAGGGAACCTCGGCGCTGGTAGGGCGGTCCGTCACGGAACACTCCGGCCTCCTGCTTGATCTTGCCTGGATGGACAGAAGGAGAGGGAAAGAGGGAGTGAGTGTGTAAATGAAGGAGTGCCGTGGTCACAGTCAGGTGAAAGACTCCAGTGATTGGCAGTCTGAGCGTGGGGATACAATAAGAGGCTCTGCTCATGTCACACAGGCTCTCTGTCCAAGGCCCTGTGGGTCTACTCTGGCATCCACACTGCCATGACATAACGAGGAGATGTCAGATACCACGATTCACTACCTGTTGCCATTTACACCTAAAGCCCTGTGTCAAACCAGTCAGAGGTTCAAATAGTATCTGTGTCTTTTTAAATACTTTCAGTGTTCAATTCTGTATGGATGGGGTTTGCGCTTTTGGGACAATTCCAGGGGTTCCATTGTGCCGGGCAAGCCCTTGTTTTTCATAGCAATTTATGGAAGAATGTCTCACCTTCTAGTCTCTCTGGAACCACGCATGTGTCGTCGTTGTACAGATGAGGCTCTCCGTCGTAGATCAACCCATCATTGTTTTGGTAGAAGTTACCGGATTTCCTGAAAGAAGACTGGCAGTTCTGCATTTCTGTAAGACACAAGGGAAAAGAGAAAATATTAGACATATTTTTCCTTAACATGCTCTTCAAACCAGAAAGATACAAAAACTAATAGGTGTTTCTTTTGAATAGATTCTTACTACTAACTTAATTTCCCAACCGTATATTTTTAAAGTCGCCATTAGCCTAATGACATAATACCCAGTAGAAGACGGACATACATTCTCACACAGCCAGCGGTCTCTTAACAATCCCCTGGGGTTTTCTTAGCTGGGACTTTATTAAGAGGATTTGACTGTTACATCACTGACAGAAAGTGGCCCAGACATGGAGAGTGAAATGAGGTCATCTTAGCTTAGTAGAGTCTTAGAATGCTACACTGCTACATACCCAACCACTACTGCTAATACTAGTGTCCACATCAGTCTGAAACATGCTTACTGTTTTATCCCCATCGCTGTACTATTAGCCGTGTACAGTAGACTCTCAAAGGAACTTGGACTACCTCCAAACCCTTAGGGCCTTCCTGTCTGGACTCAGTCTAGGCATGGAAGGAGAAGCACTTCCTATTGACATTCTCCATTGAACATGTGTTTTTTAACTCCAGGACTGGATCTAATCTAGGAGTGTGAAACTGAGCCTCAAAGACCGTTGCCATCCAGCGATTCCCCAGGGCTCACCATGGTCAAAGCAGAAATCCTGGGGCTCCTGCTTTATAGAGAGGCCCTGGAACGGGGTGCGGGGAGGGCCCATGGTGGGGACCCCCTGCTCGGTGTAACGGAGGTCCACCAGCTCCTGCTTGAAGCCCTGAGCAGGGAGGAGGACCAAGGGCTCTGACAGGTGCCGCTGGTAGATGGGGCGGCCGTCCCGGGACAGGGGGCCCGGTGGGGGTGATGGGGGTAAGGGGTACAGGCGGCACCGTCAGGCGGAGGGAAAGGCAGACATGGCTCAGAGAGCTGCCGCTGGAACCTGCAGAGGGGGAACGAGACAGAGACAAAATAAGGACAAATTTGTCAATTAGGATCTTAAACCAGAGAATCATACAACAATGGGATTTCAACTGTAGCACTGAACATGCATGCTGAGTCCCAGCCTACAGTAGTTCCAATCATGGCTTTACAACCAAGATATACAAGCTATGGGGTCAAACAGTGCATGGTGTCAACACATGGTGCCAACCTGAGCCAACACATGGTGCCAACTCACCTGTGTTCTGAGCTGTAGGAGGCATCGGAGTGATTGACAGGTAGGCGGGGCACGGCGAAAGGCTGGCTTTGGCTCGGGTGTGGCGGGATTGTCCGGTGGTGGGAGGGGCTGTGCCCGTGAGTTGGACGACTGTGGCCGGGGTGTGTTGCCTGGACAGGGGACGTGATCTGCCTCTGTAGGGGGTGTGTCCCCGGGGTGGGGGCGGGGCTGCAGGGTGAGGCGGGTGTGGAGGGTGGGGTTAAAGTATTGATGCCAAGTGGCTTCCTGTTGTAGGCACTGTGGAGGGAGAAGGGGGATAGAAGGGGTTAACTTGGGCCTGTAGAGCATGGCTGTACACCTGTTGTATTCGGCGCATGTGACAAATAAAATTAGATTTATAATATCAATAAGGCACCTTGGGGGTTTGTGGTGTATGGCCAATATACCACAGCTAAGGGCTGTAATCCAGGCACTCGTAAGAACAGCCCTTAGCTGTGGTATATGGGCCATATGACACACCCCTCAGGCCTTATCAACTTGATACCTAATTAAGCAACGTCCTAGTAGAGAACTTTATTATTATTATGCCTTTACCCTCTTTTATGATCTTTTATTGGTTTTAACTGAAAATACCTCTTGCTACTGAGAGTACAATTTGTGTGGGGTGTCAAAACCTGGTCCGTCTCAGTGGGTACTGTAACGTACCTGTAGCTGTAAAGGCACTTGTCTGTGTAGAGTCTCTGTTGTTCCTGACTGCAGGGGGACAGATCTCTGGAGGCGCTGGACTCTCGCTTCACTTTATTGGCTGGAGGTCCATGGAACATTACTTTGAAGAAAGGAGAAAACATTTAAAAAACTGAAATATATAATATGCCATTTCAAAGATTCACAAAATAATCACTACGTTGAATATATTTACTCAGTATTCTTGTTTTGTGTGCTTCAGTAAGGAATAAGAAGCTAAATAGTTTTCTATCAAAGGATCAAATGTGTCTCCTATGCTGGGATTTGTCTTTAATTCCAACTTCCCAAATGTTTGTTGTTTAGTGAATTGGAGAGGTTGTAAATCTGTCCTTCCATTTGGGAGGGAAAACTAGAAACCCAGCACTGAAAGACAAACAGTGTACTTTCACTATTTTTTTTGTATTGTTTCCAAGGCAACAATCAGACCAGTAACAAAGATGCCTTTGTATTACATTACACAGACCAGAACAGTCTGCTCCGACTTCCACCACCAGTTAGTAACTTAGGCAACCATTGTGTGTCTGTACATACAGTAGGACTTTAACTGGGTGCTGTGTTGGCATCAGAGGCTGGGTCTGTCAGAGGCCGGGTCTGTCCAGAGGCCGGGTCTGTCAGAGGCCGGGTCTATCAGAGCCTGAGGCTGTCAGAGCCTGAGGCTGTCAGAGGCCGGGTCTGTCCAGAGGCCGGGTCTGTCCAGAGGCCGGGTCTGTCAGAGGCCGGGTCTGTCAGAGGCCGGGTCTGTCCAGAGGCCGGGTCTGTCAGAGGCCGGGTCTGTCAGAGGCCGGGTCTGTCAGAGGCCGGGTCTGTCAGAGGCTGGGTCTATGCCTACATCAACTCTCCATTTCCTGTTGTGCCACAGAACGGCCATCATTCAGCTTCCGCAGCCACGGGCCAGCAGTCAACACACATTCACGTTATGTGGTTAGGCCTCTCAGTGTCCATAGTGACCTCCATTATAAGATTAAGTTTTGAACACCTAGCATCTATGAATGAAACACAGTGCAACTCTCAAGCGCGGCCAGAAGACATTTAAATCTCAGGTTTCAAATCATTTGCAATGGCAAATCTTGCAACGTTTCTTTAAATCACTAACTGGTAGTTAATAAGAGTGTGTTCTCACTTCTCAGCCAAGTTCATTGCTAAATTAAGGAGTAAGGAGATGATGGCATAATGCCATTTGATCGCTATGGACACTGCCCCTTTGCCCAGCTGCAGAGTCCACGCACGCACACACACACACACACACACACACACACACGAGAGAGGAGGACTGCTGAATGAAGGGTCTGTGAGACCAACTGGCAGCGTGCCAAACTAGGGAGCGTCATGCCAACCCCGTCGCCGCACACACACACTCAGACTCTTCAGCAAACACAACAATCGCCCGGCTGTGCCACGGCACAATTCACTCAGTGTACACACTGCATTAAACATGTCACTAGCTGCATCCACGACAATGAAATACAACGTTACAGGGAAACAAGGCGATACCGGGCCTCTAGAAACACTCTTTCTTCCTCCACAGGATCATTCACATCTTGAAACCCAGGCCTGCAACTACACCAGGCCTACAGCTCCGCCTGGAGCCCAATCAAAGGCTTCCATTCAAACCTCATGCATATATTATTCTAGACAGAGAAAGGAGATGAGTATAAAGCAAACAGCATGAGGGTTCTGTGGGCTTGGATTGGAACGTAGCCCATCCTAGCAGCCAAGAGCTGTGGTTAGTAGGTTGGGACTCCATGGAAGGCCATCCCAGGCTGCTATGGTGCACCTGGGTCATGTTAAGTGAGGCCCACCGTAGCAAAACTCTAATGCAACAGAAAATCTCCCCGTTTCAAACCGTTCCCTCTTTATTTCCTCTTAATGTGGTGGATTTGGGCAGAGATCAGAGAATAGGAATGTTCTCATCCGGGTTGACGATCAAAGAGGAGAGCTGAGGGATTTCTGGTATAAAACCACAAGATTCTTGATTTTCACCAAGTGAGTAACGTCTTATTCTGAGGTGGCCCCATTATTCCTGCGCCTTTGTTGGAACACAAATCCCTACAATCCAATAATCAAATCAAATTGTATTCGTCACATGCGCCGAATACAACAGCTGTAGACCTTATAGTGAAATGCTTATTTACAAGTCCTTAACCAACAATGCAGTTTTTTTAAAATACACACTTCTTTTTTTAAGTAACAAAAAAGCAAGGTGTCCATTAAGGACACTGATTGGCAACAGGGCAGAAGTAGGGCCACTGCAGGGTGAGTGGAGGTTAAATCAGGGCTCAATGACATCAATTGGATTTCTGCTTTCGACGAGGCAAATCTGTCGATAATGTTAGTCCTCAGCCTACATAGGCAACCCGAAAGCCCCAACCACGTACCCATAAAAACACACTCACTGTGACGCACTGAGTTAATATGCCAACTGGATAAGACTGTTATTGGAAAACCAGTACATCTCCTTGTTGTGCTTGTATGTTGTGTCAAAGACCATGTCTGGGAATTAAAGGATACATTAGGAAATGAGCAACTATGCAGGAGCAGACGCTGTCGATTCCCCTTTGTAACACACATACACGTACGTAAATATTTCATTGGTTGGTACTTACGGTTATCCGACTGGAAATCTGGGACAAACTGTTCGTCATCAGGCACCTGAGCTGAAAGAGGGGACAGAGAGTTAAATGACTAACTTATGGAAGGCAATGCCACGTGGCTGAGTCACTTTAATATGCTTCATAGAACAAATATAATGCACTTGATACAGTACAGTCAAAAATACAGTAAATATTTATGATGCAGTACAGTCAAAAATACAGTAAAAATGTATGATGCAGTACAGTCAAAAACACAGTAAATATTTATGACACAGTACAGTCAAAAACACAGTAAATATTTGTGCTGCAGTACAGTAAAAAATACAGTAAATATTTATGATGCAGTACAGTAAAAAATACAGTAAATATTTATGATGCAGTACAGTAAAAAATACAGTAAATATTTATGATGCAGTACAGTAAAAAATACAGTAAATGTTTATGATACAGTACAGTAAAAAATACAGTAAATATTTATGATGCAGTACAGTAAAAAATACAGTAAATATTTATGATACACTTGTTAAAAAGAGGAATTTGTATAAAGATCTAAATAACAACCTATTTTCCAGTTTTTCCTGATTCAATAGCCTCGGGTAAACCACTGATGTTACTAAAAACAATGAGTATGATGCAAGATTGAAAACCTTCTGAAATACAAGAGCAGAACTCACCTTCTGCAATCCATGTCTCTTGAAGTTGCATGAGGTCCTGAAAGAGATCTTCTGTGTCCTGGGCGAGCTCAGTGTCAACAAACTTTCTCTTCCGGTCGTTAAATGGCGTGTTCGCTGGTTCTTCCACGTGACAATTCTGCTAGAACAATGTTTAAAACACCTACAACATTAGTGATTGCATTGGTGTGAACAATGATTAGCCTAAACATGATTGGTATCAAAAATCCCTAAGCATTCATGTATGCTAAAAAGTCATTGTTATCTTAATCCACTATGAAAAGTTTCAGATTAGTGCTTTGATCCAAATCCTATGTTGAAAAACTATCAGAGAAAACATCCAGAGAGTCATCCAAACACTCACCCTGGAGGGGGCCATGAAAGGGACTTGCTGGTCATAAAATCCATCCATGTTGCCTGAATATCTTCACCCCCTCGGGACTGAAGTTGGTGTTGGAGGGGTGGAGGGGGAGGAGGGGCTGACGGTAGCAGCAGGAGACGCTCGTTCGTCTGTCTGTTCTTTCTGGGGAGAGCAGAGAAAAGTGTGCCCCCTGGTCAGTAGCTTATACCCAAATCACCTGTCATATAACGTCAACACACACATAGGATGTTTCCCAAATGGCAACCTAACCTATTCCCTGTATAGTGCACTATATCCTATGGGTCCTGGTCTAAAGTAGTGCACTATGGGTCCTGGTCTAAAGTAGTGTCCTATGGGTCCTGGTTTAAAGTAGTGCACTATGGGTCCTGGTTTAAAGTAGTGCACTATGGGTCCTGGTCTAAAGTAGTGCACTATGGGTCCTGGTCTAAAGTAGTGCACTATGGGTCCTGGTTTAAAGTAGTGCACTATGGGTCCTGGTTTAAAGTAGTGCACTATGGGTCCTGGTTTAAAGTAGTGCACTATGGGTCCAGGTTTAAAGTAGTGTCCTATGGGTCCTGGTCTAAAGTAGTGCACTATGGGTCCTGGTCTAAAGTAGTGTCCTATGGGTCCTGGTTTAAAGTAGTGCACTATGGGTCCTGGTCTAAAGTAGTGCACTATGGGTCCTGGTTTAAAGTAGTGCACTATGGGTCCTGGTTTAAAGTAGTGCACTATGGGTCCTGGTCTAAAGTAGTGCCCTATATTTCCTGGTCTAATGTAGTGCACTATGGGTCCTGGTCTAAAGTAGTGCCCTATATTTCCTGGTCTAATGTAGTCACTAGGGCATAGTGCCAGCCTGCCTTCAGGATAAGACAGTTGTTCCTTTCCTCTGTCTTGGGTGTTTGTTTTGTGTTGTTTGTTTGCGTAATCCTCCCTGCATCGTAGTGCTGGCGGGCTGTACACTATGCCAGTGAGCATGTACTCAATACGCTGGGGACTAAGTTCTTACATAAGCAAGGCAGCAAGGCACAGTAAGCTATTTGGAGATGAGACTGTTGACATTACAATAAGTAGAAGGACTAGGAGGGAACTGTTTTGAATAAGTGTTCAAAAATAGGATGCAAATCAGGGTATTGAGTTAAGTAGTCCTTGATATCTAAACATTGGATAAACTATCTTCATAATAGAACATATAAAACGTATACATGCAATAATCTGAATAAAACATTTAGAGATCAAATTTCAGCATTATTTGACAAGTATTGGATAAAGTTATTTATCCAGGGCAGCAGAGGGTTAATCTCAGCAAAGAAAATCTGAGCCAGTTCAAGAAGTAGCTAAACCCCCCCCCCCCAGACCCCCCTCCCTCTACCGTTTCCTATTCCCCCTCTCATGGCCCCAGCTTGTTTTTCTCAATGAAGTGAAATTTGATCCCTGAACTAAGGGGGGTCGAACCTTCCATTCATAAATGTTAGAACCGTCTATGAAGATGCTGCATGCGCCGTAGCGAGTCAAAATACTGCAACATAAACATTCTCACGTCAAAGTACTGTAAAAACATTTGACTACAAATAAGAAAATGGTTCCCAAATTAAGATACATATAAAATGGCGTTCACATTTCTACCCCCCCTCACCAGACAGCTAGAAAATGCTTGGCAGAGAGCTCGCATTCTACGGATACTAGTCGGTCAAAGTAAATGCATTATTACAGGCGCTAGAAATAAACTAACGCAAACACCGTATACGCATCTTTTTTGTTGCGGTTGATAGTTTGATGTTAAACTCACATTTGCGAAGATTTAATTCCTTTGCAATGTTGAAAATAAGTTCTGTTTCACTCCACGCTGTTGCAAACGTTCTTTCAGGGTTGTCGTCTATGCTCTTCTCACACAAAGCTTGACTGTGGATTTCTGAATGGAATCGTCTGGTTTTCCCTGAAGCCAAAATAGAGGACTCCATAATACACGCCAATTGGTTATTACACAATGTCATTCAAGTGACTGGCCAATTGACGTTCAGAGAGCTCTTTGGACCCCAGTGACCAATGGTAAGCGAGCTTGTCTTGTTTTTATGAATGACTGCTTTTCATTCACGTCTGACGGCCAGACACGGGGTGGAAACGAAAAATGTACAGTAGAAACAGATACTGACATCTTGAAACTTATAACTCGAGTACATTCATACAACAACCAGATACAATGTTTTGCTACAAAGTTGTTACATAGTTATTATAGCATCTTGCTACATTGCTATTACAATATCTTGCTACATATTTTCCATTTTCAGTTTAGAAAAGCTGCCTTGTGTAGGAAAACAGCAGGATATGCAGTTTCCATTTTCACATGTTTTTTTAGTTTTTTCTTCTGGCATTGATTAACTGCTTGGAGTTGGGTAAGTTGTTGTGATATTCTCAGGACAGAGCTGGCTGTAGGGAGTCTGGACACAAGTCATCACACAAACACACACGCATGTACTGTATGTATGCACACACAGACAGACACACATGCACGCTACACGCACGTAAGCTCACACACACGCACGCAGACACGCCACACACACACACTATTCTGCCCAGGGTTGAACTGCAGTCAGATAAGAAAAGGCTAAAATTGTTACAGTCGATTAAATGCCAAACATGATCTGACTTGCAGGGTAATTATAGCTCCCATAATGACCTCATACTACCTTGTTATGGTGGTACAGAGGAATGCTCCATTGTCTGCACAGACTCTATCATATTAAAGAGATGGAACTATGGTATTACAGAGAAATACACTGAGTATACCAAACATTAGGAAACACCTTCCTTTAAAAAACATGTTTTACCCCTTTTTCTCCCCAATTTCATGGTATCCAATTGTTTAGTAGCTACTATCTTGTCTCATCGCTACAACTGCCGTACGGGCTCGGGAGAGACCTAATATTGAGTTGAACACAGGAGAAACTTTTGAGCGTGAAAAACCCAGTAGTGTTGCAGTTCTTGGCACAAACAGATGAACCTGGCGCCTACAGTGCACTCGGAAAGTATTAAGACCCCTTGACTTTTTCCACATTTTGTTACATTACAGCCTTATTCTAAAATGGATTAAATCATTTTAAGTACATTTTTACACATAATAATTCTAATACTCCATAATGACAAAGCGAAAACAGGTTTTTAGAATTTTTTGCTAATTTATAAAAAAATGCAAAACTATACCTTATTTTAAAAAGCATTCACACACCTGTCTATATAAGGTCCCACAGTTGACCGTGCATGTCAGATCAAAAACCAAGCCATGAGGTCGAACGAATTGTCCGTAGAGCTCTGAGACAGGATTGTGTCGAGGCACAAATCTGAGGAAGGGTACCAAAACATTTATGCAGTATTGAAGGTCCCCAAGAACACAGTGGCCTCCATCATTCTTAAATGGAAGAAGTTTGGAACCACCTAGACTCTTCCTAGAGCTGGCCGCCCAGCCAAATTGAGCAATCGGTGGAGAAGGGCCTTGGTCAGGGAGGTGACCAAGGACCCGATGGTCTCTCCGACAGAGCTCCAGAGTTCCTCTGTGAAGATGGGAGAACCTTCCAGAAGGACAACCATCTCTGCAGCACTCCACCAATCAGACCTTTACGGTAGAGTGGCCAGACGGAAGCCACTCCTCAGTAAAAAGCATATGATTTGCCAAAGACACCTAAAGGACTCAGACTATGAGAAACAAGATTCTCTGGTCTAATGAAACCAAGATTGAACTCTTTGGCCTGAATGCCAAGCTTCATGTCTGGCACTATCCCTACAGTGAAGCACGGTGTGGCAGCATCATGCTGTGGGGGTGTTTTTCAGTGGCAGCACACAGCTAAGACAATGCAATAGTGGCTTTGGGACAAGTCTCTGAATGTCCTTGAGTGGCCCAGCCAGAGCCCGGACTTGAACCCGATCTAACATCTCTGGAGAGACCTGAAAATAGCTGTGCAGCAACACTCCCCATCCAACCTGACAGAGCTTGAGAAGATCTGCAGAGAAGAATGGGAGAAACTCCCCAAATATAGTAGGTGTGCCAAGCTTGCAGCATCATACCCAAGAAGACTCAAGGCTGTAATCGCTGCCAAAGGTGCTTCAACAAAATACTGAGTAAAGTGTCTGAAAATGTGATATTTCAGTTTTTTATTTAAAATAAATGAGCAAAAATGTCTAAAACCTATTTTTGCTTTGTCATTATGGGAGTATTGTGTGTAGATCGATGAGGGGAAAAAAGATTTAATCAATTTTTAGAATAAGGCTGTAACGTAATAAAATGTGGAAAAAGTCAAAGGGTCTGAATACTTTCCGAATGCACTGCACTACCATACCCCGTTCAAAGGCACTTCAATATTTTGTCTTGCCCCTTCACCCCTCTGAATGGCACATAAACAATCCATGTCTCAATTGTCTCAAGGCTTAAACATCCTTATTTTACCCTTCTCTTCCCCTTCATCTACACTGATTGAAGTGGATTTAACTAATGACATCAATAAGGGATCCTAGCTTTCACCTGGTCAGTCTATATCATGGAAAGAGCAGGTGTCCTTAATGTTTTGTACAGTCAGTGTAACTCTACGGTGTAACAGATCCTATCTTTCACATCGGTTCTATTCACCTCGGAACGTGTATTTGCTGTTTATATATGGGCAGGTCTTTTTGAATGTATTTTATGGTTGTGGATGTTTCATACTTTACACTTTATGAAGGAATTGCAAACAGGACAGGTATCTAAAAATGAATTTGATCGATGAAAGTGTTAGCCAGTGGAGGCTGCTGAGAGGAGGACGGCTCATAATAATGGCTGGAACGGAGCGAATGGAATGGTATCAAGCACATAGAAACCATGTGTTTGATGTATTTCATACCATTCCACTGATTCCACTCCAGTCATTACTACGAGCCCGTCCTCCCCAATTACGGTGCCACCAGCCTCCTGTGGTGTTATCCACTTGCTTGGCAAACCAAGGCCTTATTGACCAATCACCACACTTTACACTGTCATTATTGACAAATCACCACATTTTACCCTGTCGTTATTGACCAATCACCACAATTTACACTGTCGTTGTTGACCAATGACCACAATTTACACTGTCGTTGTTGACCAATCACCACAATTTACACTGTCGTTGTTGACCAATCACCACATTAGGAGCATTGCAGTTCCCTTTGTGTTGGCTTTCTCCATGCTTACCCCTTCCATAATACATTGTCTCTCTGTTCCATCTCTGCTGTGTGGATTGCAGTAGGACTGGATCAGAGGCCTGGTGTTAGTGGTGTCTCTCTGTTCGTAGGACTGGATCAGAGGCCTGGTGTTAGTGGTGTCTCTGTTCGTAGGACTGGATCAGAGGCCTGGTGTTAGTGGTGTCTCTGTTCGTAGGACTGGATCAGAGGCCTGGTGTTAGTGGTGTCTCTCTGTTCGTAGGACTGGATCAGAGGCCTGGTGTTAGTGGTGTCTCTCTGTTCGTAGGACTGGATCAGAGGCCTGGTGTTAGTGGTGTCTCTGTTCGTAGGACTGGATCAGAGGCCTGGTGTTAGTGGTGTCTCTCTGTTCGTAGGACTGGATCAGATGACCTGGTGTTAGTGGTGTCGTCTGTTGACTGGATCAGAGGCCTGGTGTTACTCTGTTCGTATGGATCAGAGGCCTGGTGTTAGTGGTGTCTCTCTGTTCGTAGGACTGGATCAGAGGCCTGGTGTTAGTGGTGTCTCTCTGTTCGTAGGACTGGATCAGAGGCCTGGTGTTAGTGGTGTCTCTCTGTTCGTAGGACTGGATCAGAGGCCTGGTGTTAGTGGTGTCTCTCTGTTCCTGGATCAGAGGCCTGGTGTTAGTGGTGTCTCTGTTCGTAGGACTGGATCAGAGGCCTGGTGTTAGTGGTGTCTCTCTGTTCGTAGGACTGGATCAGAGGCCTGGTGTTAGTGGTGTCTCTCTGTTCGTAGGACTGGATCAGAGGCCTGGTGTTAGTGGTGTCTCTGTTCGTAGGACTGGATCAGAGGCCTGGTGTTAGTGGTGTTAGTGACCCACCCTGTGCGGTCTATCTTTGGAGTATTTGTACCCAACCCACTGGCCTACTGACCCCTTCTCACCCTACGTTGGTACCCTTGGTACAGGTATGCACCAACACCAGCCCAGAGTGCACATTCACAAGACCCCCAAATTCACACAGTCCTGTGATCGAATACAGCTCCCTTTGTCCTCATTGGCTGTGTTCCCAGATCCCCCTCCAGGTCTCCTAGCCTCCTCCCTCTGAAGCCTGCAGACATCTGTACAGGTTGCGTCTGAAATGGCACCCTATTCCTTACGCAGTGCACTACTTTTGATCAGAGCCCTGTCAAAAGTAGTGCACTACATAGGGAATAGGGTACCATTTGGCACACTCACACAGTTTGGTAACAGTTCTCGTGGCTCTTTGATAGTATTTACCATGCAGTATCATGACTGTATGCTTCAAAGACTCTTCATCTCTCCCCCCTCCCGTCTCCCACATTTCAAGCCGTATGTCTGTCCAGCTAGGAGCAGCAGATTCCTCTCTAATTCCCCTTTGAACTAATTCTAGTTCATTACCCTTCCCATTGTTCCAAAGCAGAGGGATCTAGACCATGAAGCTCACCGCTCTCTCACCCACCATTATCATAGCTCACCTCTCTCACCCACCATTATCATAGCTCACCTCTCTCACCCACCATTATCATAGCCCACCTCTCTCACCCACCATCATCATATTATCATAGCCCACCTCTCTCACCCACCATTATCATAGCTCACCTCTCTAATCCACCAGTATCATAGCCCACCTCTCTCACCCACCATTATCATAGCCCACCTCTCTCACCCACCATTATCATAGCTCACCTCTCTAATCCACCATTATCATAGCCCACCCCTCTCACCCACCATTATCATAGCTCACCTCTCTCACCCACCATTATCATAGCTCGTCTCTCTCACCCACCATTATCATAGCTTGCCGCTCTCTCACTCACCATTATCATGCCACCTCTCTCACCCACCATTATCATAGCCCAGCTCTCTCACCCACCATTATCATAGCCCACCTCTCTCACCCACCATTATCCTAGCTCACCTCTCTCACCCACCATTATCATAGCTCACCTCTCTCACCCACCATTATCATAGCTCACCTCTCTCACCCACCATTATCATAGCTCACCTCTCTCACCCACCATTATCATAGCTCACCTCTCTCACCCACCATTATCATAGCTCACCTCTCTCACCCACCATTATCATAGCTCACCTCTCTCACCCACCATTATCATAGTGCAACGCCTCTCTTTCTGTCTCTCTGAACTACTAGGCTTTGTGGTGGGATTATGCTGCCACTTCCTGCAGGGTGAAGTACAGTATATTAATGTTATTGGTTATGTATGCCCTATAACTCCTGGTTAAAACATGAGGAAATGGACTGCTCACTACTGTACTGCAGTGGTTCCCAAACTGTGCCCCCTCCCAAACAAAAAAAGAAATATATTTATTATTATATATATATATATTATTATTTTTTAGAGGAACTCAGTCCGGCTTTAAACTTACTCTTGAAAGTTGTAATAGTAGAATGCACAAGGTGTCATTTCTATAGTAGGTATTGCATCATCAGTTCCTCTTGTCATGTCAGTCATTGCAGACCTTAGAGAGCTATTTATAACTTGTCAGAAATGTCCACATCAACTAGCCCATGTCAGATAATGTTTTTTTATTTAGGTTTATTAGCCCATAGATATTGTTGTATTTTTTTTGCCACTTAAATATCACATGAATACACATTAAACATGGCAAAATGTATAGAATTGCAAAAAAAAGTGCTTTAAAACGGCAATGCTTTCTTTACACCCCATGACAAAATGTGTAGAATTACAGAAAATGAGCTTTAAACCTGCAACATTCTCTCCACCAACAAGAAGGGTGTGAACAGTTGATGTCATGAACAATGCTTGTGCCCATGGAAATACATGTGGCGTGAGATGTTCCCCAATGCTGGCAGGGGGGCCCTGCTGTACTGCACAGTATCACTAGTGCTCTACTCTACTGTATCACTAATGCTCTAATCTACTGTATCACTACTGCTCTACTCTATTGTATCACTAGTGCTCTACTCTACTGTATCACTACTGCTCTACTCTACTGTATCACTAGTGCTCTACTCTACTGTATCACCACTGCTCTACTCTACTGTATCACTAATGCTCTAATCTACTGTATCACTAGTGCTCTACTCTATTGTATCACTAGTGCTCTACTCTACTGTATCACTACTGCTCTACTCTATTGTATCACTAGTGCTCTACTCTACTGTATCACTACTGCTCTACTCTACTGTATCACTAGTGCTCTACTCTACTGTATCACTAGTGCTCTAATCTACTCTACTGTATCACTAGTGCTCTACTCTACTGTATCACTAGTGATCTACT
Organism: Oncorhynchus nerka; assembly: GCF_034236695.1. Taxonomy (NCBI): domain Eukaryota; kingdom Metazoa; phylum Chordata; class Actinopteri; order Salmoniformes; family Salmonidae; genus Oncorhynchus; species Oncorhynchus nerka. The sequence continues at coordinate 10,804,946 of NC_088397.1, forward strand.
GTATCACTAGTTCTCTGATATACTCTACTGTGTCACTACTACTCTACTCTACTCTACTCTACTCTACTCTACTCTACTGTATCACTAGTGCTCTACTCTACTGTATCACTAGTGATCTACTCTACTGTATCAGTAGTTCTCTCCTCTACTCTGCTGTATCACTAGTGATCTACTCTGCTCTGCTGTATCACTAGTGATCTACTCTGCTCTACTGTATCAATAGTTCTCTCCTCTACTCTGCTGTATCACTAGTGATCTACTCTGCTCTGCTGTATCACTAGTGATCTACTCTGCTCTGCTGTATCACTAGTGATCTACTCTGCTCTGCTGTATCAGTAGTTCTCTCCTCTACTCTACTGTATCACTAGTGCTCTGCTGTATCACTAGTGATCTACTCTGCTCTGCTGTATCACTAGTGATCTACTCTGCTCTGCTGTATCACTAGTGATCTACTCTGCTCTGCTGTATCACTAGTGATCTACTCTGCTCTGCTGTATCAGTAGTTCTCTCCTCTACTCTGCTGTATCACTAGTGCTCTGCTGTATCACTAGTGATCTGCTCTACTCCACTCTACTTGAAAATGCACAAATTAGCCCACTTGTTTACCCTCTTATAGTAATACACATGGAATACACATATCTGAATATCTTATTAAGTTGTCTTTATAATCCCAACCACCCAACCATTGTAAACATGTATTATGGGGTCTCTATCATCTTCCTGACCCCTTCATGTTGCACCATGTGCTATAGGCCTAGATTTTTCCTCCAACTAACAAGCAAAGCAGCCAATTTGAAAGGGCCATTCCATCCCTATACCTAAGCATTTTAACCATCCACCTAATTATATTCACCACAGAGCCTGCTAGTTGTTCAGAGAGAAGGGTTTCACTGGTTTGATCTTTGCCACACGTTTCTTTCTCAGGGAGGCTATACCTAAAATCATCTCCAAATGGCCTCTTACATTAGACTGCTCAGTGCTTCAAGAGAGATTCCTGTTGCTGCTGATGCTGATGCTGGTCATCTCTCTCCCTTTCTCTCCAGCTCTCTCTCTCTCTCTCTCTCTCTCTCTCTCTCTCTTGTTCTCTCTCTTTCTCTTGTTCTCTTGTTCTCTCTCTCTCTCTCTCTCTCTCTCCCTCTCTCTCTCTCTCACTCTCTCTTGTTCTCTCTTGTTCTCTTGTTCTCTCTCTCTCTCTCTCTCTCTCTCTCTCACTCTCTCTTGTTCTCTCTCTTTCTCTGGTTCTCTCTCTCTCACCCACACCTTCTCTTGTTCTCTTTCTCTCGCTTTCTCTTGTTCTCTTTCTCTTGTTCTCTCTCTCTCTCCTGCTCTCACACACAAGACAAATTATGTCTCGCTATTTGCTGTAGTGAGGGAGGATGGCTGCCACACAGATCATGTCCAGGCTTGCTCCCCTTTTAAATGCACCGCATCAGGTAAGATAGGATGACTGAGAAAGAAAGAGTTTTAAATGAGTTAAACCAATCATAAGTCAAATAGGAAGAGCCCTGGGTGGTTGGATGTTGTCCTGCATAATGACAGGGGGTCATTTTTTTATTAGAGGATCTGAAACACAGTATGGAGTTCTTGGCTTTGTAGTGGGTTCCACGTCACCATCGTCGGAAGCATCATCCTCCATTCAGCCAGGCTCTGGAAAGTATCCCTGAGGACACGTATTCCACTGCTGCTATATTTATGTGTGTGAGTGCTGCTTTTTGCATACAAATGTACTCTCTCACTGCAGGACTGTTTCTTCAAGTTATACTGTAGAAGTCATTGCATGATAAATGACCCACCAGTGTGTGGATAGCTGCTTGGGCTTGCACTGCTTCTTTTGTGTGTTGAGGAAAGCAGGAAAACAGGGTGTAATGATTTAGCTAATGTGGAAATACAAGAGGCTGTGACATAATTAAAGAGAATAGAGGATTGTGGGAAGGGAAACTACTATATCGGTTTTATTTAACTCTAATTTTATCAGGTAAATTGACTGAAAGCAAATTCTCATTTACAGCAACGACTTGGGGAATAGTTATAGACTGGGGAGATTAGATTAGATCAGGGTTTCTTAAACTATGGGTCGGGACCCAAAGTGGGCCCTGGGCTTGTGAGAGGTGGGTTGCACGTTTTGAGAATACATCTATTATAGTACAGTATTTCTTCACATTTGGGTTGTTGTAGGACGATTTGGGTCACGGGAGGACGGTCAATTTCTCATTTGGGTCTCGAGCTGAAAAAGTTGAAAACCCCAGGATTAGATGGTACTTTATTGTTGGTTTTCACAGAAGTTTGTATTACGTTCAGAAATTGCACTGCACGTATAAACCTATCAGGGACACATCACATTCACTTATAAATCTATCAGGGACACATCCACTTATTAACCTATCAGGGACACATCCACTTATAAACCTATCAGGGACACATCCACTTATTAACCTATCAGGGACACATCCACTTATTAACCTATCAGGGACACATCACATCCACTTATTAACCTATCAGGGACACATCACATCCACTTATTAACCTATCAGGGACACATCACATCCACTTATAAACCTATCAGGGACACATCCACTTATAAACCTATCAGGGACACATCACACCCACTTATAAACCTATCAGGGACACATCACATCCACTTATAAACCTATCAGGGACACATCCACTTATAAACCTATCAGGGACACATCCACTTATAAACCTATCAGGGACACATCACATCCACTTATTAACCTATCAGGGACACATCACGCCCACTTAGAAACCTATCAGGGACACATCACACCCACGTATAAACCTATCAGGGACACATCCACTTATAAATCTATCAGGGACACATCACATCCACTTATTAACCTATCAGGGACACATCCACTTATTAACCTATCAGGGACACATCCACTTATTAACCTATCAGGGACACATCACATCCACTTATTAACCTATCAGGGACACATCACATCCATCAGGGACACATCCACTTATTAACCTATCAGGGACACATCACATCCACTTATTAACCTATCAGGGACACATCACATCCACTTATAAACCTATCAGGGATAATGTCCTGTGTTGTCCTACTTTATCCTCTATCCATTGTATTCATCCAGCCTCTTATATCCTATATCCATTGTGACACAGGGATTGCATCAACTCATACACAGCATCACTTCATCTTGTCATTGTAATGTAAACAACAACAGTGAAGAAAGGCAAGCAGCCTGTGTGTGGATGGAGTTACTGATCACATGTGGGTTTACTGTCATGTTTAAGGTAGCTTTGTATATTCAGGTATGTTTTCAATTGTGGGTATATTTTGGTATGACAAATGGCTGGCTGAATGGCTGACTGGCTGACTGACTGACTGATTGACAGATTGAATGACTGGCTGGCTGAATGACTGAGTATCTGACTGAATGACTGACTGACTGACTGACTGACTTGCTGACTGGCCGAATGACTGACTGACTGACTGACTGACTGGCTGACTTGCTGACTGGCTGACTGATATTGTAGCTGTAGCGACAGACAGAACTGTCCATTAGAGAGTAAGGGAAAGGAAGACGTATGATTGTGCCGATTAGAATGAATCCATTCCTAAGTGATGAAATTGGGTTACTGATTAGGTTATAGCAGCAACGTCAATGACCCACTTCTCTCTACATTATGTTCATTTAACAAAACAAAAAAAATGTTGTTTCAGCAAAAGGCAAAATGAGATGTTTCTTGGGTACAATAGCTGTTGATTAGTGTTGATCATCATGAATCAAATCTATAAGATCTCTTCTCTATGCAAAGGAGTGCAACTGCTGCCATACGTATACAGTTAGTGCTAGAACCCATGTGACAACCTGTCAGTTGAACCAATCAGCTGAAGACCATTATTACCTGGACCAGTGAATATTTTGAGGCTGGCTGTTGGGATAATCACTAACCATCATAAGACAAATTAAAGAAAACTAATGCCAAATTAAGGTAAACAAGAAATATCCAACAAGATAGGAAAGACAGTCTGAAAAAGGATATTTTTCTATCCATGAGGAGATATTCTCTATTGTTTAAAACATACCCAGAACCAAACCAAATGTTTCCTACTTTAGTAATACCACAACTGCCCCCCCAGACATAGGCTTTTTCCTTTTGACATAACAGAGGATCATGCACTATGCTTGAAGAACACTGTGAGTTGAGCCGTTTACATTGTTGTAATGATGTATGATATTCAAGAGCAGTGTGCAGCAGGGTCATATTCGTTAGTGCAAAACGAAGCAAAAAGGTTTTGCAACGGAAAACAAAAACAATAGTTTCTTATTGGACAAGTTCAGCTAGTCCCTCCCCTGCTGAGGGATTACAACCCATGTTTCTGAGTCAGATTCACTGTACATTCTCCATATGCACAGCACCATGTCTGATTTGCTCTTATATAAAACATGAAGCTGCAGGCATGGAGCCAAAATAACCCACTGCAGCCTTAGCTACCTATCTGTGTTCAGCTCTCTTCTGCAGCTGGTGTTGGATTCTCTTGGTTGTCTCCCGTTTCCCCTTGGTATTTGTTAGGACAACACCGAGATGTTTCCTCACAGACGCATCCCCTTTATGTAAAAGCTACTCTCCTATTAGTTCCGTTGTTGTATTGGGGCAGAAACAAGTATGACAATCCTTTTTTAGGAAGAAACGGAGCTGAGCACTGTGCCTTGGGGGATCCCAAACAAATGAAATACTGTTGCAACAGACGGATAAGGGAGAGAGATGTAGAAAGAGAGGAGGGTGAAGGAGGAGGAACGCACAAACAAACAAAGAAACCCTGGTGACTCAGGTAAAGTAAATGAAAGCTTCAACAACAGGCCATTGACGTTCATTCGCTCCTCAGAGAGAAATTCTCCCAGTCTGGAATCTCTGAGGACTAACAATGTATGACTCACCTTACAGTAAAAATTAAAGCCTGTACTCTGTGAGCATGTCTTCAGGTCATATAATGAAAGCCTGAACTCTGTGAGCATGTCGCCAAGATGGCATAGCAGTTCAGACGTCTTTTGTCCTCGTCTTGTCGTGTCGTGTATATATATATATTTACAACTTTTTTTTCACATACATTTTATTTTTATTTTCCATCAACTCATCTTCAATACACTCTCCTGCAACCTGCCTCACCAATTGATATGTATAAATACGTATTATTTACCTCAAATCTGCAATCAAATCTGCAATCCTCCAAGAAGCTAGCCAGAAGCTAGCCAGAAACTCCAAGAAGCTAGCCAGAAGCTAATCAGAAGCTAGTTAGCTTCTTTACTGGCAACTCGTTCGTATTCAGCTAACCACGGTTTGTGGTCATTAGCTATCCTTTAACTCGAAAATCTATCGCCAGTTTTGTACGGCGCAGCGCGGCTCGGAACGGAACATACCGGACCGATTTTTTCTCTCCATGTCCCTGGATTTCAACTGCTCTCTGGACATTCACTCCCGGATCTCACAGCTAGCTGGCTGCTATCCGTGTGTCTATCTGCTTTCGTCGATTCCGGAGCAAACATCAATTACTCCGGAGCTAGCGAGCTCCGTCAACCACTCCTGAGCTCCGTCAATCACTCCTGGGCTGCAGTCACCTATCCGGACCCGTTTTACTGCCTACACGGAGCCCCTCCGGGCCTTCACAACTGGACTGCCGACGTTATCTACCCGAAGGAGATCCGGCTGGCTCCTCCGTCGCGACGTTACCTGAATGCCCATCTGCGGCCTGCTAACCGTTAGCTGTCTTACCGGATGCTCTCAGAATAGACAATCGGACAATTTATTTATTTTTATTATTAACATGTTTCTTCTTGGGCCTCTATAACTATATCTATTGTTTTTATTTTTTTGTTGTTGTGTGATTTGGACTAATCCCCTCTACAACACGGAACTCCACTAATCTACTGACGGAACGCAAGAGGTGGCTAACAACAGACCTCCATCCTATGCTAGCTTGCTACCGATGTCCTGGCTAGCTGTCTAAATCGCCGTGACCCCCAAACCAACCTCTCCACTCCCTGGACCCTTTTGATCACTCGACTAAGGATGCCTCTCCTTAATGTCAATATGTCTTGTCCATTGCTGTTCTGGTTAGTGTTTATTGGCTTATTTCACTGTAGAGCCTCTAGTCCTGCTCACTATACCTTATCCAACTTATTAGTTCCACCACCCACACATGCAATGACATCTCCTGGTTTCAATGATGTTTCTAGAGACAATATCTCTCTCTTCATCACTCAATACCTAGGTTTACCTCCACTGTACTCACATCCTACCATACCTTTGTCTGTACATTATACCTTGATGCTATTTTATCGCCCCCAGAAACCTCCTTTTACTCTCTGTTCCAGACGTTCTAGACGACCAATTCTTATTGCTTTTAGCCGTACCCTTATTCTTCTCCTCCTATGTTCCTCTGGCGATGTAGAGGTGAATCCAGGCCCTGCAGTGCCTAGCTCCACTCCTATTCCCCAGGCGCTCTCTTTTGATGACTTCTGTAACCGTAATAGCCTTGGTTTCATGCATGTTAACATTAGAAGCCTCCTCCCTAAGTTTGTTCTTTTCACTGCTTTAGCACACTCTGCCAACCCGGATGTTCTAGCTGTGTCTGAATCCTGGCTTAGGAAGACCACCAAAAATTCAGAAATTTTAATTCCAAACTACAACATTTTCAGACAAGATAGAACTGCTAAAGGGGGCGGTGTTGCAATCTACTGCAAAGATAGCCTGCAGAGTTCTGTCCTACTATCCAGGTCTGTACCCAAACAATTTGAACTTCTACTTTTAAAAATCCACCTCTCTAAAAACAAGTCTCTCACCGTTGCCGCCTGCTATAGACCACCCTCTGCTCCCAGCTGTGCTCTGGACACCATATGTGAACTGATTGCCCCCATCTATCTTCAGAGCTCGTGCTGCTAGGCGACCTAAACTGGAACATGCTTAACACCCCAGCCATCCTACAATCTAAACTTGATGCCCTCAATCTCACACAAATTATCAATGAACCTACCAGGTACCCCCAAAGCCTTAAACACGGGCACCCTCATAGATATCATCCTAACCAACTTCCCCTCTAAATACACCTCTGCTGTCTTCAACCAAGATCTCAGCGATCACTGCCTCATTGCCTGCATCCGTAATGGGTCAGCGGTCAAACGACCTCCACTCATCACTGTAAAACGCTCCCTGAAACACTTCAGCGAGCAGGCCTTTCTAATCGACCTGGCCGGGGTGTCCTGGAAGGATATTGATCTCATCCCGTCAGTAGAGGATGCCTGGATATTTTTAAAAATGCCTTCCTAACAATGTTAAATAAACATGCCCCATTCAAGAAAATTAGAACCAGGAACAGATATAGCCCTTGGTTCTCCCCAGACCTGACTGCCCTACACAAAAACATCCTATGGCGTTCTGCATTAGCATCGAACAGCCCCCGTGATATGCAGCTGTTCAGGGAAGCTAGAAACCGTTATACACAGGCAGTTAGAAAAGCCAAGGCTAGCTTTTTCAAGCAGAAATTTGCTTCCTGCAACACTAACTCTAAAAAGTTCTGGGACACTGTAAAGTCCATGGAGAATAAGAACACCTCCTCCCAGCTGCCCACTGCACTGAAGATAGGAAACACTGTCACCACTGATAAATCCACCATAATTGAGAATTTCAATAAGCATTTTTCTACGGCTGGCCATGCTTTCCACCTGGCAACTCCTACCCCGGTCAACAGCACTGCACCCCCGACAGCAACTCGCCCAAGCCTTCCCCATTTCTCCTTCTCCCAAATCCATTCAGCTGAAGTTCTGAAAGAGCTGAAAAATCTGGACCCCTACAAATCAGCCGGGCTAGACAATCTGGACCCTTTCTTTCTAAAATTATCTGCCGAAATTGTTGCCACCCCTATTACTAGCCTGTTCAACCTCTCTTTCGTGTCATCTGAGATTCCCAAAGATTGGAAAGCAGCTGCGGTCATCCCCCTCTTCAAAGGGGGGACACTCTTGACCCAAACTGCTACAGACCTATATCTATCCTACCATGCCTTTCTAAGGTCTTCGAAAGCCAAGTCAACAAACAGATTACCGACCATTTCGAATCTCACCATACCTTCTCTGCTATGCAATCTGGTTTCAGAGCTGGTCATGGGTGCACCTCAGCCACGCTCAAGGTCCTAAACGATATCTTAACCGCCATCGATAAGAAACATTACTGTGCAGCCGTATTCATTGATCTGGCCAAGGCTTTCGACTCTGTCAACCACCACATCCTCATCGGCAGACTCGACAGCCTTGGTTTCTCAAATGATTGCCTCGCCTGGTTCACCAACTACTTCTCTGATAGAATTCAGTGTGTCAAATCGGAGGGTCTGCTGTCCGGACCTCTGGCAGTCTCTATGGGGTGCCACAGGGTTCAATTCTTGGACCGACTCTCTTCTCTGTATACATCAATGAGGTCGCTCTTGCTGCTGGTGAGTCTCTGATCCACCTCTACGCAGACGACACCATTCTGTATACTTCCGGCCCTTCTTTGGACACTGTGTTAACAACCCTCCAGGCAAGCTTCAATGCCATACAACTCTCCTTCCGTGGCCTCCAATTGCTCTTAAATACAAGTAAAACTAAATGCATGCTCTTCAACCGATCGCTACCTGCACCTACCCGCCTGTCCAACATCACTACTCTGGACGGCTCTGACTTAGAATACGTGGACAACTACAAATACTTAGGTGTCTGGTTAGACTGTAAACTCTCCTTCCAGACCCATATCAAACATCTCCAATCCAAAGTTAAATCTAGAATTGGCTTCCTATTTCGCAACAAAGCATCCTTCACTCATGCTGCCAAACATACCCTTGTAAAATTGACCATCCTACCAATCCTCGACTTTGGCGATGTCATTTACAAAATAGCCTCCAATACCCTACTCAACAAATTGGATGCAGTCTATCACAGTGCTATCCGTTTTGTCACCAAAGCCCCATATACTACCCACCATTGCGACCTGTACGCTCTCGTTGGCTGGCCCTCGCTTCATACTCGTCGCCAAACCCACTGGCTCCATGTCATCTACAAGACCCTGCTAGGTAAAGTCCCCCTTATCTCAGCTCGCTGGTCACCATAGCATCTCCCACCTGTAGCACACGCTCCAGCAGGTATATCTCTCTAGTCACCCCCAAAACCAATTCTTTCTTTGGCCGCCTCTCCTTCCAGTTCTCTGCTGCCAATGACTGGAACGAACTACAAAAATCTCTTAAATTGGAAACACTTATCTCCCTCACTAGCTTTAAGCACCAACTGTCAGAGCATCTTACAGATTACTGCACCTGTACATAGCCCACCTATAATTTAGCCCAAACAACTACCTCTTTCCCAACTGTATTTAATTAATTAATTTATTTTGCTCCTTTGCACCCCATTATTTTTATTTCTACTTTGCACATTCTTCCATTGCAATACTACCATTCCAGTGTTTTACTTGCTATATTGTATTTACTTTGCCACCATGGCCTTTTTTGCCTTTACCTCCCTTCTCACCTAATTTGCTCACATTGTATATAGACTTGTTTTTTTTTTTTTTTTTTACTGTATTATTGACTGTATGTTTGTTTTACTCCATGTGTAACTCTGTGTCGTTGTATGTGTCGAACTGCTTTGCTTTATCTTGGCCAGGTCGCAATTGTAAATGAGAACTTGTTCTCAACTTGCTTACCTGGTTAAATAAAGGTGAAATAAATAAATAAATAAATAAAAAATGTCTTCAGGTCATATAATGAAAGCCTGAACTCTGTGAGCATGTCTTCAGGTCATATAATGAAAGCCTGAACTCTGTGAGCATGTCTTCAGGTCATATAATGAAAACCTGAACTCTGTGAGCATGTCTTCAGGTCATATAATGAAAGCCTGAACTCTGTGAGCATGTCTTCAGGTCATATAATGAAAGCCTGAACTCTGTGAGCATGTCTTCAGGTCATATAATGAAAGCCTGAATTCTGTGAGCATGTCTTCAGGTCATATAATGAAAACCTGAACTCTGTGAGCATGTCTTCAGGTCATATAATGAAAGCCTGAACTCTGTGAGCATGTCTTCAGGTCATATAATGAAAGCCTGAACTCTGTGAGCATGTCTTCAGGTCATATAATGAAAGCCTGAATTCTGTGAGCATGTCTTCAGGTCATATAATGAAAACCTGAACTCTGTGAGCATGTCTTCAGGTCATATAATGAAAGCCTGAACTCTGTGAGCATGTCTTCAGGTCATATAATGAAAACCTGAACTCTGTGAGCATGTCTTCAGGTCATATAATGAAAGCCTGAACTCTGTGAGCATGTCTTCAGGTCATATAATGAAAGCGTTACAGGACCGTGCACTGTGTTTCAGCCTGACTCACACTCTGACTGATCTTCCTCAGTTGGAGTCAGGGATAAAACTGTACTCAATTAGCGTCCCTGTATTTATAGGCCGTCAGGCTTCTAGGCTTATCGTTTTCTGCTCGCAGTTCACAGTTGTACATATTTCTATTTTCAGTCATAGCTGCTGAGCCGCCGAGTTAGACAGGTTAGTACATGTAGTACTCATAAGAATGTGTGTGTGTGTGTGTGTGTGTGTGTAGACTATAGCGACCCTGTCACATGCCCATGCCTATTGTGTGTGTGTGTGTGTGTGTGTGTGTGTGTGTAGACTATAGCGACCCTGTCACATGCCCATGCCTATTGTGTGTGTGTGTGTGTGTGTGTGTGTGTGTGTGTGTGCGTGTAGGCACTCCTTTGATGACCTACTTGGACTCTATACAGTACGTACGTTCCATGTGAGAACGTTCTAAAAGCTAAGGCACATGTTTTCAACAGTAATTTCAGCAAAAGGCAACAACTATGCATAATAGTAAGATCTCACTGTCCTCTTTGCAAAGAGAGGAGGTTGCTGCCACTTGTAGTTCTAGAACCTGGACAAGATTCTAGAAGAGCTAGAAGGCTCAAAAAGTGGGGCCTGGGCAAACTATTGAGAGCTTCACTCTTCTGTGATGATCCACGTAATGGACTGGAATATGGGCTATGGTATGCTACCCACTCTCAGAATCTCACGTCACAATCAGATGGTCATCCATGTTTCTTTAACGTCAAATTTCTAAGTTGTTCCAATCATCAAATGTCGAAGTGTTTAAGATTAAGTTCAGGCATTAACTCTGAATGGTTAAGGTTAGGTATTAACTCTGAATGATTAATGTTAGGCATTAACTCTGAATGGTGAAGGTTAGACATTAACTCTGAATGGTTAAGGTAAGTCATTAACTCTGAATGGTTAAGGTAAGTCATTAACTCTGAATGGTTAAGGTAAGGCATTAACTCTGAATGGTGAAGGTTAGACATTAACTCTGAATGGTTAAGGTTAGGCATTAACTCTGAATGGTTAAGGTTAGGCATTAACTCTGAATGGTTAAGGTTAGGCATTAACTCTGAATGATTAAGGTTAGACATTAACTCTGAATGGTTAAGGTCAGGCATTAACTCTGAATGGTTAAGGTTAGACATTAACTCTGAATGGTTAAGGTAAGCCATTAACTCTGAATGGTTAGGGTAAGCCATTAACTCTGAATGGTTAAGGTTAGACATTAACTCTGAATGGTTAAGGTAAGCCATTAACTCTGAATGGTTAGGGTAAGCCATTAACTCTGAATGGTTAAGGTTAGACATTAACTCTGAATGGTTAAGGTAAGGCATTAACTCTGAATGGTTAAGGTTAGGCATTAACTCTGAATGGTTAAGTTTAGACATTAACTCTGAATGGTTAAGGTTAGACATTAACTCTGAATGGTTAAGGTATGGCATTAACTCTGAATGGTTAAGGTTAGACATTAACTCTGAATGGTTAAGGTTAGGCATTAACTCTGAATGGTGAAGGTTAGACATTAACTCTGAATGGTGAAGGTTAGACATTAACTCTGAATGGTTAAGGTTAGACATTAACTCTGAATGGTTAAGGTTAGACATTAACTCTGAATGGTTAAGGTAATGGTTAAGGTCTGGGATAGGCTTAAAACCAAAATATCAAAAATAACTTTCTATCGCTGGATTCAAACTTGCAACCTTTGGAAATAGAGTCAGATGCTTACACCCATCCCCGTCCACATGCCCTGGCAAAACCAATATCTACTTCAAAGTAACAGGCTCACTGTTGCCCCTAGTGGCCGGTTTCCACATCATCTCCTGACGTCCTCAGACATGGATGGACGTCCAATACTGACTTGTATCACAGGTGACCTGGCTGATAGTATGAGAAACATATCTAACTCTGGATCTACTGTGGATTGGATCTACTCGAGATTGGATCTACTCGAGATTGGATCTACTCAGGAGTGGATCTACTCAGGAGTGGATCTACTCTTTAGTGGATCTACTCTTTAGTGGATCTACTCTGGAGTGGATCTACTCTTTAGTGGATCTACTCTTTAGTGGATCTACTCTTTAGTGGATCTACTCAGGAGTGGATCTACTCAGGAGTGGATCTACTCTTTAGTGGATCTACTCAGGAGTGGATCTACTCTTTAGTGGATCTACTCTTTAGTGGATCTACTCAGGAGTGGATCTACTCTGGAGTGGACCAACTTTGGAGTGTTTTCACTTTAAGAATGTGTCCTACTACTGATACAACTACTACTACTGATACAACTACTACTACTGATACAACTACTAACTATTAGCTAACTGTTCCGGACATGTTTTTGTGGTGGTATCTGGGATTCGCACCCCGGCTCCCGTGTTCAGTGTCCCAGCCTTAACGCTGGTCGATGGGGCGAGACGCTGCTCTTAAAATAGGCCAGCTGCCAGAGAGATGTGCCCAGCGATCACTCTTCCCGCATGCATGGTGAGAGTGGCGCTAACGGGCGTGATGGTGCCCACTGTACAGAGCTCAACTCCCTCCTCTCCCCTGCACTTGTCTCCTATCCCTCCCGCAACACAGTGAAGAAATCAACGGAGATTCAAATAGATTAGATCAGAAAATCTTTCAAGTTCTCGATGAGGCCATTCATTTCACTGCATACATAATACTCATACACACCACTACACATACAGCAGGCCTGTTTTAGAGGATGGATGGGCCAGTAGAGAAAAACCACTGTGGATAATGACCTTAATAATACATTTATTTGAAATGGATTACTTTGGATATCTACAGTTTAGCTCAAGGGGTTGCTTTGTACTCTGTATGATGGCTTCATGACCCTTTGCATAACTTTTGACCTGTGAAATGTGACTCTTGTCGCAGACCCCATTGTAGCTGCAAAGATAAGGCACTGACATTGCAACAGAGCAACCTTGTCTCTGAGCATTTCATATTATTCTGTACGTAAATCAGAGCCTCTCCATTTAGAATGATATGTTACGTTTGGTACGGTTACATACACTGTAAGACAGATGGCTACTTAATGAAAAACAAAAGGGAGGTGGATGGGTGGGTATATAACACAAATGTCTAGCAACCCAAAGGTTGCGAATTCGAATCTAATCACAGACAACTTTAGCATTTGAGTTAATTTGCAACTTTTCAAGTACTTACTACTTTTTAGTTACTTTGCAAATGCTTAGCATGTTAGCTAACTCTTCCCCTAACCTTAACACTTTTAGCTAACCCTACCCTTAATCCTTTTAGCTAACCCTTCCCTTACCCTAACCTTAACCCTTTAAATTTAACCCTAACCCCCAGCCTAGCTAACATTAGCGAGCTAGCTAATGTTAGCCACCTAGCTAGAATTCGTAACATATCGTACATTTTGAAAAACGTAACATATTGTACATTTTTTCAAATGCGTAACATGTTATACGATTAGCAAATGTTTTACATATCACACATTGTAATTCATAACATATCATAAGAAATGGACATCCACAAATGAATACATACCATACGAAACGTAACATATCATACTAAAAGGAGTGTTTCGGATTTATGTGCAGAATAATACAAAATGCTCTGAGACTAGGTTGAAGAGAGAAGAACTTTATAGAAGAGTTTGTCACCACCACTCAAAAAGCCTTTTTCCTCCTCTTTGGCCCTCTCACTCAGGTTCACCTGGTGGGGAGGTAACATTTGGAGGTAAATTGTTTATTTCTCTCGCACGTGTTAAAAGTTCCAATGAGTACAACAACTCCATCATAGAGGGGGGAAAGAAGGTATTTGCAAATGTGATCCACTCGCAGTTCTATGCAACGATTTTGTTATAAATATGTTAACTGGAAAATGTCAAAAAAGTTTTTCTTTTTCCTTTTTCTTTTGTATGACTGAACCCATTCTCCTCTTCTTCCTACAGAAGTTAGACACCACCAATGGAGAGTGCACTGTAACGACGGGAGAACATCACAACCAAACTCGTAATGCATTAGGACCCATCTGTGAATGGCGGTTGATTGCAGACCTCTTTTAGAACTGTTGTGTCACACTGAAAGCAGCGTTCAGGTGGAGTTTGTGTATCGAATAACTAATAAACAGACTCATATTTCAGTCATACAGTACTTCATGTAAATGACCACAAACTGTATAAAGCCACGTTTTCTATGTTATTTTCTAATGTTCTGTCGATAAGACTATCCAGGTGTGAGTCACTATAGTGACCTTTGGCGTGCGTCAGACTTTCCTATTCATTCCAATGAAACCTGGGCTCAAGCAGTGCTGCTCGGTGAGAGTCTGTCGCTGCTCAACTTAAAATTGCGACTCACACCCAAGAACACTTCATAAAGTGTCTCGCAACTGGATCATGCAGGCAAAAGTTACTCATCCACTGTAACAGCTAAAATCTACTGTTTTCTCCACTCCCCATTGTAACAGCTAAAAACCTACTGTTTTCTCCACTCCCCACTGTAACAGCTAAAAACCTTCTGTTTTCTCCACGCCCCATTGTAACAGCTACTGTTTTCTCCACTCCCCATTGTACCAGCTAAAAACCTTTGGTTTTCTCCACGCCCCACTGTAACAGCTACTGTTTTCTCCACTCCCCATTGTAACAGCTAAAAACCTTTGGTTTTCTCCATGCCCCACTGTAACAGCTACTGTTTTCTCCACGCCCCATTGTAACAGCTACTGTTTTCTCCACGCCCCATTGTAACAGCTACTGTTTTCTCCACGCCCCATTGTAACAGCTACTGTTTTCTCCACTCCCCATTGTAACAGCTACTGTGTTCTCCACGCCCCAGTGTAACAGCTACTGTGTTCTCCACGCCCCAGTGTAACAGCTACTGTTTTCTCCACGCCCCATTGTAACAGCTACTGTTTTCTCCACGCCCCAGTGTAACAGCTACTGTGTTCTCCACGCCCCAGTGTAACAGCTACTGTTTTCTCCACGCCCCACTGTAACAGCTAAAACCTTCTGTTTCTCCACGCCCCAGTGTAACAGCTACTGTTTTCTCCACGCCCCATTGTAACAGCTACTGTGTTCTCCACGCCCCAGTGTAACAGCTAATGTTTTCTCCACGCCCCATTGTAACAGCTACTGTGTTCTCCACGCCCCAGTGTAACAGCTACTGTTTTCTCCACGCCCCATTGTAACAGCTACTGTTTTCTCCACGCCCCAATTGTAACAGCTACTGTGTTCTCCACGCCCCAGTGTAACAGCTACTGTGTTCTCCACGCCCCAGTGTAACAGCTACTGTGTTCTCTACGCCCCATTGTAACAGCTACTGGGTTCTCCACGCCCCAGTGTAACAGCTACTGTTTTCTCCACGCCCCACTGTAACAGCTAAAAACCTTCTGTTTTCTCCACTCCCCATTGTAACAGCTACTGTGTTCTCCACGCCCCAGTGTAACAGCTACTGTGTTCTCCACGCCCCAGTGTAACAGCTACTGTTTTCTCCACTCCCCATTGTAACAGCTACTGTGTTCTCCACGCCCCAGTGTAACAGCTACTGTTTTCTCCACGTCCCAGTGTAACAGCTACTGTGTTCTCCACGCCCCATTGTAACAGCTACTGTTTTCTCCACGCCCCATTGTAACAGCTACTGTTTTCTCCACTCCCCATTGTACCAGCTAAAAACCTTTGGTTTTCTCCACGCCCCACTGTAACAGCTACTGTTTTCTCCACTCCCCATTGTAACAGCTAAAAACCTTTGGTTTTCTCCATGCCCCACTGTAACAGCTACTGTTTTCTCCACGCCCCATTGTAACAGCTACTGTTTTCTCCACGCCCCATTGTAACAGCTAACATTGTAACAGCTACTGTTTTCTCCACTCCCCATTGTAACAGCTACTGTGTTCTCCACGCCCCAGTGTAACAGCTACTGTGTTCTCCACGCCCCAGTGTAACAGCTACTGTTTTCTCCACGCCCCATTGTAACAGCTACTGTTTTCTCCACGCCCCAGTGTAACAGCTACTGTGTTCTCCACGCCCCAGTGTAACAGCTACTGTTTTCTCCACGCCCCACTGTAACAGCTAAAAACCTTCTGTGTTCTCCACGCCCCAGTGTAACAGCTACTGTTTTCTCCACGCCCCATTGTAACAGCTACTGTGTTCTCCACGCCCCAGTGTAACAGCTAATGTTTTCTCCACGCCCCATTGTAACAGCTACTGTGTTCTCCACGCCCCAGTGTAACAGCTACTGTTTTCTCCACGCCCCATTGTAACAGCTACTGTTTTCTCCACGCCCCAATTGTAACAGCTACTGTGTTCTCCACGCCCCAGTGTAACAGCTACTGTGTTCTCCACGCCCCAGTGTAACAGCTACTGTGTTCTCTACGCCCCATTGTAACAGCTACTGGGTTCTCCACGCCCCAGTGTAACAGCTACTGTTTTCTCCACGCCCCACTGTAACAGCTAAAAACCTTCTGTTTTCTCCACTCCCCATTGTAACAGCTACTGTGTTCTCCACGCCCCAGTGTAACAGCTACTGTGTTCTCCACGCCCCAGTGTAACAGCTACTGTTTTCTCCACTCCCCATTGTAACAGCTACTGTGTTCTCCACGCCCCAGTGTAACAGCTACTGTTTTCTCCACGTCCCAGTGTAACAGCTACTGTGTTCTCCACGCCCCATTGTAACAGCTACTGTTTTCTCCACGCCCCATTGTAACAGCTACTGTTTTCTCCCTCCCCATTGTACCAGCTAAAAACCTTTGGTTTTCTCCACGCCCCACTGTAACAGCTACTGTTTTCTCCACTCCCCATTGTAACAGCTAAAAACCTTTGGTTTTCTCCATGCCCCACTGTAACAGCTACTGTTTTCTCCACGCCCCATTGTAACAGCTACTGTTTTCTCCAGTAACAGCTACTGTTTTCTCCACGCCCCATTGTAACAGCTACTGTTTTCTCCACTCCCCATTGTAACAGCTACTGTGTTCTCCACGCCCCAGTGTAACAGCTACTGTGTTCTCCACGCCCCAGTGTAACAGCTACTGTTTTCTCCACGCCCCATTGTAACAGCTACTGTTTTCTCCACTCCCCATTGTAACAGCTAAAAACCTTTGGTTTTCTCCATGCCCCACTGTAACAGCTACTGTTTTCTCCACGCCCCATTGTAACAGCTACTGTTTTCTCCACGCCCCATTGTAACAGCTACTGTTTTCTCCACGCCCCACTGTAACAGCTAAAAACCTTCTGTTTTCTCCACGCCCCAGTGTAACAGCTACTGTTTTCTCCACGCCCCAGTGTAACAGCTACTGTTTTCTCCACTCCCCATTGTAACAGCTACTGTGTTCTCCACGCCCCAGTGTAACAGCTACTGTGTTCTCCACGCCCCAGTGTAACAGCTACTGTTTTCTCCACGCCCCATTGTAACAGCTACTGTTTTCTCCACTCCCCATTGTAACAGCTACTGTGTTCTCCACGCCCCAGTGTAACAGCTACTGTGTTCTCCACGCCCCAGTGTAACAGCTACTGTTTTCTCCACGCCCCACTGTAACAGCTAAAAACCTTCTGTGTTCTCCACGCCCCAGTGTAACAGCTACTGTTTTCTCCACGCCCCATTGTAACAGCTACTGTGTTCTCCACGCCCCAGTGTAACAGCTACTGTTTTCTCCACGCCCCATTGTAACAGCTACTGTGTTCTCCACGCCCCAGTGTAACAGCTACTGTTTTCTCCACGCCCCATTGTAACAGCTACTGTTTTCTCCACGCCCCAATTGTAACAGCTACTGTGTTCTCCACGCCCCATTGTAACAGCTACTGTGTTCTCCACGCCCCAGTGTAACAGCTACTGTTTTCTCCACGCCCCATTGTAACAGCTACTGTGTTCTCCACGCCCCAGTGTAACAGCTACTGTTTTCTCCACGCCCCATGTAACAGCTACTGTTTTCTCCACGCCCCATTGTAACAGCTACTGTGTTCTCCACGCCCCAGTGTAACAGCTACTGTGTTCTCCACGCCCCAGTGTAACAGCTACTGTGTTCTCCACGCCCCAGTGTAACAGCTACTGTTTTCTCCACGCCCCATTGTAACAGCTACTGTTTTCTCCACTCCCCATTGCAGCTAAAAACCTTTGGTTTTCTCCATGCCCCACTGTAACAGCTACTGTTTTCTCCACGCCCCATTGTAACAGCTACTGTTTTCTCCAATTGTAACAGCTACTGTTTTCTCCACGCCCCACTGTAACAGCTAAAAACCTTCTGTTTTCTCCACGCCCCAGTGTAACAGCTACTGTTTTCTCCACGCCCCAGTGTAACAGCTACTGTTTTCTCCACTCCCCATTGTAACAGCTACTGTGTTCTCCACGCCCCAGTGTAACAGCTACTGTGTTCTCCACGCCCCAGTGTAACAGCTACTGTTTTCTCCACGCCCCATTGTAACAGCTACTGTTTTCTCCACTCCCCATTGTAACAGCTACTGTGTTCTCCACGCCCCAGTGTAACAGCTACTGTGTTCTCCACGCCCCAGTGTAACAGCTACTGTTTTCTCCACGCCCCACTGTAACAGCTAAAAACCTTCTGTGTTCTCCACGCCCCAGTGTAACAGCTACTGTTTTCTCCACGCCCCATTGTAACAGCTACTGTGTTCTCCACGCCCCAGTGTAACAGCTACTGTTTTCTCCACGCCCCATTGTAACAGCTACTGTGTTCTCCACGCCCCAGTGTAACAGCTACTGTTTTCTCCACGCCCCATTGTAACAGCTACTGTTTTCTCCACGCCCCAATTGTAACAGCTACTGTGTTCTCCACGCCCCAGTGTAACAGCTACTGTGTTCTCCAGTGTAACAGCTACTGTTTTCTCCACGCCCCATTGTAACAGCTACTGTGTTCTCCACGCCCCAGTGTAACAGCTACTGTTTTCTCCACGCCCCATTGTAACAGCTACTGTTTTCTCCACGCCCCAATTGTAACAGCTACTGTGTTCTCCACGCCCCAGTGTAACAGCTACTGTGTTCTCCACGCCCCAGTGTAACAGCTACTGTGTTCTCACGCCCCATTGTAACAGCTACTGTGTTCTCCACGCCCCAGTGTAACAGCTACTGTTTTCTCCACGCCCCACTGTAACAGCTAAAAACCTTCTGTTTTCTCCACTCCCCATTGTAACAGCTACTGTGTTCTCCACGCCCCAGTGTAACAGCTACTGTGTTCTCCACGCCCCAGTGTAACAGCTACTGTTTTCTCCACATTGTAACAGCTACTGTGTTCTCCACGCCCCAGTGTAACAGCTACTGTTTTCTCCACGTCCCAGTGTAACAGCTACTGTGTTCTCCACGCCCCATTGTAACAGCTACTGTTTTCTCCACGCCCCATTGTAACAGCTACTGTTTTCTCCACGCCCCATTGTAACAGCTACTGTTTTCTCCACTCCCCATTGTAACAGCTACTGTGTTCTCCACGCCCCAGTGTAACAGCTACTGTGTTCTCCACGCCCCAGTGTAACAGCTACTGTTTTCTCCACGCCCCACTGTAACATTTCTCCACTAAAAACCTTCTGTGTTCTCCACGCCCCAGTGTAACAGCTACTGTGTTCTCCACGCCCCAGTGTAACAGCTACTGTTTTCTCCACGCCCCATTGTAACAGCTACTGTGTTCTCCACGCCCCAGTGTAACAGCTACTGTTTTCTCCACGCCCCATTGTAACAGCTACTGTTTTCTCCACGCCCCAGTGTAACAGCTACTGTTTTCTCCACGTCCCAGTGTAACAGCTACTGTGTTCTCCACGCCCCATTGTAACAGCTACTGTTTTCTCCACGCCCCATTGTAACAGCTACTGTTTTCTCCACGCCCCACTGTAACAGCTAAAGACCTTCTGTTTTCTCCACTCCCCATTGTAACAGCTACTGTGTTCTCCACGCCCCAGTGTAACAGCTACTGTGTTCTCCACGCCCCAGTGTAACAGCTACTGTTTTCTCCACTCCCCATTGTAACAGCTACTGTGTTCTCCACGCCCCAGTGTAACAGCTACTGTTTTCTCCACGTCCCAGTGTAACAGCTACTGTGTTCTCCACGCCCCATTGTAACAGCTACTGTTTTCTCCACGCCCCATTGTAACAGCTACTGTTTTCTCCACGCCCCATTGTAACAGCTACTGTTTTCTCCACGCCCCACTGTAACAGCTAAAAACCTTCTGTTTTCTCCACGCCCCAGTGTAACAACTACTGTTTTCTCCACTCCCCAATGTAACAGCTACTGTTTTCTCCACGCCCCATTGTAACAGCTACTGTGTTCTCCACGCCCCAGTGTAACAGCTACTGTTTTCTCCACGCCCCATTGTAACAGCTACTGTGTTCTCCACGCCCCAGTGTAACAGCTACTGTTTTCTCCACGCCCCATTGTAACAGCTACTGTTTTCTCCACGCCCCAATTGTAACAGCTACTGTGTTCTCCACGCCCCAGTGTAACAGCTACTGTGTTCTCCACGCCCCAGTGTAACAGCTACTGTGTTCTCTACGCCCCATTGTAACAGCTACTGTGTTCTCCACGCCCCAGTGTAACAGCTACTGTTTTCTCCACGCCCCACTGTAACAGCTAAAAACCTTCTGTTTTCTCCACTCCCCATTGTAACAGCTACTGTGTTCTCCACGCCCCAGTGTAACAGCTACTGTGTTCTCTACGCCCCATTGTAACAGCTACTGTGTTCTCCACGCCCCAGTGTAACAGCTACTGTGTTCTCCACGCCCCAGTGTAACAGCTACTGTTTTCTCCACTCCCCATTGTAACAGCTACTGTGTTCTCCACGCCCCAGTGTAACAGCTACTGTTTTCTCCACGTCCCAGTGTAACAGCTACTGTGTTCTCCACGCCCCATTGTAACAGCTACTGTTTTCTCCACGCCCCATTGTAACAGCTACTGTTTTCTCCACTCCCCATTGTACCAGCTAAAAACCTTTGGTTTTCTCCACGCCCCACTGTAACAGCTACTGTTTTCTCCACTCCCCATTGTAACAGCTAAAAACCTTTGGTTTTCTCCATGCCCCACTGTAACAGCTACTGTTTTCTCCACGCCCCATTGTAACAGCTACTGTTTTCTCCACGCCCCATTGTAACAGCTACTGTTTTCTCCACGCCCCATTGTAACAGCTACTGTTTTCTCCACTCCCCATTGTAACAGCTACTGTGTTCTCCACGCCCCAGTGTAACAGCTACTGTGTTCTCCACGCCCCAGTGTAACAGCTACTGTTTTCTCCACGCCCCATTGTAACAGCTACTGTTTTCTCCACTCCCCATTGTAACAGCTAAAAACCTTTGGTTTTCTCCATGCCCCACTGTAACAGCTACTGTTTTCTCCACGCCCCATTGTAACAGCTACTGTTTTCTCCACGCCCCATTGTAACAGCTACTGTTTTCTCCACGCCCCACTGTAACAGCTAAAAACCTTCTGTTTTCTCCACGCCCCAGTGTAACAGCTACTGTTTTCTCCACGCCCCAGTGTAACAGCTACTGTTTTCTCCACTCCCCATTGTAACAGCTACTGTGTTCTCCACGCCCCAGTGTAACAGCTACTGTGTTCTCCACGCCCCAGTGTAACAGCTACTGTTTTCTCCACGCCCCATTGTAACAGCTACTGTTTTCTCCACGCCCCATTGTAACAGCTACTGTTTTCTCCACTCCCCATTGTAACAGCTACTGTGTTCTCCACGCCCCAGTGTAACAGCTACTGTGTTCTCCACGCCCCAGTGTAACAGCTACTGTTTTCTCCACGCCCCACTGTAACAGCTAAAAACCTTCTGTGTTCTCCACGCCCCAGTGTAACAGCTACTGTTTTCTCCACGCCCCATTGTAACAGCTACTGTTTTCTCCACTCCCCATTGTAACAGCTACTGTGTTCTCCACGCCCCAGTGTAACAGCTACTGTGTTCTCCACGCCCCAGTGTAACAGCTACTGTTTTCTCCACGCCCCACTGTAACAGCTAAAAACCTTCTGTGTTCTCCACGCCCCAGTGTAACAGCTACTGTTTTCTCCACGCCCCATTGTAACAGCTACTGTGTTCTCCACGCCCCAGTGTAACAGCTACTGTTTTCTCCACGCCCCATTGTAACAGCTACTGTGTTCTCCACGCCCCAGTGTAACAGCTACTGTTTTCTCCACGCCCCATTGTAACAGCTACTGTTTTCTCCACGCCCCAATTGTAACAGCTACTGTGTTCTCCACGCCCCATTGTAACAGCTACTGTGTTCTCCACGCCCCAGTGTAACAGCTACTGTTTTCTCCACAGTAACAGCTACTGTGTTCTCCACGCCCCAGTGTAACAGCTACTGTTTTCTCCACGCCCCATTGTAACAGCTACTGTTTTCTCCACGCCCCAATTGTAACAGCTACTGTGTTCTCCACGCCCCAGTGTAACAGCTACTGTGTTCTCCACGCCCCAGTGTAACAGCTACTGTGTTCTCTACGCCCCATTGTAACAGCTACTGTGTTCTCCACGCCCCAGTGTAACAGCTACTGTTTTCTCCACGCCCCACTGTAACAGCTAAAAACCTTCTGTTTTCTCCACTCCCCATTGTAACAGCTACTGTGTTCTCCACGCCCCAGTGTAACAGCTACTGTGTTCTCCACGCCCCAGTGTAACAGCTACTGTTTTCTCCACTCCCCATTGTAACAGCTACTGTGTTCTCCACGCCCCAGTGTAACAGCTACTGTTTTCTCCACGTCCCAGTGTAACAGCTACTGTGTTCTCCACGCCCCATTGTAACAGCTACTGTTTTCTCCACGCCCCATTGTAACAGCTACTGTTTTCTCCACGCCCCATTGTAACAGCTACTGTTTTCTCCACTCCCCATTGTAACAGCTACTGTGTTCTCCACGCCCCAGTGTAACAGCTACTGTGTTCTCCACGCCCCAGTGTAACAGCTACTGTTTTCTCCACGCCCCACTGTAACAGCTAAAAACCTTCTGTGTTCTCCACGCCCCAGTGTAACAGCTACTGTGTTCTCCACGCCCCAGTGTAACAGCTACTGTTTTCTCCACGCCCCATTGTAACAGCTACTGTGTTCTCCACGCCCCAGTGTAACAGCTACTGTTTTCTCCACGCCCCATTGTAACAGCTACTGTTTTCTCCACGCCCCAATTGTAACAGCTACTGTGTTCTCCACGCCCCAGTGTAACCGCTACTGTGTTCTCCACGCCCCAGTGTAACAGCTACTGTGTTCTCTACGCCCCATTGTAACAGCTACTGTGTTCTCCACGCCCCAGTGTAACAGCTACTGTTTTCTCCACGCCCCACTGTAACAGCTAAAAACCTTCTCCACTCCCCATTTTCTCCACGCCCCAGTGTAACAGCTACTGTGTTCTCCACGCCCCAGTGTAACAGCTACTGTTTCTCCACGCCCCAGTGTAACAGCTACTGTTTTCTCCACTCCCCATTGTAACAGCTACTGTGTTCTCCACGCCCCAGTGTAACAGCTACTGTTTTCTCCACGTCCCAGTGTAACAGCTACTGTGTTCTCCACGCCCCATTGTAACAGCTACTGTTTTCTCCACGCCCCATTGTAACAGCTACTGTTTTCTCCACGCCCCATTGTAACAGCTACTGTTTTCTCCACGCCCCACTGTAACAGCTAAAAACCTTCTGTTTTCTCCACGCCCCAGTGTAACAACTACTGTTTTCTCCACTCCCCAATGTAACAGCTACTGTTTTCTCCACGCCCCATTGTAACAGCTACTGTGTTCTCCACGCCCCAGTGTAACAGCTACTGTTTTCTCCACGCCCCATTGTAACAGCTACTGTGTTCTCCACGCCCCAGTGTAACAGCTACTGTTTTCTCCACGCCCCATTGTAACAGCTACTGTTTTCTCCACGCCCCAATTGTAACAGCTACTGTGTTCTCCACGCCCCAGTGTAACAGCTACTGTGTTCTCCACGCCCCAGTGTAACAGCTACTGTGTTCTCTACGTCCCATTGTAACAGCTACTGTGTTCTCCACGCCCCAGTGTAACAGCTACTGTTTTCTCCACGCCCCACTGTAACAGCTAAAAACCTTCTGTTTTCTCCACTCCCCATTGTAACAGCTACTGTGTTCTCCACGCCCCAGTGTAACAGCTACTGTGTTCTCCACGCCCCAGTGTAACAGCTACTGTGTTCTCTACGCCCCATTGTAACAGCTACTGTGTTCTCCACGCCCCAGTGTAACAGCTACTGTTTTCTCCACTCCCCATTGTAACAGCTACTGTTTTCTCCACGTCCCAGTGTAACAGCTACTGTTTTCTCCACGTCCCAGTGTAACAGCTACTGTGTTCTCCACGCCCCATTGTAACAGCTACTGTTTTCTCCACGCCCCATTGTAACAGCTACTGTTTTCTCCACTCCCCATTGTAACCAGCTAAAAACCTTTGGTTTTCTCCACGCCCCACTGTAACAGCTACTGTTTTCTCCACTCCCCATTGTAACAGCTAAAAACCTTTGGTTTTCTCCATGCCCCACTGTAACAGCTACTGTTTTCTCCACGCCCCATTGTAACAGCTACTGTTTTCTCCACGCCCCATTGTAACAGCTACTGTTTTCTCCACGCCCCATTGTAACAGCTACTGTTTTCTCCACTCCCCATTGTAACAGCTACTGTGTTCTCCACGCCCCAG
The DNA here is from genome assembly GCF_034236695.1 of Oncorhynchus nerka. Classification (NCBI taxonomy): domain Eukaryota; kingdom Metazoa; phylum Chordata; class Actinopteri; order Salmoniformes; family Salmonidae; genus Oncorhynchus; species Oncorhynchus nerka. The sequence continues at coordinate 10,829,900 of NC_088397.1, forward strand.
TGTAACAGCTACTGTGTTCTCCACGCCCCAGTGTAACAGCTACTGTTTTCTCCACGCCCCATTGTAACAGCTACTGTTTTCTCCACTCCCCATTGTAACAGCTAAAAACCTTTGGTTTTCTCCATGCCCCACTGTAACAGCTACTGTTTTCTCCACGCCCCATTGTAACAGCTACTGTTTTCTCCACGCCCCATTGTAACAGCTACTGTTTTCTCCACGCCCCACTGTAACAGCTAAAAACCTTCTGTTTTCTCCACGCCCCAGTGTAACAGCTACTGTTTTCTCCACGCCCCAGTGTAACAGCTACTGTTTTCTCCACTCCCCATTGTAACAGCTACTGTGTTCTCCACGCCCCAGTGTAACAGCTACTGTGTTCTCCACGCCCCAGTGTAACAGCTACTGTTTTCTCCACGCCCCATTGTAACAGCTACTGTTTTCTCCACGCCCCATTGTAACAGCTACTGTTTTCTCCACTCCCCATTGTAACAGCTACTGTGTTCTCCACGCCCCAGTGTAACAGCTACTGTGTTCTCCACGCCCCAGTGTAACAGCTACTGTTTTCTCCACGCCCCACTGTAACAGCTAAAAACCTTCTGTGTTCTCCACGCCCCAGTGTAACAGCTACTGTTTTCTCCACGCCCCATTGTAACAGCTACTGTGTTCTCCACGCCCCAGTGTAACAGCTACTGTTTTCTCCACGCCCCATTGTAACAGCTACTGTGTTCTCCACGCCCCAGTGTAACAGCTACTGTTTTCTCCACTCCCCATTGTAACAGCTACTGTTTTCTCCACGCCCCAATTGTAACAGCTACTGTGTTCTCCACGCCCCAGTGTAACCGCTACTGTGTTCTCCACGCCCCAGTGTAACAGCTACTGTGTTCTCTACGCCCCATTGTAACAGCTACTGTGTTCTCCACGCCCCAGTGTAACAGCTACTGTTTTCTCCACGCCCCACTGTAACAGCTAAAAACCTTCTGTTTTCTCCACTCCCCATTGTAACAGCTACTGTGTTCTCCACGCCCCAGTGTAACAGCTACTGTGTTCTCCACGCCCCAGTGTAACAGCTACTGTTTTCTCCACTCCCCATTGTAACAGCTACTGTGTTCTCCACGCCCCAGTGTAACAGCTACTGTTTTCTCCACGTCCCAGTGTAACAGCTACTGTTTTCTCCACGCCCCATTGTAACAGCTACTGTTTTCTCCACGCCCCATTGTAACAGCTACTGTTTTCTCCACGCCCCACTGTAACAGCTAAAAACCTTCTGTTTTCTCCACGCCCCAGTGTAACAGCTACTGTTTTCTCCACTCCCCATTGTAACAGCTACTGTTTTCTCCACGCCCCATTGTAACAGCTACTGTGTTCTCCACGCCCCAGTGTAACAGCTACTGTTTTCTCCACGCCCCATTGTAACAGCTACTGTGTTCTCCATGCCCCAGTGTAACAGCTACTGTTTTCTCCACGCCCCATTGTAACAGCTACTGTTTTCTCCACGCCCCAATTGTAACAGCTACTGTGTTCTCCACGCCCCAGTGTAACAGCTACTGTGTTCTCCACGCCCCAGTGTAACAGCTACTGTGTTCTCTACGCCCCATTGTAACAGCTACTGTGTTCTCCACGCCCCAGTGTAACAGCTACTGTTTTCTCCACTCCCCATTGTAACAGCTACTGTTTTCTCCACGTCCCAGTGTAACAGCTACTGTGTTCTCCACGCCCCATTGTAACAGCTACTGTTTTCTCCACGTCCCAGTGTAACAGCTACTGTGTTCTCCACGCCCCATTGTAACAGCTACTGTTTTCTCCACGCCCCATTGTAACAGCTACTGTTTTCTCCACTCCCCATTGTACCAGCTAAAAACCTTTGGTTTTCTCCACGCCCCACTGTAACAGCTACTGTTTTCTCCACTCCCCATTGTAACAGCTAAAAACCTTTGGTTTTCTCCATGCCCCACTGTAACAGCTACTGTTTTCTCCACGCCCCATTGTAACAGCTACTGTTTTCTCCACGCCCCATTGTAACAGCTACTGTTTTCTCCACGCCCCATTGTAACAGCTACTGTTTTCTCCACTCCCCATTGTAACAGCTACTGTGTTCTCCACGCCCCAGTGTAACAGCTACTGTGTTCTCCACGCCCCAGTGTAACAGCTACTGTTTTCTCCACGCCCCATTGTAACAGCTACTGTTTTCTCCACTCCCCATTGTAACAGCTAAAAACCTTTGGTTTTCTCCATGCCCCACTGTAACAGCTACTGTTTTCTCCACCCCCATTGTAACAGCTACTGTTTTCTCCACGCCCCATTGTAACAGCTACTGTTTTCTCCACGCCCCACTGTAACAGCTAAAAACCTTCTGTTTTCTCCACGCCCCAGTGTAACAGCTACTGTTTTCTCCACGCCCCAGTGTAACAGCTACTGTTTTCTCCACTCCCCATTGTAACAGCTACTGTGTTCTCCACGCCCCAGTGTAACAGCTACTGTGTTCTCCACGCCCCAGTGTAACAGCTACTGTTTTCTCCACGCCCCATTGTAACAGCTACTGTTTTCTCCACTCCCCATTGTAACAGCTACTGTGTTCTCCACGCCCCAGTGTAACAGCTACTGTGTTCTCCACGCCCCAGTGTAACAGCTACTGTTTTCTCCACGCCCCACTGTAACAGCTAAAAACCTTCTGTGTTCTCCACGCCCCAGTGTAACAGCTACTGTTTTCTCCACGCCCCATTGTAACAGCTACTGTGTTCTCCACGCCCCAGTGTAACAGCTACTGTTTTCTCCACGCCCCATTGTAACAGCTACTGTGTTCTCCACGCCCCAGTGTAACAGCTACTGTTTTCTCCACGCCCCATTGTAACAGCTACTGTTTTCTCCACGCCCCATTGTAATAGCTATTGTGTTCTCCACGCCCCACTGTAACAGCTACTGTGTTCTCCACGCCCCAGTGTAACAGCTACTGTTTTCTCTACGCCCCATTGTAACAGCTACTGTGTTCTCCACGCCCCAGTGTAACAGCTACTGTTTTCTCCACGCCCCACTGTAACAGCTAAAAACCTTCTGTTTTCTCCACTCCCCATTGTAACAGCTACTGTGTTCTCCACGCCCCAGTGTAACAGCTACTGTGTTCTCCACGCCCCAGTGTAACAGCTACTGTTTTCTCCACGCCCCATTGTAACAGCTACTGTTTTCTCCACGCCCCACTGTAACAGCTAAAAACCTTCTGTTTTCTCCACGCCCCAGTGTAACAGCTACTGTTTTCTCCACTCCCCATTGTAACAGCTACTGTTTTCTCCACGCCCCATTGTAATAGCTACTGTTTTCTCCACGCCCCACTGTAACAGCTACTGTTTTCTCCACTCCCCATTGTAACAGCTACTGTTTTCTCTACGCCCCATTGCAACAGCTACTGTTTTCTCCACACCCCAGTGTAACAGCTACTGTCGCTCTGGATAAGAGCGTCTGCTAAATGACTTAAATGTAAATGTAAATGTGTTCTCCACGCCCCAGTGTAACAGCTACTGTTTTCTCCACTCCCCATTGTAACAGCTACTGTTTTCTCCACTCCCTATTGTAACAGCTACTGTGTTCTCCACGCCCCAGTGTAACAGCTACTGTGTTCTCCACGCCCCAGTGTAACAGCTACTGTGTTCTCCACGCCCCAGTGTAACAGCTACTGTTTTCTCCACGCCCCAGTGTAACAGCTACTGTTTTCTCCACTCCCCATTGTAACAGCTAAAAACCTTTGGTTTTCTCCATGCCCCACTGTAACAGCTACTGTTTTCTCCACGCCCCATTGTAACAGCTACTGTTTTCTCCACACCCCATTGTAACAGCTACTGTTTTCTCCACGCCCCATTGTAACAGCTACTGTTTTCTCCACGCCCCACTGTAACAGCTAAAAACCTTCTGTTTTCTCCACTCCCCATTGTAACAGCTACTGTTTTCTCCACGCCCCATTGTAATAGCTACTGTTTTCTCCACGCCCCACTGTAACAGCTACTGTTTTCTCCACTCCCCATTGTAACAGCTACTGTTTTCTCTACGCCCCATTGCAACAGCTACTGTTTTCTCCACGCCCCATTGTAACAGCTACTGTTTTCTCCACTCCCCATTGTAACAGCTACTGTTTTCTCCACACCCCAGTGTAACAGCTACTGTCGCTCTGGATAAGAGCGTCTGCTAAATGACTTAAATGTAAATGTAAATGTGTTCTCCACGCCCCAGTGTAACAGCTACTGTTTTCTCCACTCCCCATTGTAACAGCTACTGTTTTCTCCACTCCCCATTGTAACAGCTACTGTGTTCTCCACGCCCCAGTGTAACAGCTACTGTGTTCTCCACGCCCCAGTGTAACAGCTACTGTGTTCTCCACGCCCCAGTGTAACAGCTACTGTTTTCTCCACGCCCCAGTGTAACAGCTACTGTTTTCTCCACTCCCCATTGTAACAGCTAAAAACCTTTGGTTTTCTCCATGCCCCACTGTAACAGCTACTGTTTTCTCCACGCCCCATTGTAACAGCTACTGTTTTCTCCACACCCCATTGTAACAGCTACTGTTTTCTCCACGCCCCATTGTAACAGCTACTGTTTTCTCCACGCCCCACTGTAACAGCTAAAAACCTTCTGTTTTCTCCACTCCCCATTGTAACAGCTACTGTGTTCTCCACGCCCCAGTGTAACAGCTACTGTGTTCTCCACGCCCCAGTGTAACAGCTACTGTTTTCTCCACTCCCCATTGTAACAGCTACTGTGTTCTCCACGCCCCAGTGTAACAGCTACTGTTTTCTCCACGTCCCAGTGTAACAGCTACTGTGTTCTCCACGCCCCATTGTAACAGCTACTGTTTTCTCCACGCCCCATTGTAACAGCTACTGTTTTCTCCACGCCCCATTGTAACAGCTACTGTTTTCTCCACGCCCCACTGTAACAGCTAAAAACCTTCTGTTTTCTCCACGCCCCAGTGTAACAACTACTGTTTTCTCCACTCCCCAATGTAACAGCTACTGTTTTCTCCACGCCCCATTGTAACAGCTACTGTGTTCTCCACGCCCCACAGCTACTGTTTTCCCATTGTAACAGCTACTGTGTTCTCCACGCCCCAGTGTAACAGCTACTGTTTTCTCCACGCCCCATTGTAACAGCTACTGTTTTCTCCACGCCCCATTGTAACAGCTACTGTGTTCTCCACGCCCCAGTGTAACAGCTACTGTGTTCTCCACGCCCCAGTGTAACAGCTACTGTGTTCTCTACGCCCCAGTGTAACAGCTACTGTGTTCTCCACGCCCCAGTGTAACAGCTACTGTTTTCTCCACGCCCCACTGTAACAGCTAAAAACCTTCTGTTTTCTCCACTCCCCATTGTAACAGCTACTGTGTTCTCCACGCCCCAGTGTAACAGCTACTGTGTTCTCCACGCCCCATTGTAACAGCTACTGTGTTCTCCACGCCCCAGTGTAACAGCTACTGTGTTCTCCACGCCCCAGTGTAACAGCTACTGTTTTCTCCACTCCCCATTGTAACAGCTACTGTGTTCTCCACGCCCCAGTGTAACAGCTACTGTTTTCCACGTCCCAGTGTAACAGCTACTGTGTTCTCCACGCCCCATTGTAACAGCTACTGTTTTCTCCACGCCCCCATTGTAACAGCTACTGTTTTCTCCACTCCCCATTGTAACAGCTAAAAACCTTTGGTTTTCTCCACGCCCCACTGTAACAGCTACTGTTTTCTCCACTCCCCATTGTAACAGCTAAAAACCTTTGTTTTCTCCATGCCCCACTGTAACAGCTACTGTTTTCTCCACGCCCCATTGTAACAGCTACTGTTTTCTCCACGCCCCATTGTAACAGCTACTGTTTTCTCCACGCCCCATTGTAAACAGCTACTGTTTTCTCCACTCCCCATTGTAACAGCTACTGTGTTCTCCACGCCCCAGTGTAACAGCTACTGTGTTCTCCACGCCCCAGTGTAACAGCTACTGTTTTCCACGCCCCATTGTAACAGCTACTGTTTTCTCCACTCCCCATTGTAACAGCTAAAAACCTTTGGTTTTCTCCACGCCCCACTGTAACAGCTACTGTTTTCTCCACGCCCCATTGTAACAGCTACTGTTTTCTCCACGCCCCATTGTAACAGCTACTGTTTTCTCCACGCCCCACTGTAACAGCTAAAAACCTTCTGTTTTCTCCACGCCCCAGTGTAACAGCTACTGTTTTCCCACGCCCCAGTGTAACAGCTACTGTTTTCTCCACTCCCCATTGTAACAGCTACTGTGTTCTCCACGCCCCAGTGTAACAGCTACTGTGTTCTCCACGCCCCAGTGTAACAGCTACTGTTTTCTCCACGCCCCATTGTAACAGCTACTGTTTTCTCCACGCCCCATTGTAACAGCTACTGTTTTCTCCACTCCCCATTGTAACAGCTACTGTGTTCTCCACGCCCCAGTGTAACAGCTACTGTGTTCTCCACGCCCCAGTGTAACAGCTACTGTTTTCTCCACGCCCCCACTGTAACAGCTAAAAACCTTCTGTGTTCTCCACGCCCCAGTGTAACAGCTACTGTTTTCTCCACTTGTAACTGTGTTCTCCACGCCCCAGTGTAACAGCTACTGTTTTCTCCACGCCCCATTGTAACAGCTACTGTGTTCTCCACGTTTGTAACAGCTACTGTTTTCTCCACTCCCCATTGTAACAGCTACTGTTTTCTCCACGCCCCAGTGTAACAGCTACTGTGTTCTCCACGCCCCAGTGTAACCGCTACTGTGTTCTCCACGCCCCAGTGTAACAGCTACTGTGTTCTCTACGCCCCATTGTAACAGCTACTGTGTTCTCCACGCCCCAGTGTAACAGCTACTGTTTTCTCCACGCCCCACTGTAACAGCTAAAAACCTTCTGTTTTCTCCACTCCCCATTGTAACAGCTACTGTGTTCTCCACGCCCCAGTGTAACAGCTACTGTGTTCTCCACGCCCCAGTGTAACAGCTACTGTTTTCTCCACGCCCCATTGTAACAGCTACTGTTTTCTCCACTCCCCATTGTACCAGCTAAAAACCTTTGGTTTTCTCCACGCCCCACTGTAACAGCTACTGTTTTCTCCACTCCCCATTGTAACAGCTAAAAACCTTTGGTTTTCTCCATGCCCCACTGTAACAGCTACTGTTTTCTCCACGCCCCATTGTAACAGCTACTGTTTTCTCCACGCCCCATTGTAACAGCTACTGTTTTCTCCACGCCCCATTGTAACAGCTACTGTTTTCTCCACTCCCCATTGTAACAGCTACTGTGTTCTCCACGCCCCAGTGTAACAGCTACTGTGTTCTCCACGCCCCAGTGTAACAGCTACTGTTTTCTCCACGCCCCATTGTAACAGCTACTGTTTTCTCCACTCCCCATTGTAACAGCTAAAAACCTTTGGTTTTCTCCATGCCCCACTGTAACAGCTACTGTTTTCTCCACGCCCCATTGTAACAGCTACTGTTTTCTCCACGCCCCATTGTAACAGCTACTGTTTTCTCCACGCCCCACTGTAACAGCTAAAAACCTTCTGTTTTCTCCACGCCCCAGTGTAACAGCTACTGTTTTCTCCACGCCCCAGTGTAACAGCTACTGTTTTCTCCACTCCCCATTGTAACAGCTACTGTGTTCTCCACGCCCCAGTGTAACAGCTACTGTGTTCTCCACGCCCCAGTGTAACAGCTACTGTTTTCTCCACGCCCCATTGTAACAGCTACTGTTTTCTCCACGCCCCATTGTAACAGCTACTGTTTTCTCCACTCCCCATTGTAACAGCTACTGTGTTCTCCACGCCCCAGTGTAACAGCTACTGTGTTCTCCACGCCCCAGTGTAACAGCTACTGTTTTCTCCACGCCCCACTGTAACAGCTAAAAACCTTCTGTGTTCTCCACGCCCCAGTGTAACAGCTACTGTTTTCTCCACGCCCCATTGTAACAGCTACTGTGTTCTCCACGCCCCAGTGTAACAGCTACTGTTTTCTCCACGCCCCATTGTAACAGCTACTGTGTTCTCCACGCCCCAGTGTAACAGCTACTGTTTTCTCCACTCCCCATTGTAACAGCTACTGTTTTCTCCACGCCCCATTGTAACAGCTACTGTGTTCTCCACGCCCCAGTGTAACCGCTACTGTGTTCTCCACGCCCCAGTGTAACAGCTACTGTGTTCTCTACGCCCCATTGTAACAGCTACTGTGTTCTCCACGCCCCAGTGTAACAGCTACTGTTTTCTCCACGCCCCACTGTAACAGCTAAAAACCTTCTGTTTTCTCCACTCCCCATTGTAACAGCTACTGTGTTCTCCACGCCCCAGTGTAACAGCTACTGTGTTCTCCACGCCCCAGTGTAACAGCTACTGTTTTCTCCACTCCCCATTGTAACAGCTACTGTGTTCTCCACGCCCCAGTGTAACAGCTACTGTTTTCTCCACGTCCCAGTGTAACAGCTACTGTGTTCTCCACGCCCCATTGTAACAGCTACTGTTTTCTCCACGCCCCATTGTAACAGCTACTGTTTTCTCCACGCCCCATTGTAACAGCTACTGTTTTCTCCACGCCCCACTGTAACAGCTAAAAACCTTCTGTTTTCTCCACGCCCCAGTGTAACAGCTACTGTTTTCTCCACTCCCCATTGTAACAGCTACTGTTTTCTCCACGCCCCATTGTAACAGCTACTGTTTTCTCCACTCCCCATTGTAACAGCTACTGTTTTCTCCACGCCCCATTGTAACAGCTACTGTGTTCTCCACGCCCCAGTGTAACAGCTACTGTTTTCTCCACGCCCCATTGTAACAGCTCCACGCCCCATTGTAACAGCTACTGTTTTCTCCACGCCCCATTGTAACAGCTACTGTTTTCTCCACGCCCCATTGTAACAGCTACTGTGTTCTCCACGCCCCAGTGTAACAGCTACTGTGTTCTCCACGCCCCAGTGTAACAGCTACTGTGTTCTCTACGCCCCATTGTAACAGCTACTGTGTTCTCCACGCCCCAGTGTAACAGCTACTGTTTTCTCCACTCCCCATTGTAACAGCTACTGTTTTCTCCACGCCCCAGTGTAACAGCTACTGTTTTCTCCACTCCCCATTTTCTCCACGCCCCAGTGTAACAGCTACTGTGTTCTCCACGCCCCATTGTAACAGCTACTGTTTTCTCCACGCCCCAGTGTAACAGCTACTGTTTTCTCCACGCCCCATTGTAACAGCTACTGTTTTCTCCACGCCCCATTGTAACAGCTACTGTTTTCTCCGCCCCCATTGTAAGCAAAACTGTTTTCTCCACGCCCCATTGTAACAGCTACTGTTTTCTCCACGCCCCATTGTAACAGCTAAAAACCTTTGGTTTTTCTCCATGCCCCACTGTAACAGCTACTGTTTTCTCCACGCCCCATTGTAACAGCTACTGTTTTCTCCACGCCCCATTGTAACAGCTACTGTTTTCTCCACGCCCCAGTGTAACAGCTACTGTTTTCTCCACTCCCCAGCTATTGTAACAGCTACTGTTTTCTCCACGCCCCAGTGTAACAGCTACTGTGTTCTCCACGCCCCATTGTAACAGCTACTGTTTTCTCCACGCCCCATTGTAACAGCTAAAAACCTTTGTTTTCTCCACGCCCCAGTGTAACAGCTACTGTTTTCTCCACTCCCCATTGTAACAGCTACTGTTTTCTCCACCATTGTAATAGCTACTGTTTTCTCCACGCCCCATTGTAACAGCTACTGTTTTCTCCACTCCCCATTGTAACAGCTACTGTGTTCTCCACGCCCCAGTGTAACAGCTACTGTTTTCTCCACGCCCCACTGTAACAGCTAAAAACCTGTTTTCTCCACGCCCCAGTGTAACAGCTACTGTTTTCTCCACGCCCCAGTGTAACAGCTACTGTTTTCTCCACGCCCCATTGTAACAGCTACTGTTTTCTCCACGCCCCATTGTAACAGCTACTGTTTTCTCCACGCCCCAGTGTAACAGCTACTGTGTTCTCCACGCCCCATTGTAACAGCTACTGTTTTCTCCACGCCCCAGTGTAACAGCTACTGTTTTCTCCACGCCCCAGTGTAACAGCTACTGTTTTCTCCACTCCCCATTGTAACAGCTACTGTTTTCTCCACGCCCCATTGTAACAGCTACTGTTTTCTCCACGCCCCACTGTAACAGCTAAAAACCTTCTGTTTTCTCCACGCCCCAGTGTAACAGCTACTGTTTTCTCCACTCCCCATTGTAACAGCTACTGCTAAAACTTGTAACAGTTTTCTCCACGCCCCAGTGTAACAGCTACTGTTTTCTCCACGCCCCATTGTAACTACTGTTTTCTCCACTCCCCATTGTAACAGCTACTGCCCACATTACTGTTTTCTCCAACAGCTACTGTTTTCTCCACGCCCCATTGTAACAGCTACTGTTTTCTCCACGCCCCAGCTACTGTGTTCTCCAACAGCTACTGTTTTCTCCACGCCCCAGTGTAACAGCTACTGTTTTCTCCACTCCCCATTGTAACAGCTACTGTTTTCTCCACGCCCCATTGTAACAGCTACTGTGTTCTCCACGCCCCACTGTAACAGCTACTGTTTTCTCCACGCCCCATTGTAACAGCTACTGTTTTCTCCACGCCCCATTGTAACAGCTACTGTTTTCAGCAGCTACTGTTTTCTCCACGCCCCATTGTAACAGCTACTGTTTTCTCCACGCCCCAGTGTAACAGCTACTGTGTTCTCCACGCCCCAGTGTAACAGCTACTGTGTTCTCCACGCCCCAGTGTAACAGCTACTGTTTTCTCCACGCCCCATTGTAACAGCTACTACTGTTTTCTCCACGCCCCAGTGTAACAGTAACAGTAACTACTGTTTTCTCCACGCCCCAGTGTAACAGCTACTGTTTTCCACGCCCCATCAGCTACTGTTTTCCCACGCCCCATTGTAACAGCTACTGTTTTCTCCACTCCCCATTGTACCAGCTAAAAACCTTTGGTTTTCTCCACGCCCCACTGTAACAGCTACTGTTTTCTCCACTCCCCATTGTAACAGCTAAAAACCTTTGGTTTTCTCCATGCCCCACTGTAACAGCTACTGTTTTCTCCACGCCCCATTGTAACAGCTACTGTTTTCTCCACGCCCCATTGTAACAGCTACTGTTTTCTCCACGCCCCATTGTAACAGCTACTGTTTTCTCCACTCCCCATTGTAACAGCTACTGTGTTCTCCACGCCCCAGTGTAACAGCTACTGTGTTCTCCACGCCCCAGTGTAACAGCTACTGTTTTCTCCACGCCCCATTGTAACAGCTACTGTTTTCTCCACTCCCCATTGTAACAGCTAAAAACCTTTGGTTTTCTCCATGCCCCACTGTAACAGCTACTGTTTTCTCCACGCCCCATTGTAACAGCTACTGTTTTCTCCACGCCCCATTGTAACAGCTACTGTTTTCTCCACGCCCCACTGTAACAGCTAAAAACCTTCTGTTTTCTCCACGCCCCAGTGTAACAGCTACTGTTTTCTCCACGCCCCAGTGTAACAGCTACTGTTTTCTCCACTCCCCATTGTAACAGCTACTGTGTTCTCCACGCCCCAGTGTAACAGCTACTGTGTTCTCCACGCCCCATTGTAACAGCTACTGTTTTCTCCACGCCCCATTGTAACAGCTACTGTTTTCTCCACTCCCCATTGTACCAGCTAAAAACCTTTGGTTTTCTCCACGCCCCACTGTAACAGCTACTGTTTTCTCCACTCCCCATTGTAACAGCTAAAAACCTTTGGTTTTCTCCATGCCCCACTGTAACAGCTACTGTTTTCTCCACGCCCCATTGTAACAGCTACTGTTTTCTCCACGCCCCATTGTAACAGCTACTGTTTTCTCCACGCCCCATTGTAACAGCTACTGTTTTCTCCACTCCCCATTGTAACAGCTACTGTGTTCTCACGCCCCAGTGTAACAGCTACTGTGTTCTCCACGCCCCAGTGTAACAGCTACTGTTTTCTCCACGCCCCATTGTAACAGCTACTGTTTTCTCCACTCCCCATTGTAACAGCTAAAAACCTTTGGTTTTCTCCATGCCCCACTGTAACAGCTACTGTTTTCTCCACGCCCCATTGTAACAGCTACTGTTTTCTCCACGCCCCATTGTAACAGCTACTGTTTTCTCCACGCCCCACTGTAACAGCTAAAAACCTTCTGTTTTCTCCACGCCCCAGTGTAACAGCTACTGTTTTCTCCACGCCCCAGTGTAACAGCTACTGTTTTCTCCACTCCCCATTGTAACAGCTACTGTGTTCTCCACGCCCCAGTGTAACAGCTACTGTGTTCTCCACGCCCCAGTGTAACAGCTACTGTTTTCTCCACGCCCCATTGTAACAGCTACTGTTTTCTCCACTCCCCATTGTAACAGCTACTGTAACAGCTACTGTGTTCTCCACGCCCCAGTGTAACAGCTACTGTTTTCTCCACGCCCCACTGTAACAGCTAAAAACCTTCTGTGTTCTCCACGCCCCAGTGTAACAGCTACTGTTTTCTCCACGCCCCATTGTAACAGCTACTGTGTTCTCCACGCCCCAGTGTAACAGCTACTGTTTTCTCCACGCCCCATTGTAACAGCTACTGTGTTCTCCACGCCCCAGTGTAACAGCTACTGTTTTCTCCACGCCCCATTGTAACAGCTACTGTTTTCTCCACGCCCCATTGTAATAGCTAACAACAGCTACTGTGTTCTCCACGCCCCAGTGTAACAGCTACTGTTTTCTCTACGCCCCATTGTAACAGCTACTGTGTTCTCCACGCCCCAGTGTAACAGCTACTGTTTTCTCCACGCCCCACTGTAACAGCTAAAAACCTTCTGTTTTCTCCACTCCCCATTGTAACAGCTACTGTGTTCTCCACGCCCCAGTGTAACAGCTACTGTGTTCTCCACGCCCCAGTGTAACAGCTACTGTTTTCTCCACGCCCCATTGTAACAGCTACTGTTTTCTCCACGCCCCATTGTAACAGCTACTGTTTTCTCCACGCCCCACTGTAACAGCTAAAAACCTGTGTTTTCTCCACGCCCCAGTGTAACAGCTACTGTTTTCTCCACTCCCCATTGTAACAGCTACTGTTTTCTCCACGCCCCATTGTAATAGCTACTGTTTTCTCCACGCCCCACTGTAACAGCTACCCCACTTTGTAACAGCTACTGTTTTCTTTTCAGCTACTGTTTTCTCCACACCCCAGTGTAACAGCTACTGTTCTGGATAAGAGCGTCTGCTAAATGACTTAAATGTAAATGTAAATGTGTTCTCCACGCCCCAGTGTAACAGCTACTGTTTTCTCCACTCCCCATTGTAACAGCTACTGTTTTCTCCACTCCCCATTGTAACAGCTACTGTGTTCTCCACGCCCCAGTGTAACAGCTACTGTGTTCTCCACGCCCCAGTGTAACAGCTACTGTGTTCTCCAAGTGTAACAGCTACTGTTTTCTCCACTTTGTAACAGCTCCTTTGGTTTTCTCCATGCCCCACTGTAACAGCTAACAGCTAGCTGTTTTCTCCACGCCCCATTGTAACAGCTACTGTTTTCTCCACGCCCCATTGTAACAGCTACTGTTTTCTCCACGCCCCACTGTAACAGCTAAAAACCTTCTGTTTTCTCCACTCCCCATTGTAACAGCTACTGTTTTCTCCATTGTAATAGCTACTGTTTTCCCCATTGTAACTACTGTTTTCTCCCCCATTGTAACAGCTACTGTTTTCTCCATTGCAACAGCTACTGTTTTCTCCACGCCCCATTGTAACAGCTACTGTTTTCTCCACTCCCCATTGTAACAGCTACTGTTTTCTCCACACCCCAGTGTAACAGCTACTGTGTTCTGCTAAATGACCTCCACGCCCCAGTGTAACAGCTACTGTTTTCTCCACTCCCCATTGTAACAGCTACTGTTTTCTCCACTCCCCATTGTAACAGCTACTGTGTTCTCCACGCCCCAGTGTAACAGCTACTGTGTTCTCCACGCCCCAGTGTAACAGCTACTGTGTTCTCCACGCCCCAGTGTAACAGCTACTGTTTTCTCCACGCCCCAGTGTAACAGCTACTGTTTTCTCCACTCCCCATTGTAACAGCTAAAAACCTTTGTTTTCTCCATGCCCCACTGTAACCTACTGTTTTCTCCAGTTGTAACAGCTACTGTTTTCTCCACTTGTAACAGCTTGTTTTCTCCACGCCCCATTGTAACAGCTACTGTTTTCTCCACGCCCCACTGTAACAGCTAAAAACCTTCTGTTTTCTCCACGCCCCAGTGTAACAGCTACTGTTTTCTCCACTCCCCATTGTAACAGCTACTGTGTTCTCCACGCCCCAGTGTAACAGCTACTGTTTTCTCCACGCCCCCACTGTAACAGCTAAAAACCTTCTGTGTTCTCCACGCCCAAGTGTAACAGCTACTGTTTTCTCCAGTTGTAACAGCTACTGTTTTCTCCACGCCCCATTGTAACAGCCCATTGTAACAGCTACTGTGTTCTCCACGCCCCAGTGTAACAGCTACTGTGTTCTCCACGCCCCAGTGTAACAGCTACTGTGTTCTCTACGCCCCATTGTAACAGCTACTGTGTTCTCCACGCCCCAGTGTAACAGCTACTGTTTTCTCCACGCCCCACTGTAACAGCTAAAAACCTTCTGTGTTCTCCACGCCCAAGTGTAACAGCTACTGTTTTCTCCACGCCCCAGTGTAACAGCTACTGTTTTCTCCACGCCCCATTGTAACAGCTACTGTTTTCTCCACGCCCCATTGTAACAGCTACTGTGTTCTCCACGCCCCAGTGTAACAGCTACTGTGTTCTCCACGCCCCAGTGTAACAGCTACTGTGTTCTCTACGCCCCATTGTAACAGCTACTGTGTTCTCCACGCCCCAGTGTAACAGCTACTGTTTTCTCCACGCCCCACTGTAACAGCTAAAAACCTTCTGTTTTCTCCACTCCCCATTGTAACAGCTACTGTGTTCTCCACGCCCCAGTGTAACAGCTACTGTGTTCTCCACGCCCCAGTGTAACAGCTACTGTTTTCTCCACTCCCCATTGTAACAGCTACTGTGTTCTCCACGCCCCAGTGTAACAGCTACTGTTTTCTCCACGTCCCAGTGTAACAGCTACTGTGTTCTCCACGCCCCAGTGTAACAGCTACTGTTTTCTCCACGCCCCATTGTAACAGCTACTGTTTTCTCCACGCCCCATTGTAACAGCTACTGTTTTCTCCACGCCCCACTGTAACAGCTAAAAACCTTCTGTTTTCTCCACGCCCCAGTGTAACAGCTACTGTTTTCTCCACTCCCCATTGTAACAGCTACTGTTTTCTCCACGCACCATTGTAATAGCTACTGTTTTCTCCACGCCCCAGTGTAACAGCTACTGTTTTCTCCACTCCCCATTGTAACAGCTACTGTGTTCTCCACGCCCCAGTGTAACAGCTACTGTTTTCTCCACGCCCCACTGTAACAGCTAAAAACCTTCTGTTTTCTCCACTCCCCATTGTAACAGCTACTGTGTTCTCCACGCCCCAGTGTAACAGCTACTGTGTTCTCCACGCCCCAGTGTAACAGCTACTGTTTTCTCCACTCCCCATTGTAACAGCTACTGTGTTCTCCACGCCCCAGTGTAACAGCTACTGTGTTCTCCACGCCCCAGTGTAACAGCTACTGTTTTCTCCACGTCCCAGTGTAACAGCTACTGTGTTCTCCACGCCCCAGTGTAACAGCTACTGTGTTCTCCACGCCCCAGTGTAACAGCTACTGTTTTCTCCACGCCCCATTGTAACAGCTACTGTTTTCTCCACGCCCCATTGTAACAGCTACTGTTTTCTCCACGCCCCACTGTAACAGCTAAAAACCTTCTGTTTTCTCCACGCCCCAGTGTAACAGCTACTGTTTTCTCCACTCCCCATTGTAACAGCTACTGTTTTCTCCACGCCCCATTGTAATAGCTACTGTTTTCTCCACGCCCCAGTGTAACAGCTACTGTTTTCTCCACTCCCCATTGTAATAGCTACTGTTTTCTCCACTCCCCATTGTAACAGCTACTGTTTTCTCCACTCCCCATTGTTACAGCTACTGTTTTCTCTACGCCCCATTGTAACAGCTACTGTTTTCTCCACACCCCAGTGCAACAGCTACTGTTTTCTCCACGCCCCAGTGCAACAGCTACTGTTTTCTCCACGCCCCATTATAACAGCTACTGTTTTCTCCACACCCCAGTGTAACAGCTACTGTTTTCTCCACACCCCAGTGTAACAGCTACTGTCGCTCTGGATAAGAGCGTCTGCTAAATGACTTAAATGTAAATGTAAATGTGTTCTCCTCGCCCCAGTGTAACAGCTACTGTTTTCTCCACTCCCCATTGTAACAGCTACTGTTTTCTCCACGCCCCACTGTAACAGCTACTGTGTTCTCCACGCCCCACTATAACAGCTACTGTTTTCTCCACGCCCCAGTGTAGCTCCCCAGTTAGTTGCTATTGAGACTAACATGTCTGAGCTGTCTCAGTAGCTCTATCACAGACACCTCCCAGTGACCTCCCTGTGACCTTGAGTCTCATCTCCAGATCATTACTCCCTCTGGCCTCTCTCACTACCCTCACAGGACTTCTGATTGGTCAAGGAAAGGAGCTCAGAAATCGTATTGGCCGTGGAGAACGGTGTGAGGTGCCCCAGCTGCTTTGTCCTCAGTCAGAATAATGTGATCACCTCTTTAAGACACCTGGAAGTCATTTAGGAGCTATATCGGTAACCAAAAGTGCCAGCATAGATACAGAAGCCTCAATGCATCCCCTTAGCCTTGATTGAGGGATAGATCACACTGTTGGTTATAGCTGAAGAAATCCAGTCCAAAAGACAAGTCCTTGCTGGTATGTTTCCTGATCCAGCATGTTGCTGACTAGCATGTTCTGCTCTGCGCAAGGACCATTCATTCAGGTACTGTATCACTGAGTTATAGACTGCAGTTTATAGGCTGAGCATGCAGTACGTGCTTGATTAGCTTAGGTCTGTGAGATAACAGAGATAAAACTAACTGAATATTTCCGTACTGTCCGCTGAGCTCAGCATTGTTAGATCTCTCTGTCATTGATTACCCAATGCTCTTGTTTACATCTGGGCTACACACACACACACACATGCACGAGAACGCATGCACACACGCAGGCGCTTGAACACACACACAAACACACACTCACACAAAACACAACACGTTATAAATGACAATATTTTACAATCTGTACGGGGATTAGATTAGTATATAAAAGGCTGACATTCGAGAAGCATATGATTCTTTTAAGATATAATCAAAGTATGATATGGAATCAGCTGAATGGCAATAACCTCTGGGGGAGGTCAGTCCAAGGCCAGAAAGAGTCACATAAGGGTATTGGATCTTAATTTGATCACTCTGTTGCAGGACATTTTAAACTTGTAGTGTATTTGAGGTTTAAAAAAGCTTCTGAATTTTGAGATTTCCACTTTGAAATTTCTGACTTGATTTTCCCTCACATAAAATGTATCAACCCCTACAAACATGTCCATTACTTATAATCCACATAATAATTCAAATGTTCTGTTGCTGCAGGATTATTTTCTTGCAGTAGTAAACTTGCTCAAATTAAGATCCTACATCTGTAGTTCGCAAACAGAACAGCACCGTTTCTTTCTAATAGTTTAGATGCCCTTGAATGAGCTTTCCAGGCACAGTGGAACCAATAGAATAATCCCCAAAGTGCAAAACCCACTCCTCTGGCACCCAGGGCAATCAAACGTTCAACCAAACACTTTAAAGAAAACAAATACTATGTGAGTACAGCTCATTGGAGTGACATTGTCAAGGAGGACTCAATGTTTTTCATCTTCTCTGATGAATCTCTAACTCTCTATCAAGGAACAACATGGTGTAACAGAGAGATGAACAGAGGACTGGCTGGCAGAGTGTTCCTCTCTATCAAGGAACTACATGGTGTAACAGACAGATGAACAGAGGACTGGCTGGCAGAGTGTTCCTCTCTATTAAGGAACAACATGAGTAACAGACTGAACAGAGGACTGGCAGAGTGTTCCTCTCTATTAAGGAACAACATGATGTAACAGACAGATGAACAGAGGACTGGCAGAGTGTTCCTCTCTATTAAGGAACAACATGCTGTAACAGACAGATGAACAGAGGACTGGCAGAGTGTTCCTCTCTATCAAGGAACAACATGATGTAACAGACAGATGAACAGAGGACTGGCTGGCAGAGTGTTCCTCTCTATCAAGGAACAACATGGTGTAACAGACAGATGAACAGAGGACTGGCAGAGTGTTCCTCTCTATCAAGGAACAACATGGTGTAACAGACAGATGAACAGAGGACTGGCAGAGTGTTCCTCTCTATTAAGGAACAACATGCTGTAACAGACAGATGAACAGAGGACTGGCAGAGTGTTCCTCTCTATTAAGGAACAACATGGTGTAACAGACAGATGAACAGAGGACTGGCTGGCAGAGTGTTCCTCTATTAAGGAACAACATGCTGTAACAGACAGATGAACAGAGGACTGGCAGAGTGTTCCTCTCTATCAAGGAGGAACAACATGCTGTAACAGACAGATGAACAGAGGACTGGCAGAGTGTTCCTCTCTATCAAGGAACAACATGCTGTAACAGACAGATGAACAGAGGACTGGCTGGCAGAGTGTTCCTCTATATCAATGAACAACATGGTGTAACAGACAGATGAACAGAGGACTGGCTGGCAGAGTGTTCCTCTCTATTAAGGAACAACATGCTGTAACAGACAGATGAACAGAGGACTGGCTGGCAGAGTGTTCCTCTCTATCAATGAACAACATGGTGTAACAGACAGATGAACAGAGGACTGGCAGAGTGTTCCTCTCTATTAAGGAACAACATGGTGTAACAGACAGATGAACAGAGGACTGGCTGGCAGAGTGTTCCTCTATTAAGGAACAACATGGTGTAACAGACAGATGAACAGAGGACTGGCAGAGTGTTCTCTCTATTAAGGAACAGATGTGTTAACAGACAGATGAACAGAGGACTGGCTGGCAGAGTGTTCCTCTATTAAGGAACAACATGCTGTAACAGACAGATGAACAGAGGACTGGCAGAGTGTTCCTCTCTATTAAGGAACAACATGGTGTAACAGACAGATGAACAGAGGACTGGCTGGCAGAGTGTTCCTCTATTAAGGAACTACATGCTGTAACAGACAGATGAACAGAGGACTGGCAGAGTGTTCCTCTATTAAGGAACTACATGCTGTAACAGACAGATGAACAGAGGACTGGCTGGCAGAGTGTTCCTCTCTATCAAGGAACAACATGGTGTAACAGACAGATGAACAGAGGACTGGCTGGCAGAGTGTTCCTCTCTATCAAGGAACAACATGGTGTAACAGACAGATGAACAGAGGACTGGCTGGCAGAGTGTTCCTCTATTAAGGAACTACATGCTGTAACAGACAGATGAACAGAGGACTGGCTGGCAGAGTGTTCCTCTATTAAGGAACTACATGCTGTAACAGACAGATGAACAGAGGACTGGCTGGCAGAGTGTTCCTCTCTATCAAGGAACAACATGCTGTAACAGACAGATGAACAGAGGACTGGCAGAGTGTTCCTCTCTATCAAGGAACAACATGGTGTAACAGACAGATGAACAGAGGACTGGCTGGCAGAGTGTTCCTCTCTATTAAGGAACAACATGGTGTAACAGACAGATGAACAGAGGACTGGCTGGCAGAGTGTTCCTCTCTATCAAGGAACAACATGCTGTAACAGACAGATGAACAGAGGACTGGCTGGCAGAGTGTTCCTCTCTATCAAGGAGGAACAACATGCTGTAACAGACAGATGAACAGAGGACTGGCTGGCAGAGTGTTCCTCTATATCAATGAACAACATGGTGTAACAGACAGATGAACAGAGGACTGGCTGGCAGAGTGTTCCTCTCTATTAAGGAACAACATGCTGTAACAGACAGATGAACAGAGGACTGGCTGGCAGAGTGTTCCTCTCTATCAAGGAACAACATGCTGTAACAGACAGATGAACAGAGGACTGGCTGGCAGAGTGTTCCTCTCTATTAAGGAACAACATGGTGTAACAGACAGATGAACAGAGGACTGGCAGAGTGTTCCTCTCTATCAAGGAACAACATGGTGTAACAGACAGATGAACAGAGGACTGGCTGGCAGAGTGTTCCTCTCTATCAAGGAACAACATGCTGTAACAGAGAGATGAACAGAGGACTGGCTGGCAGAGTGTTCCTCTCTTTCAAGGAACAACATGGTGTAACAGAGAGATGAACAGAGGACTGGCTGGCAGAGTGTTCCTCTCTATCAAGGAACAACATGGTGTAACAGACAGATGAACAGAGGACTGGCAGAGTGTTCCTCTCTATCAAGGAACAACATGCTGTAACAGACAGATGAACAGAGGACTGGCAGAGTGTTCCTCTCTATTAAGGAACAACATGGTGTAACAGACAGATGAACAGAGGACTGGCTGGCAGAGTGTTCCTCTCTATCAAGGAACAACATGCTGTAACAGAGAGATGAACAGAGGACTGGCAGAGTGTTCCTCTCTATCAAGGAACAACATGGTGTAACAGACAGATGAACAGAGGACTGGCTGGCAGAGTGTTCCTCTCTATCAAGGAACAACATGCTGTAACAGACAGATGAACAGAGGACTGGCTGGCAGAGTGTTCCTCTCTATCAAGGAGGAACAACATGCTGTAACAGACAGATGAACAGAGGACTGGCTGGCAGAGTGTTCCTCTCTATCAAGGAACAACATGGTGTAACAGACAGATGAACAGAGGACTGGCTGGCAGAGTGTTCCTCTCTATTAAGGAACAACATGGTGTAACAGACAGATGAACAGAGGACTGGCAGAGTGTTCCTCTCTATCAAGGAACAACATGGTGTAACAGACAGATGAACAGAGGACTGGCAGAGTGTTCCTCTCTATCAAGGAACTACATGGTGTAACAGACAGATGAACAGAGGACTGTCTGGCAGAGTGTTCCTCTCTATCAAGGAACAACATGCTGTAACAGAGAGATGAACAGAGGACTGGCAGAGTGTTCCTCTCTATCAAGGAACAACATGCTGTAACAGACAGATGAACAGAGGACTGGCTGGCAGAGTGTTCCTCTCTATCAAGGAACAACATGGTGTAACAGACAGATGAACAGAGGACTGGCAGAGTGTTCCTCTCTATTAAGGAACAACATGGTGTAACAGACAGATGAACAGAGGACTGGCTGGCAGAGTGTTCCTCTCTATCAAGGAACAACATGGTGTAACAGACAGATGAACAGAGGACTGGCTGGCAGAGTGTTCCTCTCTATCAAGGAACAACATGGTGTAACAGACAGATGAACAGAGGACTGGCTGGCAGAGTGTTCCTCTCTATCAAGGAACAACATGGTGTAACAGACAGATGAACAGAGGACTGGCTGGCAGAGTGTTCCTCTATTAAGGAACTACATGCTGTAACAGACAGATGAACAGAGGACTGGCTGGCAGAGTGTTCCTCTCTATCAAGGAACAACATGGTGTAACAGAGAGATGAACAGAGGACTGGCTGGCAGAGTGTTCCTCTCTATCAAGGAACAACATGGTGTAACAGACAGATGAACAGAGGACTGGCTGGCAGAGTGTTCCTCTCTATTAAGGAACAACATGGTGTAACAGACAGATGAACAGAGGACTGGCTGGCAGAGTGTTCCTCTCTATCAAGGAACAACATGGTGTAACAGACAGATGAACAGAGGACTGGCTGGTGTTCCTCTCTATCAAGGAACAACATGCTGTAACAGACAGATGAACAGAGGACTGGCTAGAGTGTTCCTCTCTATCAAGGAACAACATGCTGTAACAGACAGATGAACAGAGGACTGGCTGGCAGAGTGTTCCTCTCTATCAAGGAACAACATGGTGTAACAGACAGATGAACAGAGGACTGGCTGGCAGAGTGTTCCTCTCTATCAAGGAACAACATGCTGTAACAGACAGATGAACAGAGGACTGGCTGGCAGAGTGTTCCTCTCTATCAAGGAGGAACAACATGCTGTAACAGACAGATGAACAGAGGACTGGCTGGCAGAGTGTTCCTCTCTATTAAGGAACAACATGGTGTAACAGACAGATGAACAGAGGACTGGCAGAGTGTTCCTCTCTATTAAGGAACTACATGCTGTAACAGACAGATGAACAGAGGACTGGCTGGCAGAGTGTTCCTCTCTATCAAGGAACAACATGGTGTAACAGACAGATGAACAGAGGACTGGCTGGCAGAGTGTTCCTCTATTAAGGAACAACATGCTGTAACAGACAGATGAACAGAGGACTGGCTGGCAGAGTGTTCCTCTCTATCAAGGAACAACATGGTGTAACAGACAGATGAACAGAGGACTGGCTGGCAGAGTGTTCCTCTCTATCAAGGAACAACATGGTGTAACAGACCTCTCTAGAACAACATGAACAGAGATGAACAGAGGACTGGCAGAGTGTTCCTCTCTATCAAGGAACAACATGCTGTAACAGACAGATGAACAGAGGACTGGCTGGCAGAGTGTTCCTCTCTATCAAGGAACAACATGGTGTAACAGACAGATGAACAGAGGACTGGCTGGCAGAGTGTTCCTCTCTATCAAGGAACAACATGGTGTAACAGACAGATGAACAGAGGACTGGCTGGCAGAGTGTTCCTCTCTATCAAGGAACAACATGGTGTAACAGACAGATGAACAGAGGACTGGCTGGCAGAGTGTTCCTCTCTATTAAGGAACAACATGCTGTAACAGACAGATGAACAGAGGACTGGCTGGCAGAGTGTTCCTCTCTATCAAGGAACAACATGGTGTAACAGACAGATGAACAGAGGACTGGCAGAGTGTTCCTCTCTATCAAGGAACAACATGCTGTAACAGACAGATGAACAGAGGACTGGCTGGCAGAGTGTTCCTCTCTATCAAGGAACAACATGCTGTAACAGAGAGATGAACAGAGGACTGGCTGGCAGAGTGTTCCTCTCTATCAAGGAACAACATGGTGTAACAGAGAGATGAACAGAGGACTGGCTGGCAGAGTGTTCCTCTCTATTAAGGAACAACATGGTGTAACAGACAGATGAACAGAGGACTGGCTGGCAGAGTGTTCCTCTCTATTAAGGAACAACATGGTGTAACAGACAGATGAACAGAGGACTGGCAGAGTGTTCCTCTCTATCAAGGAACAACATGCTGTAACAGACAGATGAACAGAGGACTGGCAGAGTGTTCCTCTCTATCAAGGAACAACATGCTGTAACAGACAGATGAACAGAGGACTGGCTGGCAGAGTGTTCCTCTCTATCAAGGAACTACATGCTGTAACAGACAGATGAACAGAGGACTGGCTGGCAGAGTGTTCCTCTCTATTAAGGAACAACATGCTGTAACAGACAGATGAACAGAGGACTGGCTGGCAGAGTGTTCCTCTCTATCAAGGAGGAACAACATGCTGTAACAGACAGATGAACAGAGGACTGGCTGGCAGAGTGTTCCTCTCTATTAAGGAACAACATGGTGTAACAGACAGATGAACAGAGGACTGGCTGGCAGAGTGTTCCTCTCTATTAAGGAACAACATGCTGTAACAGAGAGATGAACAGAGGACTGGCAGAGTGTTCCTCTCTATTAAGGAACAACATGGTGTAACAGACAGATGAACAGAGGACTGGCTGGCAGAGTGTTCCTCTCTATCAAGGAACAACATGCTGTAACAGAGAGATGAACAGAGGACTGGCTGGCAGAGTGTTCCTCTCTATCAAGGAACAACATGGTGTAACAGAGAGATGAACAGAGGACTGGCTGGCAGAGTGTTCCTCTCTATCAAGGAACAACATGGTGTAACAGACAGATGAACAGAGGACTGGCTGGCAGAGTGTTCCTCTCTATCAAGGAACTACATGGTGTAACAGACAGATGAACAGAGGACTGGCTGGCAGAGTGTTCCTCTCTATCAAGGAACAACATGCTGTAACAGAGAGATGAACAGAGGACTGGCTGGCAGAGTGTTCCTCTCTTCAAGGAACAACATGGTGTAACAGAGAGATGAACAGAGGACTGGCTGGCAGAGTGTTCCTCTCTATCAAGGAACAACATGGTGTAACAGACAGATGAACAGAGGACTGGCAGAGTGTTCCTCTCTATCAAGGAACAACATGCTGTAACAGACAGATGAACAGAGGACTGGCAGAGTGTTCCTCTCTATCAAGGAACAACATGCTGTAACAGAGAGATGAACAGAGGACTGGCTGGCAGAGTGTTCCTCTCTATCAAGGAACAACATGGTGTAACAGACAGATGAACAGAGGACTGGCTGGCAGAGTGTTCCTCTCTATTAAGGAACAACATGCTGTAACAGACAGATGAACAGAGGACTGGCTGGCAGAGTGTTCCTCTCTATCAAGGAGGAACAACATGCTGTAACAGACAGATGAACAGAGGACTGGCTGGCAGAGTGTTCCTCTCTATTAAGGAACAACATGGTGTAACAGACAGATGAACAGAGGACTGGCAGAGTGTTCCTCTCTATCAAGGAACAACATGGTGTAACAGACAGATGAACAGAGGACTGGCTGGCAGAGTGTTCCTCTCTATCAAGGAACAACATGGTGTAACAGAGAGATGAACAGAGGACTGGCTGGCAGAGTGTTCCTCTCTATCAAGGAACAACATGGTGTAACAGACAGATGAACAGAGGACTGGCTGGCAGAGTGTTCCTCTCTATCAAGGAACAACATGGTGTAACAGACAGATGAACAGAGGACTGGCAGAGTGTTCCTCTCTATTAAGGAACAACATGCTGTAACAGAGAGATGAACAGAGGACTGGCAGAGTGTTCCTCTCTATCAAGGAACAACATGGTGTAACAGAGAGATGAACAGAGGACTGGCTGGCAGAGTGTTCCTCTCTATCAATGAAAAACATGATGTAACAGACAGATGAACAGAGGACTGGCTGGCAGAGTGTTCCTCTCTATCAAGGAACAACATGGTGTAACAGACAGATGAACAGAGGACTGGCTGGCAGAGTGTTCCTCTCTATCAATGAAAAACATGGTGTAACAGACAGATGAACAGAGGACTGGCTGGCAGAGTGTTCCTCTCTATCAAGGAACAACATGGTGTAACAGACAGATGAACAGAGGACTGGCAGAGTGTTCCTCTCTATCAAGGAACAACATGGTGTAACAGACAGATGAACAGAGGACTGGCAGAGTGTTCCTCTCTATCAAGGAACTACATGGTGTAACAGACAGATGAACAGAGGACTGGCAGAGTGTTCCTCTCTAAAGGAACAGGTGTAACAGACAGATGAACAGAGGACTGTCTGGCAGAGTGTTCCTCTCTATCAAGGAACAACATGCTGTAACAGAGAGATGAACAGAGGACTGGCAGAGTGTTCCTCTCTATCAAGGAACAACATGCTGTAACAGACAGATGAACAGAGGACTGGCTGGCAGAGTGTTCCTCTCTATCAAGGAACAACATGGTGTAACAGACAGATGAACAGAGGACTGGCAGAGTGTTCCTCTCTATCAAGGAACAACATGGTGTAACAGAGGATGAACAGAGGACTGGCAGAGTGTTCCTCTCTATCAAGGAACAACATGGTGTAACAGACAGATGAACAGAGGACTGGCTGGCAGAGTGTTCCTCTCTATCAAGGAACAACATGGTGTAACAGAGAGATGAACAGAGGACTGGCTGGCAGAGTGTTCCTCTCTATCAAGGAACAACATGGTGTAACAGAGAGATGAACAGAGGACTGGCTGGCAGAGTGTTCCTCTCTATCAAGGAACTACATGGTGTAACAGAGAGATGAACAGAGGACTGGCTGGCAGAGTGTTCCTCTCTATCAAGGAACAACATGCTGTAACAGAGAGATGAACAGAGGACTGGCTGGCAGAGTGTTCCTCTCTATCAAGGAACAACATGCTGTAACAGAGAGATGAACAGAGGACTGGCTGGCAGAGTGTTCCTCTCTATCAAGGAACTACATGGTGTAACAGAGAGATGAACAGAGGACTGGCTGGCAGAGTGTTCCTCTCTATTAAGGAACAACATGGTGTAACAGAGAGATGAACAGAGGACTGGCTGGCAGAGTGTTCCTCTCTATTAAGGAACAACATGGTGTAACAGACAGATGAACAGAGGACTGGCAGAGTGTTCCTCTCTATCAAGGAACAACATGCTGTAACAGACAGATGAACAGAGGACTGGCAGAGTGTTCCTCTCTATCAAGGAACAACATGCTGTAACAGAGAGATGAACAGAGGACTGGCTGGCAGAGTGTTCCTCTCTATCAAGGAACAACATGCTGTAACAGAGAGATGAACAGAGGACTGGCTGGCAGAGTGTTCCTCTCTATCAAGGAACAACATGCTGTAACAGAGAGATGAACAGAGGACTGGCTGGCAGAGTGTTCCTCTCTATCAAGGAGGAACAACATGCTGTAACAGACAGATGAACAGAGGACTGGCTGGCAGAGTGTTCCTCTCTATTAAGGAACAACATGGTGTAACAGACAGATGAACAGAGGACTGGCAGAGTGTTCCTCTCTATTAAGGAACAACATGCTGTAACAGAGAGATGAACAGAGGACTGGCAGAGTGTTCCTCTCTATTAAGGAACAACATGGTGTAACAGAGAGATGAACAGAGGACTGGCTGGCAGAGTGTTCCTCTCTATCAAGGAACAACATGCTGTAACAGAGAGATGAACAGAGGACTGGCTGGCAGAGTGTTCCTCTCTATCAAGGAACTACATGGTGTAACAGAGAGATGAACAGAGGACTGGCTGGCAGAGTGTTCCTCTCTATCAAGGAACAACATGGTGTAACAGACAGATGAACAGAGGACTGGCTGGCAGAGTGTTCCTCTCTATCAAGGAACAACATGGTGTAACAGACAGATGAACAGAGGACTGGCTGGCAGAGTGTTCCTCTCTATCAAGGAACAACATGGTGTAACAGACAGATGAACAGAGGACTGGCTGGCAGAGTGTTCCTCTCTATCAAGGAACAACATGCTGTAACAGACATGAACAGAGGACTGGCTGGCAGAGTGTTCCTCTCTTTCAAGGAACAACATGGTGTAACAGAGAGATGAACAGAGGACTGGCAGAGTGTTCCTCTCTATCAAGGAACAACATGCTGTAACAGACAGATGAACAGAGGACTGGCTGGCAGAGTGTTCCTCTCTATCAAGGAACAACATGGTGTAACAGACAGATGAACAGAGGACTGGCTGGCAGAGTGTTCCTCTCTATTAAGGAACTACATGCTGTAACAGACAGATGAACAGAGGACTGGCTGGCAGAGTGTTCCTCTCTATCAAGGAACAACATGGTGTAACAGACAGATGAACAGAGGACTGGCTGGCAGAGTGTTCCTCTCTATCAAGGAACAACATGGTGTAACAGACAGATGAACAGAGGACTGGCTGGCAGAGTGTTCCTCTCTATCAAGGAACAACATGCTGTAACAGACAGATGAACAGAGGACTGGCTGGCAGAGTGTTCCTCTCTATCAAGGAACAACATGCTGTAACAGAGAGATGAACAGAGGACTGGCTGGCAGAGTGTTCCTCTCTATCAAGGAACTACATGGTGTAACAGAGAGATGAACAGAGGACTGGCTGGCAGAGTGTTCCTCTCTATTAAGGAACAACATGGTGTAACAGACAGATGAACAGAGGACTGGCTGGCAGAGTGTTCCTCTCTATTAAGGAACAACATGGTGTAACAGACAGATGAACAGAGGACTGGCAGAGTGTTCCTCTCTATCAAGGAACAACATGCTGTAACAGACAGATGAACAGAGGACTGGCTGGCAGAGTGTTCCTCTCTATCAAGGAACAACATGCTGTAACAGACAGATGAACAGAGGACTGGCTGGCAGAGTGTTCCTCTCTATTAAGGAACAACATGGTGTAACAGACAGATGAACAGAGGACTGGCAGAGTGTTCCTCTCTATCAAGGAACAACATGCTGTAACAGACAGATGAACAGAGGACTGGCAGAGTGTTCCTCTCTATCAAGGAACAACATGCTGTAACAGACAGATGAACAGAGGACTGGCTGGCAGAGTGTTCCTCTCTATTAAGGAACAACATGGTGTAACAGACAGATGAACAGAGGACTGGCTGGCAGAGTGTTCCTCTCTATTCAACATGCTGTAACAGAGAGATGAACAGAGGACTGGCAGAGTGTTCCTCTCTATTAAGGAACAACATGGTGTAACAGAGAGATGAACAGAGGACTGGCTGGCAGAGTGTTCCTCTCTATCAAGGAACAACATGCTGTAACAGACAGATGAACAGAGGACTGGCTGGCAGAGTGTTCCTCTCTATCAAGGAACTACATGGTGTAACAGACAGATGAACAGAGGACTGGCTGGCAGAGTGTTCCTCTCTATCAAGGAACAACATGGTGTAACAGACAGATGAACAGAGGACTGGCTGGCAGAGTGTTCCTCTCTATCAAGGAACAACATGGTGTAACAGACAGATGAACAGAGGACTGGCTGGCAGAGTGTTCCTCTCTATCAAGGAACAACATGGTGTAACAGACAGATGAACAGAGGACTGGCTGGCAGAGTGTTCCTCTCTATTAAGGAACTACATGCTGTAACAGACAGATGAACAGAGGACTGGCTGGCAGAGTGTTCCTCTCTATCAAGGAACAACATGGTGTAACAGAGAGATGAACAGAGGACTGGCTGGCAGAGTGTTCCTCTCTATCAAGGAACAACATGGTGTAACAGACAGATGAACAGAGGACTGGCAGAGTGTTCCTCTCTATTAAGGAACAACATGCTGTAACAGAGAGATGAACAGAGGACTGGCAGAGTGTTCCTCTCTATTAAGGAACAACATGGTGTAACAGACAGATGAACAGAGGACTGGCTGGCAGAGTGTTCCTCTCTATTAAGGAACAACATGCTGTAACAGACAGATGAACAGAGGACTGGCTGGCAGAGTGTTCCTCTCTATCAAGGAACAACATGGTGTAACAGAGAGATGAACAGAGGACTGGCTGGCAGAGTGTTCCTCTCTATCAAGGAACAACATGGTGTAACAGACAGATGAACAGAGGACTGGCTGGCAGAGTGTTCCTCTCTATCAAGGAACAACATGGTGTAACAGACAGATGAACAGAGGACTGGCTGGCAGAGTGTTCCTCTCTATCAAGGAACAACATGCTGTAACAGAGAGATGAACAGAGGACTGGCTGGCAGAGTGTTCCTCTCTTTCAAGGAACAACATGGTGTAACAGAGAGATGAACAGAGGACTGGCTGGCAGAGTGTTCCTCTCTATCAAGGAACAACATGGTGTAACAGACAGATGAACAGAGGACTGGCAGAGTGTTCCTCTCTATCAAGGAACAACATGCTGTAACAGACAGATGAACAGAGGACTGGCAGAGTGTTCCTCTCTATCAAGGAACAACATGCTGTAACAGACAGATGAACAGAGGACTGGCTGGCAGAGTGTTCCTCTCTATCAAGGAACAACATGCTGTAACAGAGAGATGAACAGAGGACTGGCTGGCAGAGTGTTCCTCTCTATCAAGGAACAACATGCTGTAACAGAGAGATGAACAGAGGACTGGCTGGCAGAGTGTTCCTCTCTATCAAGGAACAACATGCTGTAACAGACAGATGAACAGAGGACTGGCTGGCAGAGTGTTCCTCTCTATTAAGGAACAACATGGTGTAACAGACAGATGAACAGAGGACTGGCAGAGTGTTCCTCTCTATCAAGGAACAACATGGTGTAACAGACAGATGAACAGAGGACTGGCTGGCAGAGTGTTCCTCTCTATCAAGGAACAACATGGTGTAACAGACAGATGAACAGAGGACTGGCTGGCAGAGTGTTCCTCTCTATCAAGGAACAACATGGTGTAACAGACAGATGAACAGAGGACTGGCTGGCAGAGTGTTCCTCTCTATCAAAGGAACAACATGGACAGATGAACAGAGGACTGGCAGAGTGTTCCTCTCTATCAAGGAACAACATGCTGTAACAGACAGATGAACAGAGGACTGGCTGGCAGAGTGTTCCTCTCTATCAAGGAACAACATGCTGTAACAGACAGATGAACAGAGGACTGGCTGGCAGAGTGTTCCTCTCTATCAAGGAACAACATGCTGTAACAGACAGATGAACAGAGGACTGGCTGGCAGAGTGTTCCTCTCTATCAAGGAACAACATGGTGTAACAGACAGATGAACAGAGGACTGGCTGGCAGAGTGTTCCTCTCTATCAAGGAACAACATGGTGTAACAGACAGATGAACAGAGGACTGGCTGGCAGAGTGTTCCTCTCTATCAAGGAACAACATGGTGTAACAGAGAGATGAACAGAGGACTGGCTGGCAGAGTGTTCCTCTCTATCAAGGAACAACATGGTGTAACAGACAGATGAACAGAGGACTGGCTGGCAGAGTGTTCCTCTCTATCAAGGAACAACATGGTGTAACAGACAGATGAACAGAGGACTGGCAGAGTGTTCCTCTCTATCAAGGAACAACATGCTGTAACAGACAGATGAACAGAGGACTGGCTGGCAGAGTGTTCCTCTCTATCAAGGAACAACATGCTGTAACAGACAGATGAACAGAGGACTGGCAGAGTGGAACAACATGCTGTTCAGATGAACAGAGGACTGGCTGGCAGAGTCTCTCTATCAAGGAACAACATGCTGTAACAGACAGATGAACAGAGGACTGGCTGGCAGAGTGTTCCTCTCTATCAAGGAACAACATGGTGTAACAGAGAGATGAACAGAGGACTGACTGGCAGAGTGTTCCTCTCTATCAAGGAACAACATGGTGTAACAGACAGATGAACAGAGGACTGGCTGGCAGAGTGTTCCTCTCTATCAAGGAACAACATGGTGTAACAGACAGATGAACAGAGGACTGGCTGGCAGAGTGTTCCTCTCTATCAAGGAACAACATGGTGTAACAGACAGATGAACAGAGGACTGGCTGGCAGAGTGTTCCTCTCTATCAAGGAACAACATGCTGTAACAGACAGATGAACAGAGGACTGGCTGGCAGAGTGTTCCTCTCTATCAAGGAACAACATGCTGTAACAGAGAGATGAACAGAGGACTGGCTGGCAGAGTGTTCCTCTCTATCAAGGAACAACATGGTGTAACAGAGAGATGAACAGAGGACTGGCTGGCAGAGTGTTCCTCTCTATTAAGGAACAACATGGTGTAACAGACAGATGAACAGAGGACTGGCTGGCAGAGTGTTCCTCTCTATTAAGGAACAACATGGTGTAACAGACAGATGAACAGAGGACTGGCAGAGTGTTCCTCTCTATCAAGGAACAACATGCTGTAACAGACAGATGAACAGAGGACTGGCAGAGTGTTCCTCTCTATCAAGGAACAACATGCTGTAACAGACAGATGAACAGAGGACTGGCTGGCAGAGTGTTCCTCTCTATCAAGGAACAACATGCTGTAACAGACAGATGAACAGAGGACTGGCTGGCAGAGTGTTCCTCTCTATCAAGGAACAACATGCTGTAACAGACAGATGAACAGAGGACTGGCTGGCAGAGTGTTCCTCTCTATCAAGGAACAACATGCTGTAACAGACAGATGAACAGAGGACTGGCTGGCAGAGTGTTCCTCTCTATTAAGGAACAACATGGTGTAACAGACAGATGAACAGAGGACTGGCAGAGTGTTCCTCTCTATCAAGGAACAACATGCTGTAACAGACAGATGAACAGAGGACTGGCAGAGTGTTCCTCTCTATTAAGGAACAACATGCTGTAACAGACAGATGAACAGAGGACTGGCTGGCAGAGTGTTCCTCTCTATCAAGGAACAACATGCTGTAACAGACAGATGAACAGAGGACTGGCTGGCAGAGTGTTCCTCTCTATCAAGGAACAACATGGTGTAACAGACAGATGAACAGAGGACTGGCTGGCAGAGTGTTCCTCTCTATCAAGGAACAACATGGTGTAACAGACAGATGAACAGAGGACTGGCAGAGTGTTCCTCTCTATCAAGGAACAACATGGTGTAACAGACAGATGAACAGAGGACTGGCAGAGTGTTCCTCTCTATCAAGGAACTACATGGTGTAACAGACAGATGAACAGAGGACTGTCTGGCAGAGTGTTCCTCTCTATCAAGGAACAACATGCTGTAACAGACAGATGAACAGAGGACTGGCTGGCAAGTGTTCCTCTCTTTCAAGAACAACATGGAACAGACAGATGAACAGAGGACTGGCAGAGTGTTCCTCTCTATCAAGGAACAACATGCTGTAACAGACAGATGAACAGAGGACTGGCTGGCAGAGTGTTCCTCTCTATCAAGGAACAACATGGTGTAACAGAGGACTGGCTGGCAGAGTGTTCCTCTCTATCAAGGAACAACATGGTGTAACAGAGAGATGAACAGAGGACTGACTGGCAGAGTGTTCCTCTCTATCAAGGAACAACATGGTGTAACAGAGAGATGAACAGAGGACTGGCTGGCAGAGTGTTCCTCTCTATCAAGGAACAACATGGTGTAACAGAGAGATGAACAGAGGACTGGCTGGCAGAGTGTTCCTCTCTATCAAGGAACAACATGCTGTAACAGAGAGATGAACAGAGGACTGGCTGGCAGAGTGTTCCTCTCTATCAAGGAACAACATGCTGTAACAGACAGATGAACAGAGGACTGGCTGGCAGAGTGTTCCTCTCTATCAAGGAACAACATGGTGTAACAGACAGATGAACAGAGGACTGGCTGGCAGAGTGTTCCTCTCTATCAAGGAACTACATGGTGTAACAGACAGATGAACAGAGGACTGGCTGGCAGAGTGTTCCTCTCTATTAAGGAACAACATGGTGTAACAGACAGATGAACAGAGGACTGGCTGGCAGAGTGTTCCTCTCTATCAAGGAACAACATGGTGTAACAGACAGATGAACAGAGGACTGGCTGGCAGAGTGTTCCTCTCTATCAAGGAACAACATGCTGTAACAGACAGATGAACAGAGGACTGGCAGGCAGTGTTCCTCTCTATCAAGGAACAACATGCTGTAACAGACAGATGAACAGAGGACTGGCTGGCAGAGTGTTCCTCTCTATCAAGGAACAACATGGTGTAACAGACAGATGAACAGAGGACTGGCTGGCAGAGTGTTCCTCTCTATCAAGAACAACATGCTGTAACAGACAGATGAACAGAGGACTGGCTGGCAGAGTGTTCCTCTCTATCAAGGAACAACATGGTGTAACAGAGAGATGAACAGAGGACTGGCTGGCAGAGTGTTCCTCTCTATCAAGGAACAACATGGTGTAACAGACAGATGAACAGAGGACTGGCAGAGT
>NC_088397.1:10865801-11133301 GCF_034236695.1 Oncorhynchus nerka
CCCCCCTCTCTCTCCCTCTGCCCCTCTCTCTCTCTGCCACTAGTCTAATTAGCTAACAATATCACAACAAAGTAACATTCCCACACCACAAACATAACATGAGGACATGAAGTGATATTGCACAACGTGGCTTCAATCGGGTGAATTGAACATTTACCGTTGTTTTCTATGGGGATTTTTCAATTCATACATTTGATTTCAATCCACTTCGTGAATTGGGAACATAATTGACCCAAACCCTGTTGTGTAAAATGACGCCAAAAGTGCAAGATGACAAAACGTGAGGTAACCAGGCTAACAACACTATAGCTATGACATGATACAGAACATATAGTTTGCTCTATGTTTCTCACAGGATTACACAACATTAACAGCAGCTGCACTGGTGTGTCAGTCCAGTCTCAGATGCAGTGGGAGGAAGGTTTTATATAACAGAGTCGTCACTAGGCTTCATGTATGAGGATCCATGCTGATAAAGCTTCTCTGTTTCTGCCTCCCTCAGGACAAGCTCCAATCATACTGTCCTACTTATATAAAACATCAGATGTATTTTGGGCCTTCCTACAATGCCTGTCGGTGAATATGAGCACTGAGACCCAAAATACCACGTTATTTTCACCAGTGAAGAGATAAGTTGAAAGAAAAGAGAAACCCCATACGCTGCTCTGTCTCGTAATCACCTATTTTTATTCAAGCTTGAAATGAGCTCAGACCAGAGTCAGACTTCTGAACATCTTACACGTCTTCGGTGATAATAAAGGTTAACGGGGCAATCTGGGGTATAAAGTGGCGCCGGGAAGAAATAGCAGCAGTTTTACGGGCGCCCAACCAATTGTGCTCCAAGCCATAAGACTCCTGAACAGGTAACCAAATGGCTACCCCGACTATTTGCATTGTGAGCCCCCCCACAAACCCTCTGTTTATCATATATGCATAGTCACTTTAACCATATCTACATGTACATACTACCTCAATCAGCCTGACTAACCGGTGTCTGTATGTATTCTCGCCACTTTTATAGCCTCGCTACTGTATATAGCCTCTCTGTTATAGCCTCACTACTGTATGTAGCCTCACTACTTTTATAGCCTCACTACTGTATGTAGCCTCACTACTTTTATAGCCTCACTACTGTATGTAGCCTCACTACTTTTATAGCCTCACTACTTTTATAGCCTCTCTGTTATAGCCTCACTACTGTATGTAGCCTCACTACTTTTATAGCCTGTCTTTTTACTGTTGTTTTATTTCCTTACTTACATATTGTTCACCTAACACCTTTTTTGCACTATTGGTTAGAGTCTGTAAGTAAACATTTCACTGTAACGTCTACACCTGTTATATTCGGCGCTCGTGACAAATAAACTTTGATTTGATTTGCAGTTGCTACATCCATTCTTGGAATCATAAATGAATGATATGTACCCATTGATTCTTGAAGAACATAACTTAGAAATGAGCTCAGCTCAATAGTCGTACCCCGTCAGAACCCAGAATATAAGCTTGTTTTACTCCAATGTTTGTAAGCAAAGTAAATGTAAACAAACACTATATAGCCTCAACATGGTTAAAACTATAATGTTGATATCATGGATAGTCAGTCTCTGCATCCATAAGTCTGTCTATGAATTTGAGAGTGGTTCCATTTCTCCAGCCCCTTTAGCTTTTTACTGAAACGGGGGCAGAATGCTTTCTTATTGTTTCAACTGCTGACTGCCTATTTAAGATGAGACGAGTATGATGTTAGAAAACCCAATTGTAGCCAATATCCATGCCTCTACGACTCAACACACTTCTTCTACTACTCAACACACTTCTTCTACTACTCAACACACTTCTTCTTCTACTCAACACACTTCTTCTTCTACTCAACACACTTCTTCTACTCAACACACTTCTTACTCAACACACTTCTTCTATGACTCAACACACTTCTTCTACTACTCAACACACTTCTTCTTCTACTCAACACACTTCTTCTACTCAACACACTTCTACTACTCAACACACTTCTTCTACTACTCAACACACTTCTTCTACTACTCAACACACTTCTTCTACAACTCAACACACTTCTACTACTCAGCACACTTGTTCTCCTACTCACACTTCTTCTTCTACTCAACACACTTCTTCTACTACTCAACACACTTCTTCTACTCTTCTACTCAACACACTTCTTCTACTCTCAACACACTTCTTCTACTACTCAACACACTTCTTCTCACTACTCAACACACTTCTACTACTCAACACACTTCTTCTACTACTCAACACTTCTACTACTCAACACACTTCTTCTACTTCTAACTCACACTTCTTCTACTAACTCTAACTCAACACTTCTTCTACTACTCAACACACTTCTACTACTACTCAACACACTTCTACTACTACTCAACACACTTCTACTACTCAACACACTTCTTCTACTCAACACACTTCTACTACTCAACACACTTCTACTACTACTCAACACACTTCTACTACTTCAACTCAACACACTTCTTCTTCTACTCAACACACTTCTACTACTCAACACACTTCTACTACTACTCAACACACTTCTACTACTCAACACACTTCTTCTACTCAACACACTTCTACTACTCAACACACTTCTTCTACTCAACACACTTCTACTACTCAACACACTTCTACTACTACTCAACACACTTCTTCTACTCAACACACTTCTTCTACTCAACACACTTCTTCTACTCAACACACTTCTACTACTCACTTCTTCTACTCAACACACTTCTTCTACTACTACTCAACACACTTCTTCTACTACTCAACACACTTCTACTACTCAACACACTTCTTCTACTCAACACACTTCTTCTACTCAACACACTTCTTCTACTCAACACACTTCTACTACTCAACACACTTCTTCTACTCAACACACTTCTTCTACTCAACACACTTCTTCTACTCAACACACTTCTACTACTCAACACACTTCTTCTACTCAACACACTTCTTCTACTACTCAACACACTTCTACTACTCAACACACTTCTACTACTACAACACTTCTACTACTCAACACACTTCTTCTACTCAACTTCTACTACAACACACTTATACTACTACTCAACACACTTCTACTACTACTCAACACACTTCTTCTACAACTCAACACACTTCTACTACTCAGCACACTTGTTCTCCTACTCACACTTCTTCTTCTACTCAACACACTTCTACTACTCAGCACACTTCTACTACTCAACACACACTTCTACTACTCAACACACTTCTACTACTCAACACACTTCTACTACTATTCAACACACTTCTACTACTCAACACACTTCTACTACTCAACACAGTTCTACTACTTAACACACTTCTACTACTACTCAACACACTTCTACTACTACTCAACACACTTCTACTACTCAACACTTCTTCTACTCAACTACTCAACACACTTCTACTACTCAACACACTTCTACTACTACTCAACACTTCTACTACTCAACACACTTCTTCTACTCAACACACTTCTACTACTCAACACACTTCTACTACTACTCAACACACTTCTACTACTCAACACACTCCTTCTACTCAACACACTTCTTCTACTCAACACACTTCTACTACTCAACACACGTCTACTACTACTCAACACACTTCTACTACTACTCAACACACTTCTACTACTACTCAACACACTTCTACTACTCAACACACTTCTTCTACTACTCAACACACTTCTTCTACTACTCAACACACTTCTTCTTCTACTCAACACACTTCTACTACTACTCAACACACTTCTACTACTACTCATTACATTTACATTTAAGTCATTTAGCAGACGCTCTTATCCAGAGCGACTTACAAATTGGTGCATTCACCTTATGACATCCAGTGGAGCAGCCACTTTTCAACACACTTCTACTACTCAACACACTTCTACTACTCAACACACTTCTACTACTACTCAACACACTTCTACTACTACTCAACACACTTCTACTACTACTCAACACACTTCTACTACTACTCAACACACTTCTACTACTCAACACACTTCTACTACTCAACACACTTCTACTACTCAACACACTTCTACTACTACTCAACACACTTCTACTACTACTCAACACACTTCTACTACTACTCAACACACTTCTACTACTACTCAACACACTTCTACTACTACTCAACACACTTCTACTACTCAACACACTTCTACTACTCAACACACTTCTACTACTCAACACACTTCTACTACTACTCAACACACTTCTACTACTCAACACACTTCTATTACTCAACACACTTCTCAAGTCTTCCCGGGACAAAATAATAATTGATCTTTTCACTGTAATCTGTCATAGGTCTTTACAGCATTGTAAACCTCCATGTGTCCTAGTGATTTTACCCTAACATCGTACCATTCCCTCTACATTTTGTACCAGATATTGTGCCTGAAATGGTACTGAGACTTTACATATTGGTTTAGAGAATTCGGCATAGAACCCACATACACTAAGTGTACAAAACATGAGGAAAACCTGCTCTTTCCATGACATAGACTGATCAGGGGAATCCAGGTGAAAGCTATGATCCTTTTGATGTCACCTGTTAAATCTCTCTCAGTGTAGATGAAGTGGAGGAGACAGGTTAAAGAAAGATTTTTAAGCCTTGAGACAATTGAGACATGTGTATGACAGAGGATTTAAGTGCCTTTGAACGGGGTACGGTAGTAGGTGCAAGGCTCTCCGGTTTGAATGTGTCAAGAATTGCAACGCTGCTGGGTTTTTTCACGCTCAACTGTTTCCCGTGTGTATCAAGAATGGTCCACCACCCTAAGGACATCCAGCCAACTTGGCACAACTGTGGGAAGCGTTGGATTTAACATGGGCCTGCATCACTGTGGAATGCTTTTGACACATTGTAGACTCCATGCCCTGATGAATTGAGGCTTCTTCTGAGGGCAAAAGGGGGTGCAACTCAATATTAGGAAGGTGTTCCTAATGTTGTACACTCAGTGTAGATAGAAAAGAGTGATGAATATGCTTTTGAAGCTGTGCTGCAGTGGGTTCACAGGGCCAGGTACAGGTACTTCAGAGCAAGACTCAAAGGGCCTTTAATCTGAGAGGAGACAGCAAAGAACAGAGAGTGTGCTTCCCAAATGCCACCCTTTTTTCCTCTGTGGTGCACTACTTTGAACCAGGGCCCATAGAGCTCTGGTCAAAAGTAGTGCACTATATATGGAATAGGGCAACATTTTGTGACTCACAGAGAGGATTCATGGTGGCACTAACTCTTTTATCCTGTCTCTGCAGCTGCCAAATGTAACACCCACACCGTGGTCCATGTCTGACTACTAGACAGACATGAAAGTGACACTCCCCTCTGCTGGCCGATGTTGG
This sequence comes from Oncorhynchus nerka, assembly GCF_034236695.1. Classification (NCBI taxonomy): domain Eukaryota; kingdom Metazoa; phylum Chordata; class Actinopteri; order Salmoniformes; family Salmonidae; genus Oncorhynchus; species Oncorhynchus nerka. The sequence goes on from NC_088397.1 coordinate 10,871,201, forward strand.
TAACTGCAGCCCTTATCAGATCTAATGGTCAATTCAGCACATTTGATTTCAACAATAATAATAATAATAATAATAATACAAGTACCTCATCCTTTTTGATTTCATAAATATTGGTATTTGTCCATTTCTGTTGCATATACCTTTTCCATCAAGTTAGATACAATTGAATGGTTTTGGGTAGAGTAACAATAGCAAGGATATTCCCTCACAGACGAATGCTTTTAGCACGGCACAAGGTATTAGTTATGTGCAAAGACATTGCAAAGACTCTGCTATGGCAGGTGTGCATGAATCCGACCCTATGACACTTGAGAATGATTCCCTCTGCTGGAGGGTACCCACACTGTACAAGTATACAAAGAGATTTAGGAAAGAGATTGAAAGGGATTGAGTGAGAGGATGCACATACAGGAAAACAATGAGATGAACACCTATAGGTTTATAATACAGGTCAATTAGACTGAAGTAAGATGTAGGGAATCCTTTCATGAAACTGTATTGTTGTTATTGTCACTCTGAATACACAAAGACGACAGAAAACAAATAAATATCTACAAAAGCATTTATGGTGCACGTAGGGAAATGAAACAACGCAGAAAATCCCAGACTTGATCAACACTTACACATCACAGACAATCATCTATCCGTGAGTTACAGGTCCCCTAAATAACAGTGGCTTGCCATTGATTTGTTGGTGTGGACTAGAAGATAGGGTGAGAATCAATGCTTTTATATACTATTTACAGATGTCTAAAAACACTTCTATAAAGTAGTCCATTTTACCATTCCTGTCATATTATGATGCTGGATACGGTACTGTGCATTGCATGCTGGGAAGCAGGCCCTATGCAGACTGGGTGGTGGTAGTAGTGTCAGAGCTGGCATGTGGTACAATACATTGGGCTGTGCAGGCCCAGGCCCACCAGACCCATGCCTGGTTTTTGCATTGTCAGCCACCTCTGTGTATAAAACACTGTGTTAGTTCAGCCATCCCTGGCACCAACCTGGTCTCAGAGCATTTTGTGTTATTCTGCATGTAAATCCGAGACGCTCCATTTAGTGTTATATGTTACGTCTTGTATGGTATGTATTAATTTATGGATGTCCATCATTCATTTCGTATGATGTGTTATGAATTACAATTCGTATTAGATGTTACAAATGTGCAGAACGTAGAATATGTTACGAATTCTCAAAATGTACAATATGTTACAAATTTGCGAAATGTATAATATGTTACAAATTCTAGCAAGGTGGCTAACATTAGCTAGGTTAGGGGTCAGGGTTAAGGGTTAATGTAAGGTTTAAGTTTGGTAAAAGTTAGGTAAAAGGGTTAGAGTTCGGGATAGCTAAAAGGGATAAGGGTTAGCTATCCATGAGGAGATTTGAACTCGCAACCTTTGGGTTGCTAGATGTGCATGTTATATGCCTATCTGTACACTCCGACCAACCACGCATGCTACTTTAGTTTTTGCCGTAGTCCTTTCCTGCAGTCAAATGACCCAGTTGTCTCAGGGGTGGAATGTTATTAACATTTTTCATAATTAATAAACAGACAAAGATCCTGTGTTTCTATGTTTCTATGTCAAACATTATTATTTCAGTCTTCTGTGGTGTATATAAAAGTGTAATATTGGAACTCAAACTCAAAATGTAATACATTTCAACTCTATATGTGACATGGTACAGGTGTCTTCTTTTTTAAAGTCCATAACCATGTGTGTGAAGTGGATACTTTTGCTTCAAAGTAGATTTGTTTAAGACGACCAAGAAACAGTCTGTATGACCCAGATGTCGCCCACGGCAGTAAATTAAGTAACCATCTGTATTATGTAACCATACCAAACGTAACATATCATACTAACGTTCCAGATTGACATTTACTATGTTATGTCTAGTCTATGAGACCAGGCTGCTGGCACAGGCTCATCAGGCTGCCACCTCAGCACAATACCATCCACTGACATCGCTGTGGATCCTTATTGGCAAATCCCCCTGAATCATCACTGGGGTTTACTGACCCATTGTTCAGACTTTTTAGCCCACATGCCCATTGACCACCACCTGCACCCACCTCTTACCCCACCCCAAACAGACTCCCCAGCTCCCCCCTGCCTCCCAATCCAAATAACCTCTGTGTATTGATGTTAGGAATCATCGGGTGGCTTCATGACAAAATACAAAAGAGTGAAACGGTATTATTGTTGTATCTCTTCCTGAATGTTCCTCGTAAGAGTTGGCTGGTGGGCGAACAGCGGCAGAGTCGAATTTCAATTGGTCGCGTGTGGTCACACGAGGGCACATCAGGACACAAACACTGTACACAAGATTCAGTTGACCTCATATGACCGAGGGATGTCACCATGACTACACACTTACTGTATTACACAGTCTGGTTGTTCTCAAAAACGTCTCACCAAATACCAGCCTGGTCTCATAGACTAGACGTAAGATAGTAAATGCAAATCCAGGACACTATAATGAATGATATGTTAAGTTTGGTATGGTGACTTAAGACATGGTTAGTTAAGTCAAAAACAAAAGTAGAGTGGTTGGATCGGCGTATAACTCGCATTGCAACTACATACTTACCTTAATGCTTTTAGCTAACCCTTCCCCTAACCCTGACCTGGGGCGGCAGGTAGCCTAGTGGTTAGAGCATTGGACTAGGAACCGAAAGGCTGCAAGATCAAATCTCTGAGCTGACAAGGTACACATCTGTCATTCTGTCCCTGAACAAGGCAGTTAACCCACTGTTCCTAGCTGTCATTGAAAATAAGAATTAGTTCTTAACTGACTTGCCCAGTTAAATAAATCAATTTAACATAACTCTTATCTGTAATCCCTAGCGTAGCTAATATTAGCCACCTAGCTACTTAGCTAGAATTTGTAACATATAGTACGCTTTGAAAATTCATAACATTTAGCAAATTTGTAACCTATTGTATGTTTAGCAAATTTGTTGCATATAATACAAATTGTAATATGTAACATATCATACGAAATGACTGATGGCCATCCACAAATGAATGCATACCATACGAAACATAACATATCATACTAACTGGAGTGTCTCAGATTTACATACAGCATAATATAAAATGCTCTGAGACCAGTTTGCAAATACCGTGTTTGTATTTGACCTTATAATATTTCCCCAACAATGTATTATTTGACATTGTTATTTTCTAATGAGGTCCTGATCAATTTCTTTAATTTATATTCTATTTATTTATTTATTTTTTTTGGGGGGTCAGCTCATTTGGTATGCCAATCGATGGTCTTGATGCACTCCTTCTAGTCTAAACAATGCAGCTTACCACATTTATGTGGTGTTTGAATTTATAATTCATGCTGGATTTGTAAGTGTTTGTAAGTGTTGAGACTCTATTGAGTAGATATGATGGGACAGGCAATGTGTCCCCAAAAGGCTTGCTGGAACATTTACATTTACATTTACATTTAAGTCATTTAGCAGACGCTCTTATCCAGAGCGACTTACAAATTGGTGCTTTCACCTTATGACATCCAGTGGAACAGCCACTTTACAATAGTGCATCTACACTCTTCTACTGTGGGAACTTACCTCAAGCGCTATGATGATGTCACACAATGGGGAAAATGTATCTACAGTGTGTTATATGGTACCATCTACAGTGTGTTATATGGTACCATCTACAGTGTGTTATATGGTACCATCTACAGTGTGCTATATGGTACCATCTACAGTGTGCTATATGGTACCATCCATCTACAGTGTGTTATATGGTACCATCTACAGTGTGCTATATGGTACCATCCATCTACAGTGTGTTATATGGTACCATCTACAGTGTGTTATATGGTACCATCTACAGTGTGTTATATGGTACCATCTACAGTGTGTTATATGGTACCATCCATCTACAGTGTGTTATATGGTACCATCTACAGTGTGTTATATGGTACCATCCATCTGTTATATGGTACCATCCATCTACAGTGTGTTATATGGTACCATCTACAGTGTGCTATATGGTACCATCCATCTACAGTGTGTTATATGGTACCATCCATCTACAGTGTGTTATATGGTACCATCCATCTACAGTGTGTTATATGGTACCATCCATCTACAGTGTGTTATATGGTACCATCTACAGTGTGTTATATGGTACCATCCATCTACAGTGTGTTATATGGTACCATCCATCTACAGTGTGTTATATGGTACCATCCATCTACAGTGTGTTATATGGTACCATCTACAGTGTGCTATATGGTACCATCCATCTACAGTGTGCTATATGGTACCATCTACAGTGTGATATATGGTACCATCTACAGTGTGATATATGGTACCATCTACAGTGTGTTATATGGTACCATCTACAGTGTGTTATATGGTACCATCTACAGTGTGTTATATGGTACCATCCATCTACAGTGTGTTATATGGTACCATCTACAGTGTGCTATATGGTACCATCCATCTACAGTGTGCTATATGGGGGGTCAGCTCATTTGGTATGCCAATCGATGGTCTTGATGCACTCCTTCTAGTCTAAACAATGCAGCTTACCACATTTATGTGGTGTTTGAATTTATAATTCATGCTGGATTTGTAAGTGTTTGTAAGTGTTGAGACTCTATTGAGTAGATATGATGGGACAGGCAATGTGTCCCCAAAAGGCTTGCTGGAACACTCTTCTACTGTGGGAACTTACCTCAAGCCCTATGATGATGTCACACAATGGGGAAAAGGTATCTACGGTGTGTTATATGGTACCATCTACAGTGTGTTATATGGTACCATCTACAGTGTGTTATATGGTACCATCTACAGTGTGTTATATGGTACCATCCACAGTGTGTTATATGGTACCATCTACAGTGTGTTATATGGTACCATCTACAGTGTGTTATATGGTACCATCTACAGTGTGCTATATGGTACCATCTACAGTGTGCTATATGGTACCATCCATCTACAGTGTGTTATATGGTACCATCTTCAGTGTGTTATATGGTACCATCTACAGTGTGTTATATGGTACCATCCATCTACAGTGTGTTATATGGTACCATCTACAGTGTGCTATATGGTACCATCTACAGTGTGCTATATGGTACCATCCATCTACAGTGTGCTATATGGTACCATCTACAGTGTGTTATATGGTACCATCCATCTACAGTGTGTTATATGGTACCATCTACAGTGTGTTATATGGTACCATCTACAGTGTGTTATATGGTACCATCCATCTACAGTGTGTTATATGGTACCATCTACAGTGTGTTATATGGTACCATCTACAGTGTGTTATATGGTACCATCTACAGTGTGTTATATGGTACCATCCATCTACAGTGTGTTATATGGTACCATCTACAGTGTGCTATATGGTACCATCCATCTACAGTGTGTAATATGGTACCATCCATCTACAGTGTGTTATATGGTACCATCTACAGTGTGCTATATGGTACCATCCATCTACAGTGTGTTATATGGTACCATCCATCTACAGTGTGTTATATGGTACCATCCATCTACAGTGTGTTATATGGTACCATCCATCTACAGTGTGTTATATGGTACCATCCATCTACAGTGTGTTATATGGTACCATCTACAGTGTGATATATGGTACCATCTACAGTGTGTTATATGGTACCATCTACAGTGTGTTATATGGTACCATCTACAGTGTGTTATATGGTACCATCCATCTACAGTGTGTTATATGGTACCATCTACAGTGTGTTATATGGTACCATCTACAGTGTGTTATATGGTACCATCCATCTACAGTGTGTTATATGGTACCATCTACAGTGTGCTATATGGTACCATCCATCTACAGTGTGTTATATGGTACCATCTACAGTGTGTTATATGGTACCATCTACAGTGTGTTATATGGTACCATCCATCTACAGTGTGTTATATGGTACCATCCATCTACAGTGTGTTATATGGTACCATCCATCTACAGTGTGCTAAATGGTACCATCCATCTACAGTGTGTTATATGGTACCATCTACAGTGTGCTATATGGTACCATCTACAGTGTGTTATATGGTACCATCCATCTACAGTGTGTTATATGGTACCATCTACAGTGTGCTATATGGTACCATCCATCTACAGTGTGCTATATGGTACCATCTACAGTGTGTTATATGGTACCATCCATCTACAGTGTGTTATATGGTACCATCCATCTACAGTGTGCTAAATGGTACCATCCATCTACAGTGTGCTATATGGTACCATCTACATTGTGCTATATGGTACCATCTACAGTGTGTTATATGGTACCATCCATCTACAGTGTGTTATATGGTACCATCTACAGTGTGCTATATGGTACCATCTACAGTGTGCTATATGGTACCATCTACAGTGTGCTATATGGTACCATCTACAGTGTGTTATATGGTACCATCTACAGTGTGCTATATGGTACCATCTACAGTGTGTTATATGGTACCATCTACAGTGTGTTATATGGTACCATCCATCTACAGTGTGCTATATGGTACCATCCATCTACAGTGTGCTATATGGTACCATCTACAGTGTGCTATATGGTACCATCTACAGTGTGTTATATGGTACCATCTACAGTGTGCTATATGGTACCATCTACAGTGTGTTATATGGTACCATCCATTTACAGTGTGTTATATGGTACCATCTACAGTGTGTTATATGGTACCATCTACAGTGTGTTATATGGTACCATCTACAGTGTGCTATATGGTACCATCCATCTACAGTGTGCTATATGGTACCATCTACAGTGTGCTATATGGTACCATCTACAGTGTGCTATATGGTACCATCTACAGTGTGTTATATGGTACCATCTACAGTGTGCTATATGGTACCATCTACAGTGTGCTATATGGTACCATCCATCTACAGTGTGCTATATGGTACCATCTACAGTGTGTTATATGGTACCATCCATCTACAGTGTGCTATATGGTACCATCCATCTACAGTGTGCTATATGGTACCATCTACAGTGTGTTATATGGTACCATCTACAGTGTGCTATATGGTACCATCCATCTACAGTGTGCTACATGGTACCATCTACAGTGTGCTATATGGTACCATCTACAGTGTGCTATATGGTAACATCTACAGTGTGTTATATGGTACCATCTACAGTGTGCTATATGGTACCATCTACAGTGTGCTATATGGTACCATCCATCTACAGTGTGCTATATGGTACCATCTACAGTGTGTTATATGGTACCATCCATCTACAGTGTGCTAAATGGTACCATCCATCTACAGTGTGCTATATGGTACCATCTACAGTGTGATATATGGTACCATCTACAGTGTGCTATATGGTACCATCCATCTACAGTGTGCTATATGGTACCATCTACAGTGTGCTATATGGTACCATCTACAGTGTGTTATATGGTACCATCTACAAATCAAATCAAATCAAATCAAATTTATTTATATAGCCCTTCGTACATCAGCTGATATCTCAAAGTGCTGTACAGAAACCCAGCCTAAAACCCCAAACAGCAAACAATGCAGGTGTAAAAGCACGGTGGCTAGGAAAAACTCCCTAGAAAGGCCAAAACCTAGGAAGAAACCTAGAGAGGAACCAGGCTATGTGGGGTGGCCAGTCCTCTTCTGGCTGTGCCGGGTAGAGATTATAACAGAACATGACCAAGATGTTCATAAATGACCAGCATGGTCGAATAATAATAATAAGGCAGAACAGTCAGGTGGACTGGGGACAGCAAGTGAGTCATCATGTCAGGTAGTCCTGGGGCACGGTCCTAGGGCTCAGGTCCTCCGAGAGAGAGAGAACCAAAGAGAGTTAGAGGTAGCATATGTACAGGTGTGGTACCATCCTCTTCTGGCTGTGCCATCTGGAGATTATAACAGAACAGTGGCCAAGATGTTCAAATGTTCATAAATGACCAGCATGGTTGAATAATAGTAAGGCAGAACAGTTGAAACTGGAGCAGCAGCATGGCCAGGTGGACTGGGGACAGCAAGGAGTCATCATGTCAGGTAGTCCTGGGACATGGTCCTAGGGCCCAGGCCAGTTGAAACTGGAGCAGCAGCATGGCCAGGTGGACTGGGGACATCAAGGAGTCATCATGTCAGGTAGTCCTGGGGCATGGTCCTAGGGCTCAGGTCCATCCGAGAGAGAGAAAGAAAGAGAGATCTAGGAGAGAATCTACAGTGTGCACACTTAGATTCACCATCTACAGGACACCGAATAGGACAGGAGAAGTACTCTACAGATATAACAAACTGACCCTAGCCCCCCGACACATAAACTAATGCAGCATAAATACTGGAGGCTGAGACAGGAGGGGTCAGGAGACACTGTGGCCCCATCCGTGTGTTATAGTACACCCTACAGGACAGGGCCAAACAGGAAGGATATAACCCCACCCACTTTGCCAAAGCACAGCCCCCACACCACTAGAGGGATATCTTCAACCACCAACTTACCATCCTGAGACAAGGTACCATCTACAGTATAGCCCACAAAGATCTCCGCCACGGCACAATCCAAGGGGGCGCCAGTGTGCTACAGGCCGACCACAACAGTGAATCAACCCACCCAGGTGACCATCCCCAGGGACGGCATGAGGAGCCCCTAAGCCAGTGACTCAGCCCCAGTAACAGGGTACCATCTAGAATCCCAGTGGAAAGAGGGTTAATCGGCCAGGCAGAGACAGCAAGTGCGGTTCGTTGCTCCAGAGCCTGTCCGTTCACCTTCCCACTCCTGGGCCATCTACACTCAATCATATGACCCACTGAAGAGATGAGTCTTCAGTAAAGACTTAAAGGTTGAGACCATCTACAGTGCGTCCATCTGACATGGGTGGCAGACCGTTCCATAAAAATGGAGCTCTATAGGAGAAAGCCCTGCCTCCAGCTGTTTGCTTAGAAATTCTAGGGACAATTAGGAGGCCTGCGTCTTGTGACCGTATCGTACAGTGTAGGTATGTACGGCAGGACCAAATCAGAGTGATAGGTAGGATCAAGCCCATGTAATGCTTTGTGGTTAGCAGTAAAACCAGTGTGAAATCAGCCCTTGCTTTGACAGGAAGCCATCTACAGTGGCTAGCACTGGAGTAATATGATCAAATTTTTTGGTTCTAGTCAGGATTCTAGCAGTGTGTATTCAGCACTAACTGAAGTTTATTTAGTGCTTTATCCGGGTAGCCGGAAAATAGAGCATTGCAGTAGTCTAACCTAGAAGTGACAAAAGCATGGATTAATTTTTCTCCATCATTTTTGGACAGAAAGTTTCTGATTTTTGCAATGTTACGTAGATGGAAAAAAGCTGTCCTCGAAATGGTCTTGATATGTTCTTCAAAAGAGAGATCAGGGTCCAGATCTACAGTGTGCTATAGGTCCTTCACAGTTTTATTTGAGACGACTGTACAACCATTAAGATTAATTGTCAGATTCAACAGAAGATCTCTTTGTTTCTTGGGACCTAGAACAAGCATCTCTGTTTTGTCCATTTAATAGTAGAAAGTTTGCAGCCATCCACTTCCTTATGTCTGAAACACATGCTTCTAGCGAGGGCAATTTTGGGGCTTCACCATGTTTCATTGAAATGTACAGCTGTGTGTCATCCGTGTGTTATAGCAGTGAAAGTTTACATTATGTTTTGAATAACATCCCCAGAGGTAAAATATATAGTGAAAACAATAGTGGTCCTAAAACAGAACCTATGAGGAACACAAATTTACAGTTGATTTGTCAGAGGACAAACCATTCACAGAGACAAACTGATATCTTTCCGACAGATAAGATCTAAACCAGGCCAGAACATGTCCGTGTAGACCAATTTGGGTTTCCAATCTCTCCAAAAGAATGTGGTGATCGATGGTATCAAAAGCAGCACTAAGGTCTAGGAGCACGGGACAGATGCAGAGCCTCGGTCCGTTGCCATTAAAATGTCATTTACCACCTTCACAAGTGCCGTCTCAGTGCTATGATGGGGTCTAAAACCAGACTGAAGCATTTCGTATACATTGTTTGTCTTCAGGAAGGCAGTGAGTTGCTGTGCAACAGCCTTCTCTAAAATTTTTGAGAGGAATGGAAGATTCGATATAGGCCGATAGTTTTTTATATTTTCTGGGTCAAGGTTTGGCTTTTTCAAGAGAGGCTTTATTACTGCCACTTTTAGTGAGTTTGGTACACATCCAGTGGATAGAGAGCCGTTTATTATGTTCAACATAGGAGGGCCAAGCACAGGAAGCAGCTCTTTCAGTAGTTTAGTTGGAATAGGGTCCAGTATGCAGCTTGAAGGTTTAGAGGCCATGATTATTTTCATCATTTTGTCAAGAGATATAGTACTAAAAGACTTGAGCGTCTCTCTTGATCCTAGGTCCTGGCAGAGTTGTGCAGACTCAGGACAACTGAGGTTTGGAGGAATACGCAGGTTTAAAGAGGAGTCCGTAATTTGCTTTCTAATAATCATAATCTTTTCCTCAAAGAAGTTCATGAATTTATCACTGCTAAAGTGAAAGTCATCCTCTCTTACAGGGGAATGCTGCTTTTTAGTTAGCTTTGCGACAGTATCAAAAAGGAATTTCGGATTGTTCTTATTTTCCTCAATTAAGTTAGAAAAATAGGATGATCGATCAGCAGTAAGGGCTCTTCGGTACTGCATCGGTACCGTCCTTCCAAGCTAGTCGGAAGACTTCCAGTTTGGTGTGGCGCCATTTCCGTTCCAATTTTCTGGAAGCTTGCTTCAGAGCTCGGGTATTTTCTGTGTACCAGGGAGCTAGTTTCTTATGAGAATTTTTTTTTAGTTTTTAGGGGTGCAACTGCATCTAGGGTATTGCTATATGGTTAAATCCAGATACTCAGTTAGGTGGTTAACGTATTTTTGTCCTCTGGCGTCCTTGGGTAGGCAGAGGGAGTCTGGAAGGGCATCAAGGAATCTTTGTGTTGTCTGTGAATTTATAGGTACCACTTTTGATGTTCCTTGGTTGGGGTCTGAGCAGATTATTTGTTGCAATTGCAAACGTAATAAAATGGTGGTCCGATAGTCCAGGATTATGAGGAAAAACATTAAGATCCACAACATTTATTCCATGGGACAAAACTAGGTCCAGCGTATGACTGTGACAGTGAGTGGGTCCATCTACAGTGTGTTATATGGTACCATCTACAGTGTGTTATATGGTACCATCCATCTACAGTGTGCTATATGGTACCATCCATCTACAGTGTGCTATATGGTACCATCTACAGTGTGTTATATGGTACCATCCATCTACAGTGTGTTATATGGTACCATCTACAGTGTGCTATATGGTACCATCTACAGTGTGTTATATGGTACCATCTACAGTGTGTTATATGGTACCATCTACAGTGTGTTATATGGTACCATCCATCTACAGTGTGTTATATGGTACCATCTACAGTGTGCTATATGGTACCATCCATCTACAGTGTGCTATATGGTACCATCTACAGTGTGTTATATGGTACCATCCATCTACAGTGTGTTATATGGTACCATCCATCTACAGTGTGTTATATGGTACCATCCATCTACAGTGTGCTAAATGGTACCATCCATCTACAGTGTGTTATATGGTACCATCTACAGTGTGCTATATGGTACCATCTACAGTGTGTTATATGGTACCATCCATCTACAGTGTGCTATATGGTACCATCTACAGTGTGTTATATGGTACCATCCATCTACAGTGTGTTATATGGTACCATCCATCTACAGTGTGCTAAATGGTACCATCCATCTACAGTGTGCTATATGGTACCATCTACATTGTGCTATATGGTACCATCTACAGTGTGTTATATGGTACCATCCATCTACAGTGTGTTATATGGTACCATCTACAGTGTGCTATATGGTACCATCTACAGTGTGCTATATGGTACCATCTACAGTGTGCTATATGGTACCATCTACAGTGTGTTATATGGTACCATCTACAGTGTGCTATATGGTACCATCTACAGTGTGTTATATGGTACCATCTACAGTGTGTTATATGGTACCATCCATCTACAGTGTGCTATATGGTACCATCCATCTACAGTGTGCTATATGGTACCATCTACAGTGTGCTATATGGTACCATCTACAGTGTGTTATATGGTACCATCTACAGTGTGTTATATGGTACCATCTACAGTGTGTTATAGGTGTGTGTATATGGTACCATCTACAGTGTGTTATATGGTACCATCTACAGTGTGTTATATGGTACCATCTACAGTGTGCTATATGGTACCATCTACAGTGTGCTATATGGTACCATCTACAGTGTGCTATATGGTACCATCTACAGTGTGCTATATGGTACCATCTACAGTGTGTTATATGGTACCATCTACAGTGTGCTATATGGTACCATCTACAGTGTGCTATATGGTACCATCCATCTACAGTGTGCTATATGGTACCATCTACAGTGTGTTATATGGTACCATCCATCTACAGTGTGCTATATGGTACCATCCATCTACAGTGTGCTATATGGTACCATCTACAGTGTGTTATATGGTACCATCTACAGTGTGCTATATGGTACCATCCATCTACAGTGTGCTACATGGTACCATCTACAGTGTGCTATATGGTACCATCTACAGTGTGCTATATGGTACCATCTACAGTGTGTTATATGGTACCATCTACAGTGTGTTATATGGTACCATCTACAGTGTGCTATATGGTACCATCCATCTACAGTGTGCTATATGGTACCATCTACAGTGTGTTATATGGTACCATCCATCTACAGTGTGCTAAATGGTACCATCCATCTACAGTGTGCTATATGGTACCATCTACAGTGTGATATATGGTACCATCTACAGTGTGCTATATGGTACCATCCATCTACAGTGTGCTATATGGTACCATCTACAGTGTGCTATATGGTACCATCTACAGTGTGTTATATGGTACCATCTACAGTGTGTTATATGGTACCATCTACAGTGTGTTATATGGTACCATCCATCTACAGTGTGCTATATGGTACCATCCATCTACAGTGTGCTATATGGTACCATCTACAGTGTGTTATATGGTACCATCCATCTACAGTGTGTTATATGGTACCATCTACAGTGTGCTATATGGTACCATCCATCTACAGTGTGTTATATGGTACCATCTACAGTGTGCTATATGGTACCATCTACAGTGTGTTATATGGTACCATCTACAGTGTGTTATATGGTACCATCTACAGTGTGTTATATGGTACCATCTACAGTGTGTTATATGGTACCATCCATCTACAGTGTGTTATATGGTACCATCTACAGTGTGCTATATGGTACCATCCATCTACAGTGTGCTATATGGTACCATCTATGTGGTACCATCCATCTACAGTGTGTTATATGGTACCATCCATCTACAGTGTGCTATATGGTACCATCCATCTACAGTGTGCTATATGGTACCATCCATCTACAGTGTGTTATATGGTACCATCTACAGTGTGCTATATGGTACCATCTACAGTGTGTTATATGGTACCATCCATCTACAGTGTGTTATATGGTACCATCTACAGTGTGCTATATGGTACCATCCATCTACAGTGTGCTATATGGTACCATCTACAGTGTGTTATATGGTACCATCCATCTACAGTGTGTTATATGGTACCATCCATCTACAGTGTGCTAAATGGTACCATCCATCTACAGTGTGCTATATGGTACCATCTACATTGTGCTATATGGTACCATCTACAGTGTGTTATATGGTACCATCCATCTACAGTGTGTTATATGGTACCATCTACAGTGTGCTATATGGTACCATCTACAGTGTGCTATATGGTACCATCTACAGTGTGCTATATGGTACCATCTACAGTGTGCTATATGGTACCATCTACATCTCTACAGTGTGCTATATGGTACCATCTACAGTGTGTTATATGGTACCATCTACAGTGTGTTATATGGTACCATCTACAGTGTGTATATGGTACCATCCATCTACAGTGTGCCATATATGGTACCATCTACAGTGTGCTATATGGTATCTACAGTGTGCTATATCCATCTACAGTGTGAGTACCATCCATCTACAGTTATATGGTACCATCTACAGTGTGTTATATGGTACCATCTACAGTGTGTTATATGGTACCATCCATTTACAGTGTGTTATATGGTACCATCTACAGTGTGTTATATGGTACCATCTACAGTGTGTTATATGGTACCATCTACAGTGTGCTATATGGTACCATCCATCTACAGTGTGCTATATGGTACCATCTACAGTGTGCTATATGGTACCATCTACAGTGTGCTATATGGTACCATCTACAGTGTGTTATATGGTACCATCTACAGTGTGCTATATGGTACCATCCATCTACAGTGTGCTATATGGTACCATCCATCTACAGTGTGCTATATGGTACCATCTACAGTGTGTTATATGGTACCATCCATCTACAGTGTGCTATATGGTACCATCCATCTACAGTGTGTGTTATATGGTACCATCTACAGTGTGTTATATGGTACCATCTACAGTGTGCTATATGGTACCATCCATCTACAGTGTGCTATGGTACCATCTACAGTGTGCTATATGGTACCATCTCTACAGTGTGCTATATGGTACCATCTACAGTGTGTTATATGGTACCATCTACAGTGTGCTATATGGTACCATCTACAGTGTGCTATATGGTACCATCCATCTATCTAGTGTGCTATATGGTACCATCCATCTACAGTGTGTTATATGGTACCATCCATCTACAGTGTGCTATATGGTACCATCCATCTACAGTGTGTTATATGGTACCATCTACAGTGTGTTATATGGTACCATCTACAGTGTGTTATATGGTACCATCCATCTACAGTGTGCTATATGGTACCATCTACAGTGTGTTATATGGTACCATCTACAGTGTGTTATATGGTACCATCTACAGTGTGTTATATGGTACCATCTACAGTGTGTTATATGGTACCATCCATCTACAGTGTGCTATATGGTACCATCCATCTACAGTGTGCTATATGGTACCATCTACAGTGTGTTATATGGTACCATCCATCTACAGTGTGTTATATGGTACCATCTACAGTGTGCTATATGGTACCATCCATCTACAGTGTGTTATATGGTACCATCTACAGTGTGTTATATGGTACCATCTACAGTGTGTTATATGGTACCATCTACAGTGTGTTATATGGTACCATCTACAGTGTGTTATATCCATCTACAGTGTGTTATATGGTACCATCCATCTACAGTGTGTTATATGGTACCATCTACAGTGTGCTATATGGTACCATCTACAGTGTTATATGGTACCATCTACAGTGTGTTATATGGTACCATCTACAGTGTGTATATGGTACCATCTACAGTGTGTTATATGGTACCATCTACAGTGTGTTATATGGTACCATCTACAGTGTGTTATATGGTACCATCTCTACAGTGTGTGTTATATGGTACCATCCATCTACAGTGTGTTATATGGTACCATCTACAGTGTGTTATATGGTACCATCCATCTACAGTGTGTTATATGGTACCATCTATATGGTACCATCTAGTGTGCTATATGGTACCATCCATCTACAGTGTGTTATATGGTACCATCCATCTACAGTGTGTTATATGGTACCATCTACAGTGTGCTATATGGTACCATCCATCTACAGTGTGTTATATGGTACCATCCATCTACAGTGTGTTATATCCATCTACAGTGTGTTATATGGTACCATCTACAGTGTGCTATATGGTACCATCTACAGTGTGCTATATGGTACCATCCATCTACAGTGTGCTATATGGTACCATCTACAGTGTGTTATATGGTACCATCCATCTACAGTGTGTTATATGGTACCATCTACAGTGTGTTATATGGTACCATCTACAGTGTGTTATATGGTACTATCTACAGTGTGTTATATGGTACCATCTACAGTGTGTTATATGGTACCATCCATCTACAGTGTGTTATATGGTACCATCTACAGTGTGTTATATGGTACCATCTACAGTGTGTTATATGGTACCATCTACAGTGTGTTATATGGTACCATCTACAGTGTGTTATATGGTACCATCCATCTACAGTGTGTTATATGGTACCATCCATCTACAGTGTGTTATATGGTACCATCTACAGTGTGTTATATGGTACCATCCATCTACAGTGTGTTATATGGTACCATCCATCTACAGTGTGTTATGGTACCATATGGTACCATCTCTACAGTGTGTTATATGGTACCATCTACAGTGTGTTATATGGTACCATCTACAGTGTGTTATATGGTACCATCTACAGTGTGTTATATGGTACCATCTACAGTGTGTTATATGGTACCATCTACAGTGTGTTATATGGTACCATCCTTCTACAGTGTGTTATATGGTCCCATCTACAGTGTGCTATATGGTACCATCTACAGTGTGTTATATGGTACCATCCATCTACAGTGTGTTATATGGTACCATCTACAGTGTGTTATATGGTACCATCCATCTACAGTGTGCTATATGGTACCATCTACAGTGTGTTATATGGTACCATCCATCTACAGTGTGTTATATGGTACCATCCATCTACAGTGTGTTATATGGTACCATCCATCTACAGTGTGCTAAATGGTACCATCCATCTACAGTGTGTTATATGGTACCATCTACAGTGTGCTATATGGTACCATCTACAGTGTGTTATATGGTACCATCCATCTACAGTGTGTTATATGGTACCATCTACAGTGTGCTATATGGTACCATCCATCTACAGTGTGCTATATGGTACCATCTACAGTGTGTTATATGGTACCATCCATCTACAGTGTGTTATATGGTACCATCCATCTACAGTGTGTTATATGGTACCATCCATCTACAGTGTGCTAAATGGTACCATCCATCTACAGTGTGCTATATGGTACCATCTACATTGTGCTATATGGTACCATCTACAGTGTGTTATATGGTACCATCCATCTACAGTGTGTTATATGGTCTACCATCCATCTACAGTGTGTATATACAGTGGTACCATCTACAGTGTGCTATATGGTACCATCTACAGTGTGCTATATGGTACCATCTACAGTGTGTTATATGGTACCATCTACAGTGTGTTATATGGTACCATCTACAGTGTGTTATATGGTACCATCCATCTACAGTGTGCTATATGGTACCATCCATCTACAGTGTGCTATATGGTACCATCTACAGTGTGTTATATGGTACCATCCATTTACAGTGTGTTATATGGTACCATCTACAGTGTGCTATATGGTACCATCCATCTACAGTGTGCTATATGGTACCATCTACAGTGTGCCATCTACAGTGTGTTATGGTACCATCCATCTACAGTGTGCTATATGGTACCATCTACAGTGTGTTATATGGTACCATCTACAGTGTGTTACAGTACAGTGTGCTATATGGTACCATCCATCTACAGTGTGCTATATGGTACCATCCATCTACAGTGTGCTATATGGTACCATCTACAGTGTGTTATATGGTACCATCTACATCTATAGGTACCATCCATCTACAGTGTGCTATATGGTACCATCCATCTACAGTGTGTGTATATGGTACCATCTACAGTGTGTTATATGGTACCATCTACAGTGTGTTATATGGTACTATCTACAGTGTGTTATATGGTACCATCTACAGTGTGTTATATGGTACCATCCATCTACAGTGTGTTATATGGTACCATCTACAGTGTGTTATATGGTACCATCTACAGTGTGTTATATGGTACCATCTACAGTGTGTTATATGGTACCATCTACAGTGTGTTATATGGTACCATCCATCTACAGTGTGTTATATGGTACCATCCATCTACAGTGTGTTATATGGTACCATCTACAGTGTGTTATATGGTACCATCCATGTGTTATAGTGTGTGTATATGGTACCATCTACAGTGTGTTATATGGTACCATCCATCTACAGTGTGTTATATGGTACCATCCATCTACAGTGTGTTATATGGTACCATCCATCTACAGTGTGTTATATGGTACCATCTACAGTGTGTTATATGGTACCATCTACAGTGTGCTATATGGTACCATCTACAGTGTGTTATATGGTACCATCTACAGTGTGTTATATGGTACCATCAACAGTGTGTTATATGGTACCATCCTTCTACAGTGTGTTATATGGTCCCATCTACAGTGTGCTATATGGTACCATCTACAGTGTGTTATATGGTACCATCCATCTACAGTGTGTTATATGGTACCATCTACAGTGTGCTATATGGTACCATCCATCTACAGTGTGTTATATGGTACCATCTACAGTGTGTTATATGGTACCATCCATCTACAGTGTGTTATATGGTACCATCCATCTACAGTGGTACCATCCATCATCCATCTACAGTGTGTTATATGGTACCATCTACAGTGTGGTACCATCCATCTATGTGTTATATGGTACCATCTACAGTGTGTTATATGGTACCATCTACATGTGTTATACAGTACCATCCATCTACAGTGTGTTATATGGTACCATCTACAGTGTGCTATATGGTACCATCCATCTACAGTGTGCTATATGGTACCATCTACAGTGTGTTATATGGTACCATCCATCTACAGTGTGTTATATGGTACCATCCATCTACAGTGTGTTATATGGTACCATCCATCTACAGTGTGCTAAATGGTACCATCCATCTACAGTGTGCTATATGGTACCATCTACATTGTGCTATATGGTACCATCTACAGTGTGTTATATGGTACCATCCATCTACAGTGTGTTATATGGTACCATCTACAGTGTGCTATATGGTACCATCTACAGTGTGCTATATGGTACCATCTACAGTGTGTTATATGGTACCATCTACAGTGTGTTATATGGTACCATCTACAGTGTGTTATATGGTACCATCTATCTGTGTGCTATATGGTACCATCCATCTACAGTGTGCTATATGGTACCATCCATCTACAGTGTGCTATATGGTACCATCTACAGTGTGTTATATGGTACCATCCATCTACAGTGTGTTATATGGTACCATCTACAGTGTGCTATATGGTACCATCCATCTACAGTGTGCTATATGGTACCATCTACAGTGTGTTATATGGTACCATCTACAGTGTGCTATATGGTACCATCTACAGTGTGTTATATGGTACCATCTACAGTGTGCTATATGGTACCATCTACAGTGTGCTATATGGTACCATCCATCTACAGTGTGCTATATGGTACCATCTACAGTGTGTTATATGGTACCATCCATCTACAGTGTGCTAAATGGTACCATCCATCTACAGTGTGCTATATGGTACCATCTACAGTGTGATATATGGTACCATCTACAGTGTGCTATATGGTACCATCCATCTACAGTGTGCTATATGGTACCATCTACAGTGTGCTATATGGTACCATCTACAGTGTGTTATATGGTACCATCTACAGTGTGTTATATGGTACCATCTACAGTGTGTTATATGGTACCATCTACAGTGTGTTATATGGTACCATCCATCTACAGTGTGCTATATGGTACCATCCATCTACAGTGTGCTATATGGTACCATCTACAGTGTGTTATATGGTACCATCCATCTACAGTGTGTTATATGGTACCATCTACAGTGTGCTATATGGTACCATCCATCTACAGTGTGTTATATGGTACCATCTACAGTGTGTTATATGGTACCATCTACAGTGTGCTATATGGTACCATCTACAGTGTGTTATATGGTACCATCCATCTACAGTGTGCTATATGGTACCATCTACAGTGTGCTATATGGTACCATCTACAGTGTGCTATATGGTACCATCTACAGTGTGTTATATGGTACCATCTACAGTGTGTTATATGGTACCATCTACAGTGTGTTATATGGTACCATCTACAGTGTGTTATATGGTACCATCCATCTACAGTGTGTTATATGGTACCATCTACAGTGTGTTATATGGTACCATCCATCTACAGTGTGTTATATGGTGTGTTATATGGTACCATCCATCTACAGTGTGTTATATGGTACCATCCATCTACAGTGTGTTATATGGTACCATCTACAGTGTGTTATATGGTACCATCCATCTACAGTGTGCTATATGGTACCATCTACCAGTCTACAGTGTTATATGGTACCATCCATCTACAGTGTGTTATATGGTACCATCTACAGTGTGTTATATGGTACCATCTACAGTGTGCTATATGGTACCATCTACAGTGTGTTATATGGTACCATCCATCTACAGTGTGCTATATGGTACCATCTACAGTGTGCTATATGGTACCATCTACAGTGTGCTATATGGTACCATCTACAGTGTGTTATATGGTACCATCTACAGTGTGTTATATGGTACCATCTACAGTGTGTTATATGGTACCATCCATCTACAGTGTGTTATATGGTACCATCTACAGTGTGCTATATGGTACCATCCATCTACAGTGTGTTATATGGTACCATCCATCTACAGTGTGTTATATGGTACCATCTACAGTGTGTTATATGGTACCATCCATCTACAGTGTGTTATATGGTACCATCCATCTACAGTGTGTTATATGGTACCATCTACAGTGTGTTATATGGTACCATCCATCTACAGTGTGTTATATGGTACCATCTACAGTGTGTTATATGGTACCATCCATCTACAGTGTGTTATATGGTACCATCCATCTACAGTGTGTTATATGGTACCATCCATCTACAGTGTGTTATATGGTACCATCTACAGTGTGTTATATGGTACCATCTACAGTGTGCTATATGGTACCATCTACAGTGTGTTATATGGTACCATCTACAGTGTGTTATATGGTACCATCTACAGTGTGTTATATGGTACCATCTACAGTGTGTTATATGGTACCATCCTTCTACAGTGTGTTATATGGTCCCATCTACAGTGTGTTCTATGTGTTATGGTACCATCTACAGTGTGTTATATGGTACCATGTGTTATATGGTACCATCCATCTACAGTGTGTTATATGGTACCATCCATGTGTTATATGGTACCATCTACAGTGTGCTATATGGTACCATCTACAGTGTGTTATATGGTACCATCCATCTACAGTGTGTTATATGGTACCATCCATCTACAGTGTGTTATATGGTACCATCCATCTACAGTGTGCTAAATGGTACCATCCATCTACAGTGTGTTATATGGTACCATCTACAGTGTGCTATATGGTACCATCTACAGTGTGTTATATGGTACCCATCTACAGTGTTATATGGTACCATCTATATGTGTACCATCTACAGTGTGTATATCCATCTACAGTGTGTTATCCATCTACAGTGTGCTATATGGTACCATCTACAGTGTGTTATATGGTACCATCCATCTACAGTGTGTTATATGGTACCATCTACAGTCTACCATCCATCTACAGTGTGCTAAATGGTACCATCCATCTACAGTGTGCTATATGGTACCATCTACATTGTGCTATATGGTACCATCTACAGTGTGTTATATGGTACCATCCATCTACAGTGTGTTATATGGTACCATCTACAGTGTGCTATATGGTACCATCTACAGTGTGCTATATGGTACCATCTACAGTGTGCTATATGGTACCATCTACAGTGTGTTATATGGTACCATCTACAGTGTGTTATATGGTACCATCTACAGTGTGTTATATGGTACCATCCATCTACAGTGTGCTATATGGTACCATCCATCTACAGTGTGCTATATGGTACCATCTACAGTGTGCTATATGGTACCATCTACAGTGTGTTATATGGTACCATCTACAGTGTGCTATATCTACAGTGTGTTATATGGTACCATCTACAGTGTGTTATATGGTACCATCTACAGTGTGTTATATGGTACCATCCATCTACAGTGTGCTATATGGTACCATCCATCTACAGTGTGCTATATGGTACCATCTACAGTGTGCTATATGGTACCATCTACAGTGTGCTATATGGTACCATCTACAGTGTGTTATATGGTACCATCTACAGTGTGCTATATGGTACCATCTACAGTGTGCTATATGGTACCATCCATCTACAGTGTGCTATATGGTACCATCTACAGTGTGTTATATGGTACCATCCATCTACAGTGTGCTATATGGTACCATCCATCTACAGTGTGCTATATGGTACCATCTACAGTGTGCTATGGTACCATATATGGTACCATCTACAGTGTGCTATATGGTACCATCCATCTACAGTGTGCTATATGGTACCATCTACAGTGTGCTATATGGTACCATCTACAGTGTGTTATATGGTACCATCTACAGTGTGTTATATGGTACCATCTACAGTGTGTTATATGGTACCATCTACAGTGTGTTATATGGTACCATCCATCTACAGTGTGCTATATGGTACCATCCATCTACAGTGTGCTATATGGTACCATCTACAGTGTGTTATATGGTACCATCCATCTACAGTGTGTTATATGGTACCATCTACAGTGTGCTATATGGTACCATCCATCTACAGTGTGTTATGGTACCATCTATGGTGTGTTATATGGTACCATCTACAGTCTACAGTGTGTTATATGGTACCATCTACAGTGTGTTATATGGTACCATCCATCTACAGTGTGCTATATGGTACCATCCATCTACAGTGTGCTATATGGTACCATCCATCTACAGTGTGTTATATGGTACCATCTACAGTGTGCTATATGGTACCATCCATCTACAGTGTGTTATATGGTACCATCTACAGTGTGCTATATGGTACCATCTACAGTGTGTTATATGGTACCATCTACAGTGTGTTATATGGTACCATCTACAGTGTGCTATATGGTACCATCTACAGTGTGCTATATGGTACCATCCATCTACAGTGTGTTATATGGTACCATCCATCTACAGTGTGCTATATGGTACCATCCATCTACAGTGTGTTATATGGTACCATCCATCTACAGTGTGCTATATGGTACCATCTACAGTGTGTTATATGGTACCATCCATCTACAGTGTGTTATATGGTACCATCTACAGTGTGCTATATGGTACCATCCATCTACAGTGTGTTATATGGTACCATCTACAGTGTGTTATATGGTACCATCTACAGTGTGCTATATGGTACCATCCATCTACAGTGTGTTATATGGTACCATCTTCAGTGTGTTATATGGTACCATCTACAGTGTGCTATATGGTACCATCCATCTACAGTGTGTTATATGGTACCATCTACAGTGTGTTATATGGTACCATCTACAGTGTGTTATATGGTACCATCTACAGTGTGTTATATGGTACCATCTACAGTGTGTTATATGGTACCATCCATCTACAGTGTGTTATATGGTACCATCTACAGTGTGTTATATGGTACCATCCATCTACAGTGTGTTATATGGTACCATCTACAGTGTGTTATATGGTACCATCTACAGTGTGCTATATGGTACCATCTACAGTGTACCATCTACAGTGTGCTATATGGTACCATCTACAGTGTGTTATATGGTACCATCCATCTACAGTGTGTTATATGGTACCATCTACAGTGTGTTATATGGTACCATCCATCTACAGTGTGTTATATGGTACCATCTACAGTGTGTTATATGGTACCATCTACAGTGTGCTATATGGTACCATCTACAGTGTGCTATATGGTACCATCTACAGTGTGTTATATGGTACCATCTACAGTGTGCTATATGGTACCATCTACAGCGTGTTATATGGTACCATCTACAGTGTGTTATATGGTACCATCTACAGTGTGTTATATGGTACCATCCACAGTGTGCTATATGGTACAATCTACAGTGTGTTATATGGTACCATCTACAGTGTGTTATATGGTACCATCCACAGTGTGCTATATGGTACCATCTACAGTGTGCTATATGGTACCATCCATCTACAGTGTGTTATATGGTACCATCCATCTACAGTGTGTTATATGGTACCATCTACAGTTTGTTATATGGTACCATCTACTGTGTGTTATATGGTACCATCCATCTACAGTGTGCTATATGGTACCATCTATATGGACCGGTACCATTGATGGCCCTACAGAGCCCCACATGCAATCAAGACATATCAAGAGAAAAGGAAGTAGAGAGGAAAAGGGAGGAAGTAAAAAGTCAGATGCCTCTGATTGGCTGTTGAGCATAACAATGTCTTTATTTGATCACCCTGTTGCAGGAAATTAAAAACCTGTAGTGTATTTGAGTTTTAAAAAAGGCTTCTGAAGTTTGTAATTTCCACTTGATTTTCCCTTACAAAAATTATAATCCACATAATAATGAACATTTCCTGTTGCTGCAGGATCATTTTCCTGCTGTAGCAAACTGGCTCAAATTAAGATCCTACATCTGTATGACACGGATGGTCTAAAAGTCCTGGACGCGGCGGAGGGAGCCCACGTTGGCCTGCATGCCCCCCCACTCGGTGTGGCGTCTGTACTCGCCCCTCTCCAGCAGGTGCTGGCGCCCCCTGTAGTTGGGGTGCTCGTAGAAGACCCAGGCGCCGTCCAGCACATTGGCAGAGTGCACCTCGGGGTGGAGGAAACGCTCAGACAGGTTGGGGCTGTCCTCACTGAACTCAATCATCTGACCGGCAAAGTCAGGGCGCTCGTACACGCGGATCCTGTGCATGCCAGTGGTCTACAACACAGTGGAGCACAGTTCCAAACTTCATCTGAACAATATCCCTAGGGATCGATCAGCTGTGTCATTATACCTGGGATATCAGTGTCCTCATACGGGACACCAACATCAAAACACCACTGTGGTGTTAGAATGGAAATGGATGCACTATAATAATTACATTTGGTCCTGTGTGTGTGTGTGTGTGTGTGTGTGTGTGTGTGTGTGTGTGTGTGTGTGTGTGTGTGTGTGTGTGTGTGTGTGTGTGTGTGTGTGTGTGTGTGTGTGTGTGTGTGTGTGTGGTTTGCATGCGTGCACGGATGCGTGTTTGTGTGTGTTCCTGCATGTCTGTGTAGATCTGAATGAGTAATCAACATGTACCACTACCACGCACAAATCACCTCACAGTGGCTTGACTTACATGTCTGATAGTCCGGCAGGACCTGATAGTGTCGTTGTAGCCCATCCAGCGCTGGTAGTCGGGGTACTCTCCCCTGGTCAGGATGTACTGAGAGCCCATGTAGTTGGGCCTCTCATAGACCACCCAGGCACCACTCTCCACCCTGATGGAATTGCAGCGGCTGAAATGAGAGCTCAGTTCGGGGCAGTCGCCGCTGCACTCATAGTGGAGGCCCTGGAAGTTCCGGTCCTCGTAGAAGAAGATCTGCACAAAGGATTGTTGTCTTTTTAGAAACTGTTACTTAAAAAAAAAGAGGAAGGTGCACACACACACACACTACACACTAACACACACACACACACACACACACACACACAC
This sequence comes from Oncorhynchus nerka, assembly GCF_034236695.1. Classification (NCBI taxonomy): domain Eukaryota; kingdom Metazoa; phylum Chordata; class Actinopteri; order Salmoniformes; family Salmonidae; genus Oncorhynchus; species Oncorhynchus nerka. The sequence continues at coordinate 10,896,693 of NC_088397.1, forward strand.
ACACACACACACACACACACACACACACACACACACACACACACACACACACACACACACACACACACACACACACACACACACACACACACACACACACACACACACACACACACACACACACACACACACACACACACACACACAGCCACCTACAGTACCTTCCCCTGCATGCGGTCCATGTTTGGATTATTCTTTTTAATACTATTCTACACACAATCAAAAATATCCCCCTAGACATATACGGTAATGTAAGGACTCTGCCCTGGGGGAGTTTTATAGATGTATGACATGGAAATGCATTGCCGGTGGAATCATTGTCATTCAAATACGCACCACTATTAACTAGGGCACAACAGCTGATGCTGTGTTTGTTTTAGAACACCACGGCTTCATGCCAAGTTTAATGATCTGTTGTGTCGACGCTGACCTTTTGATCCCACGGCGCCTGATTCCAGAACCTTTTTAATTTATCCAATAAAATTGTTGCCAGCGGTGAGCAGCAGTTCCTAGAACAAAGCTATTAGTCTGAATACACTGTAGTCTCTGATAGGTCCAGTTTGCTAATTCCTGTCTGTAACACTTTACCTAAAGCCAGCTGCTATAATGCCTTATGATGTAGTTATAATGCATTGTAAGACTTGTCTGAGCATGTATGATCCCTTACTAATCATCTCATTATGACCCTCACCAAATACCAGTCATTTTGAGTCAGCTAAAATGTTGATACATAGAGAAACACAACATATTATAAGCCTTGTCAAAGACATTATAACAGCTCATATCCAGTACATGCTTATGACAAGTTATAAAGCATATACCGACATGCTTTACCTTTCTGTTGAATCGGTAGGTGCACTGTGACCTACTACCAGCATACAGTCTTTCTACAGATCATCAAATCAAATGTATTTATATAGCCCTTCGTACATCAACTGATATCTCAAAGTACTGTACAGAAACCCAGCCTAAAACCCCAAACAGCAAGCAATGCAGGTGTAGAAGCATTACACATCCTAGATAGGTATAAAAGTGCATAGCCTTATGTTTATATTGACTTATACAACCACAAATTGCAGTTTTATTTCTGCACGTCTTTAGGTCGGTGAGGTAAAACCGTAGGATTGTGTGTTGTGAAATTCACACCATAAATGTTTTTATAAATGTCCTGTATATATATATATATATATATATATATATACAGTGCCTTGTGAAAGTATTCGGCCCCCTTGAACTTTGCGACCTTTTGCCACATTTCAGGCTTCAAACATAAAGATATAAAACTGTATTTTTTTGTGAAGAATCAACAACAAGTGGGACACAATCATGAAGTGGAACGACATTTATTGGATATTTCAAACTTTTTTAACAAATCAAAAACTGAAAAATTGGGCGTGCAATACTGCCTGTAAACACACAGTCCAGTTCATAGTGAATGATGACAGGCCCTACTGCCTGTAAACACACAGTCCAGTTCATAGTGAATGATGACAGGCCCTACTGCCTGTAAACACAGTCCAGTTCATAGTGAATGATGACAGGTCCTACTGCCTGTAAACACACAGTCCAGTTCATAGTGAATGATGACAGGCCCTACTGCCTGTAAACACACAGTCCAGTTCATAGTGAATGATGACAGGCCCTACTGCCTGTAAACACACAGTCCAGTTCATAGTGAATGATGGCAGGTCATACTGCCTGTAAACACAGTCCAGTTCATAGTGAATGATGACAGGTCCTACTGCCTGTAAACACACAGTCCAGTTCATAGTGAATGATGACAGGCCCTACTGCCTGTAAACACACAGTCCAGTTCAAAGTGAATGATGACAGGTCCTACTACCTGTAAACACACAGTCCAGTTCAAAGTGAATGATGACAGGCCCTACTGCCTGTAAACACACAGTCCAGTTCAAAGTGAATGATGACAGGCCCTACTGCCTGTAAACACACAGTCCAGTTCATAGTGAATGATGACAGGCCCTACTGCCTGTAAACACACAGTCCAGTTCAAAGTGAATGATGACAGGTCCTACTACCTGTAAACACACAGTCCAGTTCAAAGTGAATGATGACAGGCCCTACTGCCTGTAAACACACAGTCCAGTTCAAAGTGAATGATGACAGGCCCTACTGCCTGTAAACACATAGTCCAGTTCAAAGTGAGTAATGGCAGGTCCTACTGCCTGTAAACACACATTGTCAAATGATTTGAATACATGTCATTAAATGGCACTTATTACAAGTTGTTTCAAGTTGTGTGTATGCAGGGAGGGGGCATGTAACCATAGATATATTATTGAGTGTAATGACTAACCTGTGTACAGCTTTACTCTGACTTCAAGGCTGGGGTCTTTATCTTTGTAAAGAGAGGATAACTACATCTAGAAAGTAAGTATCCTCTATTATTTCCTATTCTTTATATAATGTAAGGTTGGGATGTTTTGACTTACTTTCCCTACAAACTTGATTTCAGATTTTTTTTTATTTTTTAAATTAAGGGGTGGATCAGCTTAATATTGCAGAAAGAATGTTGCTTCCAATGTAATTGTCTGCATCATTTCCAATCCCCCATATTTTTTGGGTGAATATATATATATCCATACACTCTTGCATACATATACACATACATGATGAAATGATGTTTTATTATTGGTTGGCAGATTGCGGTGGGTTGTACATAGGTGTGCCGTACATAGGTGTGCCTATCTACTAAGACATATTATGGATCATAATTTAAGGATTGAGGTACAAAGGGAAATCCAATAGAAACATTAGGATCCTGGTGGCGCAGCAGACTAAGTAGTGTACAGGGCTTGGAGATCGCAGGTTTAAATCCTTTAAAAAAGCTATACATACACTATATATACAAAAGTATGTGGACACCCCTTCAAATGAGTGGAATCAGCTATTTCAGCCACACCTGTTGCCGACAGGCGTATAAAATCGAGCACACAGCCATGCAATCTCCTTAGACAAACATTGGCAGTAGAATGGCCTTACTGAAGAGCTCAGTGACTTTCAACGTGACACGGTCATAGGATGCCACCTTTCCAACAAGTCAGTTTGTCAAATTTCTGACCTGCTAGAGCTGCTGTAGTCAACTGTAAGTGCTGTTATTGTGAAGTGGAAACATCTGGGAGCAATAATGGCTCAGCCACAAAGTGGTAGCTCACAGAACGGGACAGCAGAGTGCTGAAGCGCGTCAAAATCATCTGTCCTTGGTTGCAACATTCACCACCGAGTTCAAAACTGCTTCTGGAAGCAAGCCTAAAATCACCATGCGCAATGCCAAGCGTCGGCTGGAGTGATGAAAAGCTCGCTGCCATTGGACACTGGAAAACGTGTTCTCTGGAGTGATGAATCACATTTCACCATCTGGCAGACCGACGGACGAATCTGAGTTTGGCAGATGCCAGGAGAACGCTACCTGCCCGAATGCATAGTGCCAACTATAAAGTTTGGTGGAGGAGGAATAATGGTCTGGGGCTGTTTTTCATGGTTCAGTCTAGACCCTAGTTCCAGTGAAGGGAAATATTAAGGCTACAGCATACAATGACATTCTAGATGATTCTGTGCTTCCAAATGTGTGTTAAGTTTGGGGAAGGCCCTTTCCTATTTCAGCATGACAATGCCCCTGTGCACAAACTGAGGTCCATACAGAAATGGTTTGTCGAGATCGGTGTGGAAGAACTTGACTGACCTGCACAGAGCCCTGACTTGAACCCCATTGAACACCTTTGGGATTAATTGGAATGCCGACTGCAAGCCAGGCCTAATTGGCCAACATCAGTGTCCAACCTCACTAATGTTCTTGTGGCTGAATGGAAGCAAGTCCCCGCAGCAATGTTCCAACATCTAGTTGAAAGCCTTCCCAGAAGAGTGGAGGTTGTAATGGCAGCAAAGGAGGGGAACCAACTCCATATTAATGCCCATGATTTTGAAATGAGATGTTCGATGAGCAGATACTTTTGGTCATGTAGTGTATGTTTGACAATACCCTAATAAAGTTTAATTATGTCCATTATCTTTAAGTTTGCCAATTATAATAATGTTACATTCTTTGAAAGTTTGTGGGACGTTATCATCCTAAAGTTAGCTCAAACCCTAACTAGAACCTGGGACTGTGGACTGTTAGCTAATGCTCTGGGAATGTTCTAGGTTTGCTTGGCAGTTTGTTAATTGACATTCAGAATACTCAGAAGGTCGCTTATGAAATTGACTTGTCAGAAAAGTTTAGCATTGTGGTAGGATCATAGTGTCCTACCACCAAACTCATGGAACATTGATGTTAACTTTTGCACATGTTTGTATCTCACCTCAACAGATCACAAAACGAGTTTGACATTTGCAAATAGTGAATTTTTTTATTGGATCATGTCACACAGACTCAATAAGACCAGAGAACAACTCGATCCCAGGCTCAAAGGTCAAAGGGCCCTAGAACTCAGCGATCCTGCGGAAGGAGCCCACGGCGGCAGTGGCAGCGCTCCAGTCTGTGTGGCGGGGGTACTCGCCGCGCTCCAGGAAGTACTGGCGTCCCCTGTAGTTCGGCAGCTCGTAGAAGGCCCAGGCGCCGTGGGTCACCATGCACGAGTACACCTCGCGGAACTTAAAGGCCTCGTAGACAGAAGGGCAGTCCTCGGCCCACTCCACCATCTGACCGCCGAAGTCTGGCCTCTCGTACAGCCTCAGCTTCCACACGTTGCCATACACCTGGCAGGAACAGAGGGAGAGAAAGACAAACATTGTGAAGGGTTAGTTAGGATTTTGTTTTTTACCAAATCTACTGTAATATAATTTATTGGGTGTTTCAGAGGCTTCTGAAATTCTGTTGGATATCATATTAGCTATAGCTGCCGTACATTCATGTTATATATAATAAACTACATGTAAGATATCATCTTCACTTATGTTGGTCAATAAATTATTTTAAATATAGAACAACTCATTCAAATTTAAATGACGTTGTAGCATGTTTAACGTGGATTTGTTAGTCTCTTTTCGTGTTCGAAGGGCATGAACTATTAACGGAAAATGCCCCTTTAAAGTTTTCTTGGCATATTTCCTCTTAAAGTGATGGGCGTGGGGGTAAAATGCTGCCAAAAATGTCTGCTTTTGTCTGCTTGTATTGTCTGCTGGATTATAGAGCAGTGTGTTATTCCCTGGTGCATTCTGGGCCTGAGGTCCACTTAACCCTGTATGAAACACTATCTCAGTCCCATTCTGTAACATAAGACTTTTATACAATATTAGTCAAGAGGGAGGAATAGCTTACCTCCTAGTCGAGAATATCAAAACATTATATTTTACTTCTTTTTTTTACACATTTTTCAGAGCAAATTTTAAATGCATATGGTTTGCGTTACAAGTTTCTGCGATGAGAGACACATTAACTGTTGGGAACTATGGGACTAAGATTTTTTTTTTTAAGGCATACAGAAGAGTGGGAGAGAGAGAGAGAGAGAGAGGGAGGGAGGGAGGGAAGAGAGAGAGAGAGAGAGAGAGAGGGAGGGAGGGAAGAGAGAGAGAGAGTATGGAGAGAGAGAGGGAGGGAGGGAGGGAAAAGAGAGAGAGAGAGAGAGTATGGGGAGAGAGAGAGGGAGGGAGGGAAGAGAGAGAGAGAGAGAGTATGGAGAGAGAGAGAGAGGGAGGGAGGGAGGGAAAAAGAGAGAGAGAGGGAGGGAGGGAGGAGAGAATTATGATATGAAATATGGATATGCAAGGAATCATCTTACGTTTTTGATGGCGCGGCAGGACTTGACACTATCGTTGAATCCCATCCATTGCTGGTTGTCTGTGTACTCCCCTGGGCTCAGGATGTATTGGTAGCCCTTGTAGTTGGGTTTCTCATAAAGCACCCAGGCCCCGCTCTCCACCCTCGCCGAGTTGCAGCGGCTGAAGTAGGAGTGCAGGTCGGCACAGTCGGTGCTGCACTCATAGCAGCGGCCCTGGAAATGATTTTCCTCGTAGAATGTGATCTAAGGAAGGATGGGAAGCAGAGTTACGGATGAAAACAAATATCATATTACTACAGGATCACATATTACATGAACACTTTATTCAGACATTCTCAAAGTCATAGAAAAATGGCAAAGCCATATCTTCAAACTATTATCATGTTAACTTTTTGTGTTTGCAGGAATATGAAGAGTGTTGGCTGCACATGAATGAATATATAAACCCAAATGCTCAACATTTATATGGAATAAATATATGCATTGAAGTTCCAATCATTACTGATAAATACAGATTGTTTTTTAATGCGTCACCTTACCTTCACCATTTTGCAGCACTGTCTACTACTTTCTTAGCTGCTGCACCGTCAAAGTATTTATGTATAAACAAAATGTGCAGAGTGTGGAAAGCCTTTGATATCCAAATGAGGCCGATTTGCATATCAACAAAAATGATTTGGTCATGTTTCATTTCTCTTTGTTCCAGTCTAATGATTCTGTAACAAACGATTGCTGGAACAGTGAAATTAATGTTATAAAGGACTAAGTCACAGAATTCTGCTCTGACTACTTTATGATCATTTATTTTTCTGTTGGGGTTTACATCTTGGATATACTGAGTGTGTTTCCTATTCCACTACTCTTGTTGAGGAAAATGGACTTGATCAAGTTTCTTCTTCGTCTGATATCAAAGATGATCTGCATGTTTATGTGAGATTTGTACTTAAAAACATTTTTATTTTGTTTACATCTGTAACTGTTTCTGCTGTATTGTACTACATTTTCAAATGATACAAACATTTAAATTGCTACTTGGCCTTGAAATACAGTATCTTATGTTTTTCAATAATTACTTCAGTTGTGATTTTTGAAATTACAAACACGTAGCCTATTTTTAATTGATAAACGGGGTGTTGATAAGCAGGTGTTGATATTGGCAAGATATTTGCCTCGCTACCACTCTCTGTGAACAGATTTTCTGACAGTTACTTGATACTGATTTGAGGACAAATCATTCCTTGGTAGAAATTGAAGTGGATGTATACTGAAAGCAACTATGGATACTCAATGAGAGCTAAACTCTAACCTTGATAATGAAAATACTGGAAAAACAACCTTTCAGCTAAACTTAGCATATTTCTCAATCATCTTGGATCCTTTCTCAAACTGGTCTCGGAGCATTTTGTATTATTCTGTACGTAAATTCGAGACACTTCATTTAGTATGATATGTTAGGTTTCGTATGGTATATCACCAATTTCGTATGATAAATTACGAATGACAATTCCTATTATATGTTACGAATTTGCAAAACATACCGTATGTTATGAATTTACAAAACGTATGATATGTTACAAATTCTGGCTAGGTGGCTAACATTAGCTAGGTGGCTAACATTAGCTAGGTGGCTAACATTAGCTAGGTGGGGTGGGCCGTCATTGTAAATAACATTGTTCTTAACTGACTTGCCTAGGTAAATACAGATTAAATAAAAAATGTACAAATACATTTTAAAAATCTAGGTTAGGTTTAAGGTTAGGTTTAAGGTTAGGTTTAAGGTTAGGTTTAAGTGTAAAAGTTAGGTTAAATGGGTAGGGTTAGCTAAAAAGGATTAAGGTTAAGGTTAGGGGAAGTGTTATGTTTAGGGAATGTGGGTTAGCTAAAAGGATTAAGGTTAGGGGAATGGTTTAGCTAACATGCTAAGTAGTTGCAAAGTAGCTAAAAAGTAGTAAGTAGCTAAAATGCTAAAGTTGTCCGTGATGAGATTTGAACTTTCATCCTTTGGGTTGCCTTAGATTTCAAACTGTCTTATGTAACCATACTAAACAAATAGTTATCATACATTTTCTATGTTAGGTCTAGTCTGAGACCAGGCTGCATTTCTATATAATTATGTAGGCCGATCATTACCGCAAGTACTGCATGCAGCTTTTCCATATTTAGTCATCAGAGCCAACATCTTTGAATGTAAAGTAAAACCCTTAATGGTCCTCTATCAACCATCAGTAAAGTCAAGCATTCATCATTTCATAATTGGTTGCATTACTGGCATGCTTATAAAGGCCCACCTCCGAGGAAGTATTTAGAGTAATTCATGTCGTAGAGCAGAAATTCTTGTTCTTGTTTAGATTCCACCTCAAAGACTGACTTAGACTGCTAAAACATATTATGGAATTGGAGATGGGAACATGGTGGTGATTCCCACGCGTAGCAGAGAAATAACAACCCTGATTGACAGCGGTCAGTGTAACTAGCTAGCATGCTAACCTTAGCTAGCTAATGAACGTTATATGAGTACAATTTAAACTAAGACTGGCGTACTTTAAGTCAGGTGAAAATAATTATTTCAGAAACTAACTACCAGCCTACCTGTCAAGAGATGAGTCTCAGCTAAACTGTGCCAATACAAGTTGTTGAGATGTTGAGGGCTGACATTTGTCTGACTCTTTCAGTTTTTGATAATTCCATTGAAACTGTGTCGGCTTCCAGACGTCATTAATATTTAGACGTGCACAAGAACATAATCAAATAGTTATATTCTTTGTTCTCTCTATCATTTCAGCAAGCTAGCTAGCTAGCTATACAATGACTTTACATAACATTAAGAACACCTGCTCTTTCCATGTAGACTGACCAGGTGAAAGCTATGACCCCTTATTGATGTCACTTGTTAAATCCGTCATTGTAGGCCGTAATTGTAAATAAGATTTTGTTCTTAACTGACTTGCCTAGTTAAAGGTACAATTTTTTTTTTTTATCCAACTCAATCAGTGTAGTGGTGTTCTAAAATACAATCATATCACACAATTTGACCATTTATAAAATCATCTATGTAGACTATCTTAAAAATAAGTGATCCAATGGATTATGATAATTAGCTGGTAAAAAAGGGAAAGCGTAAAAATCTTACTTTGCCCCCTTATTTTAAATTTCTCCATGGCAAATCGGTGAAGTGTAGATTCGTCACTAGTTAACACAGCCACAAAGTCACAAAACAGGATTTTAAACCTAACTCTCACTTTAATCCTAACCTTAACAACACCGCTAACCTTAGCCTAACCTTAAATGAAGACCAAAAAGCACATTTTTGTTTTCATGAATTTGTATGATATAGCCAAGTGTGACTTTGGCTGTTTTTATCTAGTAGAAACCCACATGTAGACTATTGAGAAAAGCTGTTTGGCTCTCAGTCGATTTGCGAATAGGAAGAACTTTGCAGCGGAATAAAAAAAACATTGCCATGCTGGTGGGTGGTAACGTTTAGAGAAAACCCAGCCCTGAAACGAATCGTACGCTGAAAATAATTTGCACATCATCTAATAGGAAAAGATACGGAAGACTCACGGAAACATCCGAATTGGCACTTCAAGGCCAAATATATCATACTTTGACTAAAATGATGACTTACATGGTTGTGAAACGTCGTAGGTAAGCTGTGGCCATCATCTTTTAGCTGTAAAAAGTGAATTTCTACTGGTGTGTGTGTTAAATAATGATAAGTAAACTGCTGGGTTGGTCTCCTTACTCTGAGTTCCCCTAGCCTCTGTCCCCCTATAGGTTGAGTCACTGCAGGATTAACTGAACATGACCTCGTGACCCCATCTGCTCCCAGGCCTGTTGACATCCACCTCTCAAAACAGTTGTGATGGTGACAGACACATTCTCACCTCCCCCTTAAAATGTGTATGTTAAATACAATACACAAATCATTAAGATCCTAAAAAAATGAAGAAAAAAATATTGCACCATATATTTCATACTCCTAACCAATTATAATGGTGGTGAAAAGTGTTGGTCTTTTGTAAAACACAATCCAATACATGTAAAAAGTGTTTGTAAATACTCTTGTTAAAATATGATAAAAACAGCTGCATGTTTTAAATACCTATGATCACATGATATTTCTAATACAGTATTCGTGCCCACTGTCTCTCTGCTTGTGCCAGCCAAGGACACAGCTGCACAGAATCAACAGCAAGAAGCATCCTGCTTATTCATCAGGATGGGGAATTTGAATAACAAAAAGCCATTTGAAATGGTATAAGGTATAAAAGCTTGAGTGAACATGGCCTATTGGACAACATCCCAGAGCCGCAGCAAACAAACACCATGGCCAAGGTACAGTGCTGTATAGCTGGATGTTCTGCCTGATACATTAGCAATTTACTTTATTTTATTTATTTATTTTAGAATTGTTAAGTTACAGTTTTGATGTTTTTTTATGTTCAGTAACGTTCAATGACATTTGAACAGCTGTTCTTCATGGCTGAGTTTGTGTGGGCCTCATTTCTACATTTGACCATTTCATTGTTGATTTACTAAATGAATTACCAGTCGTTCTTCTTACAGAACAAATTGTTTACATTTCAATATTTAATTATTTAGTTGATTAAAAATGACTTTTGATTTGAGGCATATCCTTTTCCTCTCTGTGTTGTGATTGATGCCTTTTCGTTGGTTGCTCCAGATCATCTTCTACGAGGACAGGAACTTCCAGGGTCGTTCCTATGAGACCAGCTCAGACTGCCCTGAGTTGACCTCCTACCTGAGCAGGTGCAACTCCTGCAAGGTGGAGAGCGGCTGCTTCATGGTGTACGACCGCTCCAACTTCCAGGGAAACCAGTACTTTGTGAGGAGAGGAGAGTATGGTGACTACCAGCGTATGGGCATGTCTGACTCTGTTCGCTCCTGCCGTATGATCCCCATGGTAAGATGGCTCTATTGGAAAACAACTTATATATGATGCATTTATAGTGTCATATGTATAGTATATATAGCTTAATACAATGTATCAAAATATGTAAGTATTTGATTGTAAACTGATCAGATTCCTATTTAATTACTTTGATCATGTTCTTACTTTAAATATGTTTCCTTATTAACTTTACAGCACAAAGGACAGTTCAGGATGCAGGTCTATGAGAGAGAGAACTTTGGGGGTCAGATGCACGAGATGATGGACGACTGTGACTCCATCCAGGAGCGTTACCGCATGTCTGACTGCCAGTCCTGCAACGTGATGGAGGGCCACTGGCTCATGTACGAGCAGCCCCACTTCAAAGGCAGGCAGATGTACGTGAGGCCTGGAGAGTACAGGAACCTCAGAGAGATGGGCAACAGCTCCGTGAACAGATACACCTCCATGAGACGTGTCCTGGATTCCTGCGAGAGCCAGCATCATTGAAGTCTGAGATTCTTATTTTTCTGGCATTCAAAATAAATATTGGATAATTGAAATGCATGTTTCATTGTCTATGTATTACTTACCTAAACTTGAATGATCATTCTAGTACAAGTGAATGATAATATTTAGTCTCTAGTGCCTTCAGAAAGTATTCATACCGCTTATCTTATTCCTTCAGAAAGTATTCATACCGCTTATCTTATTCCTTCAGAAAGTATTCATACCGCTTATCTTATTCCTTCAGAAAGTATTCATACCGCTTATCTTATTCCTTCAGAAAGTATTCATACCGCTTATCTTATTCCTTCAGAAAGTATTCATACCGCTTATCTTATTCCACACTTTGTTGTGTCACAGGCTGAATAATACAAAATAACAACAATCTCCCCCATCTACAAACAATACCCTGTAACAACCAAGTGAAAATATGTTTTTAGATATTTTTGCACATTTATTGCAAATTAAATACAGAAATATCCCATTTTATATAAGTATTCAATACTTTGTATAAACACCTTTGGCAGCGATTACAGCTGTGTGTCCTTCTGGGTAAGTCTCTAAGAGCTTTCCAAAAGTGGATTGTGCAACATTGGCCCATTATTCTTTTCAAAATTCTTCAAGCTCTGTGAAATTGGTTGTTGATTACTGCTAGACAACCATTTTCAGGTCTTGCCATAGATTTCCAAGTAGATTTAAGTCAATACTGTAACTTGACCACTCAGGAACATTCATTGTCTTCTTAGTAAGCAACTCCAGTGTAGATTTGGCCTTGTTTGAGGTTATTGTCCTGCTGAAAGGGGAATTAATCTCCCAGTGTCTGGTGGAAAGCAGACTGAACCAGGTTTTCTTCTAGGAGTTTACCTGTGCTTAGCTCCATTCTGTTTCTTTTGTATCCTGAAAAACTCCCCAGTCCTTAACGATGACAAGCATACCCATAACATGATGCAGGGACCACTATGCTTGAAAATATGGAGAGTGGTACTCAGTAATGTGTTGTATTGGATTTGCCCCAAACATAACACTTTGTATTCAGGATATAAAGTTAATTTTGTATTACTTAAGTGCTTTGTTGCAAACAGGATGCATGTTTTGGTATATTTTTTATTCTGTAAAGGCTGTTAATTAGTTAGTATTGTGGAGTAAGTACAATGTTGTTGATTCATCCTCAGTTTTATCCTATCACAGCCATGAAACTCTGTAACTGTTTTAAAGTCATCATTGGCCTCATGGTGATATCCTTGAGCGGTTTCCTTCCTCTCCTACAAGATACAGAGATGAGGTAGTCATTGAAAAATCATGTTAAACACTATTATTGGATACAGTGAGTCCATGCAACTTATTGTGTGACTTGTTAGGCTTTCCATAACAAAGGGGTTGAATACTTATTGACTCAAGACATTTCAGCTTTTCATTTTTAATAAATCTGTAACAATTTAGAAAAACATAATTCCAATTTGACATTATGGGCTATTATGTGTAGGCCAGTGACCCCAAAAAATCTCAATTTAATCCATTTTAAATTCAATCTGTAACATGACAAAATGTGGAAAAGTGAAGGGGTGTGAATACTTTCTGAAGGCACTATATTTCCTTTAGTGTCAATTAATGAAAAAATGCTTTTGGTTTAGGAGACTTGTTTATATTGTAGTCCTAAAATATACACCATGCTTATTTCTGAAACAACTAATATTGCATATACTGTATATGTTTATATCAGAGCCAACTTAGGTGCACGCTGCCACCTTACTACCCTGATACAGATTCAAACACAGCTCTGATGATTATTACCATGTTTACATCTAGACATTATTCTGAAGCCCACCAGGCACCAGAATAATGGATAGTCCATATGAATGATAGAAACTCATATACGGTAGGTGTCTGTGACATCATCTTGAGTTGAACTTAGGTAATGCAATTAAGTAAATTGATCTAAAAAGGAACATTTGTAAATAAAAAAGGTACATTGTACAGACAACTTCATTATGTACAGGGCCACAACATTCACTTGCTCTATGTTTTGGGGATTATGGGTAATTTGGCTCATCGTGAATTTCGTACATCTTGGGTTATTGAACTTAATGCCCTTCGTTCTTACAGTAGCAAATGGTCAGTAATTCTAATAACCGGCAAAGTCAGCTCTTCCAACATGGAATCTGCTGGTCAAACTACTGAAAGTACCATTTGAGGGGTAGAGTATGCAACCTACTGTAAAAAAGAACTAACAAAATATAATTTGGCCATCATGTTGTCTAAGCCTTTAACTTATTTTGAATTTACTTGATTATTATGAGTTACACAAACAAAGGAATCTAAGTTGAAACTTTGTTGAATTTAATAAATCAGGCCAGCCTACCATTTTTCCTAGGATAGCTACTGCAGCAAGAGAGTGAAGGAGAGGTTGCTAACTAAGTGTATGTACATTTTGCTAGCCAGCTAACTAACTTTGGTACCTGGGGTGAAACAATGAAGCTTTTTTAGTTAGGTAGCTCCTGCACCGCTCTTTGTTAGCTAACATAACGCTGCATCCAAAACTCATAGAACTCTAAAACTGATAAGGTGGCTGCAATAATGCTTATATTTGTGATCTATCCCCTTTCTAAACATATTGCATTATATTTACTGAATTTATTTATGGATTCAGATTAAATTCTTTGTCATTGAATCTAATTACAGATTATCTCAACATTTTGAATGGCGGTGACACCATGTCCCTTTGTCAAATTAGCATGCCTGATTAAAATGGAAGTGGTCTTTGTAAAGGAGTGGTTTAGCATGCCTGATTAAAATGGAAGTGGTCTTTGTAAAGGAGTGGTTTAGCATGTACAGTACATGTTTACAGGTTAGTGCTGTAGCCTTCTAAAACTATAACCAGCACCATTCACTTAGAAAGTGGATTATATCACAGTCTGTCAAATGTAAACACAACTGCAACTCCTTAACTCCTGAAATGTAAACACAAACACAACTCCTTGTCATTGTTGGAGGCATGTTCTTGACACAACAGTCGTACAGTAGCTAGTAAAAGAGTTTAGGAGTGTCTGTTAACGATCTGTAAATAACTTGGCCTAGCTGGCTAACTAACATCGCTAATCTGCAGGCCAAAACAATTCACTAATTTACAGCTAGTTAGCTGTCTCACCGTTCTTTGCTGTCAAGTGTAATGTTACCCCCAGAACTGATAAGGTGTATTCACTAATGGTTCCATTGTCCTCTTCGTGACATGTCCACTTTCCAAGCCTATTGGCTCATGGCAGACACCAGACCTTATGCACTTGTCTTACTAATGGTTCCATATTCCTCTTCGTGACATGTCCACTTTCCAAGCCTATTGGCTCATGGCAGACACCAGACCTTATGCACTTGTCTTACTAATGGTTCCATTTGATTGATGAGATGGTTGTTATGCTCTGTTTTAATGAACTAGGACACATCAGGAATAATTACAAATGTAACACTTTATTAAGTTAAACTAAAAAGTTGTGATTTTAACAGGAATCAGTGATACGTCTAACCGACATGAATCTATTCATGGAGCTGTTTCCCATCTCTCTGAGGTTCCTGTACTCTCCGGGCCTCACGTACATCTGCCTGCCTTTGAAGTGGGGCTGCTCGTACATGAGCCAGTGGCCCTCCATCACGTTGCAGGACTGGCAGTCAGACATGCGGTAACGCTCCTGGATGGAGTCACAGTCGTCCATCAGCTCGTGCATCTGGCCTCCGAAGTTCTCCCTCTCATACATCCTCATTCTGAACTGGCCCCTATACTGTTGATAAAAGCAACAGGTCAGACAGATATGGAACTACTGTAGATCCAACCGGTGGACTCATACATTTAAATGTCAAATCTTGTTGATGACATGAGTTCATGACCCTTGCTGTTGAAACTATCTGCATCAGCTAAGAAGCAGCTACACACTCCATTACTTACACTGGGGATGTTACGACAGGACCTGATGCAGTCGCTCATGGTCATACCCATCAGGCGCTGGTTGTCGGGGTACTCTCCTCTCCTAACCATCATCTGGTGACCCATGAAGTTGGGGCGCTCATAGACCATGAAGCAGCCGCTCTCCACCCTGCAGGAGTTGCACCTGCTCAGGTAGGAGGTGACCTCAGCGCAGTCGTTGCTGGTCTCATAGGAACGACCCTGGAAGTTCTTGTCCTCGTAGAAGATGATCTACACAGACAATCACACAGTTAGTGCTCGATATGTTGAAATTAGTGCACTGATGCTCATTTGATTAGCAATGCCTTGTGTTTCCGATCCGACAGTCTTCTTTGGATGCAGGGCTGCTTGGATAGACCCAGAGAGATGGGCATGGAGGAAGACTTGCAGTGGCACTTACCTTGCCCATGGTCATGGTGATGGTGATCCAATCTCTTATCCAATTTCAGATGGAATGCTGGACCATCAACCTCCTGTCCCTTTTATACCTTGGACCGCATTCACATCTCCATATTTATTGTTCTAGAACTCCATGAGTCATCATTCTATATTGTTGTGCAAGCCAGTCCTATAGTGTCACGTACTGAATGCCACATTTATAACTATGTCACTGGGGGTAAAATAGAGGATCATGTTTGTTTCCAGCTAACCCTAGCTACCCTAATACTAGCTGAAGTAGTATATTAGTATTTTATCAAATATTCCAGATCAATTGAGATGGAACTGAGATGGAATTCAATGTACATTGTAGCATTATTTTATTGTGAGGTATTATTTTACTGGATCGTTTTTTTTATGGCACTATGTACACTACCGGTCAAAAGTTTTAGAACACCTACTTATTCAAGGGTTTTTCTTTATTTGTACTATTTTCTATATTGTAGAATAATAGTGAAGGCATCAGAACTATGAAATAACACATATGGAATAATGTAGTAACCAAAAAAGTGTTAAACAAATCAAAATATAATAGCAACTAGCAACCCTATGTAGCAAATAGCAACCCTATGTATTGATGACAGCTTTGCACACTCTTAGCATTCTCTCAACCAGATTCATCTGGAATGCTTTTACAACAGTCTTGAAAGAGTTCCCACATATCCTGAGCACTTGTTGGCTGCTTTTCCTTCACTCTGTGGTCAGACTCATCCCAAACCATCTCAATTGGTTGAGGGCAGGGGATTGTGGAGGCCAGGTCATCTGATGCAGTACTCCATCACTCTCCTTCTAAGTAAAGTAGCCCTTACACAGCCTGGAGGTGTGTTGGGTCCTGTTGAAAAACAAATGATAGTCCCATTAAGCCCAAACCAGATGGGATGGCGTATCGCTGCAGAATTCTGTGGTAGCCATGCTGGTTAAGTGTGCCTTGAATTCTAAATAAATGATAGACAGTGTCACCAGCAAAGCACCCCCACACCATAACACCTCCTCCTCTATGCTTTACTGTGGGAAATACACATGCAGAGATCATCCGTTCAACCCCCACCGAGTCTCACAAAGATACAGTGGTTGGAACCAAAGATCTCCAATTTGGACTCATCAGACCAAAGGACACATTTCCACCAGTCTAACGTCCATTGCTCGTGTTTCTTGGCCCAAGCAAGTCTCTTCTTCTTCTTAGTTTCCTTTAGTGGTGGTTTCTTTGCAGCAATTCGACCATGAAGGTCTAATTCACAGTCTCCTCTGAACAGTTGTTGTTGAGATGCGTTTGTTACTTGAACTGTATAAACCATTTATTTGGGCTGCAATTTCTGAGGATGGTAAATCTAATGAACTTATCCTCTGCAGCAGAGGTAACTTTTGGTCTTCCATTCCTGTGGCGGTTCTCATGAGAGCCAGTTTCATTATGGCGCTTGATGGTTTTTGCGACTGCACTTGAAGAAACTTTCAAAGTTCTTGAAATGTTTTGGGTTGACTGACCTTCATGTCTTAAAGTAATGATGGACTGCCATTTCTCTTTGCTTATTTGAGCTGTTCTTGCTATAATATGGTATTTTACCAATTAGGGCTATCTTCTGTATACCCCCTACCTTGTCACAACACAACTGAAGGAAAGAAATTCCTCAAATTAACTTTTAAGAGGGCACATCTGTTAATTGAAATGCATTCCAGGTGACTACCTCATGAAGCTGGTTGAGAGAATTCCAAGAGTGTATAAAGCTGTGATCAATGCAAAGGGTGGCTATTTGAAGAATATAAAATATATTTAAATATTTTTTGGTTACTACATAATTCCATATGTCTTATTTCATAATTTTGATGTCTTCACTATTATTCTACAATGTAGAAAATAGTACAAATAAAGAAAAACCCTTGAATCAATAGGTGTTCTAAAACTTTTGACCGGTAGTGTATGTATTTCTAAAATGTAGGGAATCAGTAGTGTTTTATTATTTCATTATTGACCTGATAATGACTTTGTCCTCTGATTCTTATTTTGTATTATTTTGAGAAGAACCAGGACGTTGTTGATGTTATGTTATTAATGTGGTGAGACCAGTAAAGCTGCCAAATAGTCATGTTTCTTCATCCAGTGCTTGTCCTCATGAAGTCATACACCCACCTTTAAAATAACCCTCTATCTACATCGTCTTTGTCCTGCTGAGAAATGCTGTGCTTGAGTTGAACTAAAAATGTGTTCACATTTCTTTCATTTATGATATGCAGCAACTCTATAACTATATATTGCTAACCAAAATCGACAGCTTGGGACTATAAGGTTCTATCTACAAAAAGATGATTCTGAGAAAATTGGCTTTAAAGTTTTGAACCCTCATTGGTTTGAATGGTGTCAGCCATTTTTATCTTGTATTCTTTTGAACTTAACATGAATTGGGGTAATTAGAGTATACATAGGATGATAACATTGAAAAGAACAAGGCTATGTCAATAACTCAAGCCTGACAAAAATGCAGATCGAACCTTATAGTCCAAAGCTTTCAACTGTAAACATTTCAACAGATAAGGTTTATCAACAATTATTGAATTAAATAGAAACTGGTCAAATACTGTTCTCAGTATACTGTGTAGATATGTAATCACCCCAATAAATACAATGTCAGGTAACTAGCTATATGGTGTTTGTGCAACTTAATATAAAGTGTGACCAAGTTCACTAAGTGTGACCAAGTTCATTAAGTGGGGCCAAGTTCATTAAGTGGGACCAAGTTCATTAAGTGGGACCAAGTTCATTAAGTGGGACCAAATTCACTTAGTGTGACCAAGTTCACTAAGTGTGAGCAAGTTTACTAAGTGTGACCAAGTTCACTTAGTGGGACAAAGTTTATTAAGTGTGACCAAGTTCACTAGTAAATATAATGTAACTGTATTTTGACCTGGTAAAGTACCATCTAGCATAATCACCCAAACTGAATAATACGCCATGCTCTATTTCTGATGAGAACAATACCTGGCCCCCATGCTGCATTCAGCATCCAATAATAACTCATGTAGATGTGCTGTGTAAAATGTATACAAGCCCCACGTGGGCCTTGTGATGACTCATGCTATTTAGCACAAAGGTATGCAAGGTGCCCTGTGGACCCAATGTCAATATAAAAGTGCCACTGGATCGACACAACACACCGTGTCTTCTGCCTGTCATCTAATCAAGCTTCACCATCAAGCTAAACCAGCGTAGCCATGACCAGGGTAATACAGGGCAGGGGATTTGTATTCACTATAAGAGCTGGCCATTGAGATATGAATATAGTGTCTTGCATAGCAGCTATAACCACAAAATCCTAATCATATCAATCTGTGAGAATAAAGCAACGTTTTTCAGCTAAATAATGCTAAACTATTTTTGTTTTATTAAAATAATATAGAGTTACTATATGAGATCATGCAGTTGATATGCATTATATACAAAGTTAAGAATTTATAATGATGTTTTTAATTATGAATAGTAATGACAAATTAATCACAATCAATAAATAATGATTAACTATATAAGAGCGTCTGCTAAATGACTTAAATGTAATGTAAATGTTAATTATGTAAAACATTTAAAATCATAGCCTTTATAATCTTCTCAACATAGGTGAAGAGGTCATAGGTTAAATCATTTTCTCAATCAAATCACCCTCTCAGATCATCTTCTATGAGGACAGGAACTTCCAGGGTCGCAGCTATGAGACCAGCAGCGACTGCCCCGACCTCAACATGTACCTAAACCGCTGCCAGTCGGTCAGGGTGGAAATGGGCTGCTTCGTCATCTACGACCGCTCCAACTTCATGGGCAACCAGATGTTCCTGAAGAGGGGAGAGTACTCCGACTTCCAACGTATGGGCTCCGTGATGGGCATGGGGGATATGACCATGCTGGAGTCCATCCGTTCCTGCCGCATGATCCCAATGGTAAGACGTCCACAGTTGGAGTTCCACCGTCTCCTTGTGTTTGATGATGACATGATTATATTTATGATGTTGTTCATGCTATTTCTCTTCATATAAAGAGTGCATTTTTATATTTTTGAGTAGCTAGATGTTCGTGAATGGTGATGAAGTTTGACTTACTAGGACTCTGTACATCTGATACTTGACGTGCTGTTCACCTGGGTCGTGTTCAGAAGGGCACACCGTAGCCAAACGTTTTGTAACAGAAAACTCAAATATGTCTTCTAATTGAACAAGTTTAGGTATTATCAAAACAGTTTGTCCCTAATGAACGTGGTCCAGGCCTCTATTACTGTATAAGTCATCTGACAAGCAATGATACTTATAATACTGGAAGCGTAGAGTACACACCCGGTAGTAACTGTCAATGTTCTCCCTCCCCAACAGCACCGGGGACAGTTCAGAATGAGGCTGTACGAGAAGGAGAGCTTCGGAGGCCAGATGCACGAGCTGATGGAAGACTGCGAGTCCATCCAGGAGCGTTACCGCATGTCCGAGATGCAGTCCTGCAACGTGATGGACGGACACTGGCTCATGTACGAGCAGCCCCATTTCAGAGGCAGGATGATGTACGTGAGGCCTGGAGAGTACAGGAGTATCAGAGACATGGGCATGAGCACCATGATGAGAGTTCGCTCCATCAGAAGGATCATGGATGCCTGTGAGGGTCAGCGGCATTGATGCCTGAGATTCCTGCTGTCCTGACATCCAAAAGGCACAATTCTCATTGAATGTAATAAAACTCTTATTTTGAAGTACCTGTTCTCTTCTTTTTTCTATCAAGTCTAATCTACCCATGGTGTTTAAATTACACTGGTTTATTCTGACAGGTGTCTGGAGAGGGGTTTCAAATGGTCTGAAAGAAAAAAAGTCATTTAAAAAAAAGTAATCATTTGATTTTGATACACCAAATGTGCACATAACATTCATTTATCAATAGCAAAAAAAAAATCTCTCTCTCTCTCTCTCTCTCTATATATATATATATATGCATTTTCTCACTGGCTCAATTGATTCAAAGTTAACCAATGTTACAGTACATCAAATTATATTACTCAGAAAGCCTGCTGTACTCAGAAAGCCTGCTGTACTCAGAACGCCTGCTGTACTCAGAAAGCCTGCTGTACTCAGAACGCCTGCTGAACGCCTGCTGTACTCAGAAACTCAGCCTGCTGAACGCCTACTCAGAAAGCCTGCTGTACTCAGAAAGCCTGCTGTACTCAGAACGCCTGCTGTACTCAGAAAGCCTGCTGTACTCAGAACGCCTGCTGTACTCAGAACGCCTGCTGTACTCAGAACGCCTGCTGTACTCAGAACGCCTGCTGTACTCAGAAATGTATAATCAATGGACTGGTTTAGAGAAGCTAGAGAAGTGATGTATAATCAATGGACTGGTTTAGAGAAGCTAGAGAAGTGATGTATAATCAATGGACTGGTTTAGAGAAGCTAGAGAAGTGATGTATAATCAATGGACTGGTTTAGAGAAGCTAGAGAAGTGATGTATAATCAATGGACTGGTTTAGAGAAGCTAGAGAAGTGATGTATAATCAATGGACTGGTTTAGAGAAGCTAGAGAAGGGATGTATAATCAATGGACTGGTTTAGAGAAGCTAGAGAAGGGATGTATAATCAATGGACTGGTTTAGAGAAGCTAGAGAAGAGATGTATAATGACAGGTAGCCTAGTGGTTAGAGCAATGGGACAGTAACCAAAAGGTTTCTGGATCGAATCCCCGAGCTGACAAGGTAAAAATATGTTGTTCTGAGCAGGTCAGTTAACCCACTGTTCCCTGGGTGCCAAATACGTGGATGTTGATTATGGCCCCCTGCACCTCTCTGATTCAGAGGGTTAAATGTGGAATTGAATGCATTCAGTTGTACAACTGACTAGGTATCCTCCCTTTCTTAACCAATGAACTGGTTTAGAGATGTTTGAGAAGTAATGTATAACCATTCAACTGGTTTAGAGACGTTAGAGAGGTAATGTATAACCAATGAACTGGTTTAGAGATGTTTGAGAAGTAATGTATAACCATTCAACTGGTTTAGAGACGTTAGAGAGGTAATGTATAACCAATGAACTGGTTTAGAGATGTTAGAGAAGTAATGTATAACCATTTAACTGGTTTAGAGACGTTAGAGAAGTAATGTATAACCAATGAATTGGTTTAGAGAAGTAATGTATAACCAATGAACTGGGTTAGAGACGTTAGAGAAGTTATGTATAACCAATGAACTGGTTTAGAGACGTTAGAGAAGTAATGTATAACCAATGAACTGGTTTAGAGACGTTAGAGAAGTAATGTATAACCAATTAACTGGTTTAGAGACGTTAGAGAAGTTATGTATAACCAATGAACTGGTTTAGAGACGTTAGAGAAGTTATGTATAACCAATGAACTGGTTTAGAGACGTTAGAGAAGTTATGTATAACCAATGAACTGGTTTAGAGACGTTAGAGAAGTAATGTATAACCAATTAACTGGGTTAGAGACGTTAGAGAGGTAATGTATAACCAATGAACTGGTTTAGAGACGTTAGAGAAGTAATGTATAACCAATGAACTGGTTTAGAGACGTTAAAGAGGTAATGTATAACCAATGAACTGGGTTAGAGACATTAGAGAGGTAATGTATAACCAATGAACTGGGTTAGAGACATTAGAGAGGTAATGTATAACCAATGGACTGTGGACTGGTTTAAAGAAGTCAGAGGAATTGGACGTTCCACGACCTCTGGTGGCTGATAATATTTTGTCAGAGGAACTCTTTGAAGAACATCTTCTGCATTGTGATTTGAGTTGGACATCATTTCCGTTGATAATAGTAGTTCATAAACGTGGACTGTATGTGAGCATCAAATGTGCAGCATGGATGTGTATCCCTTTTTCTGTTGTTGTTTTCTGGGGTGTGTTTTCTGAAACATTTCTCCTTTAATAGTTTCAACTGTATTCTTTGTGGGCATGATACGTTTTTGTAGCGACATCGAATGTATTCCGTTACAGTACATAACAACCAGACAGCGGTATACCTCTCCATGCTGCTTCATGTTGCTTGGTCAGGGATTCTTCACAATGGGGCCACCCATTTCACTGAACACAATAGATGTATTATAAAAGTAAGGTATTAGATAGGGGTCAGGCTTACAGTACATTGTGGCTATTCAATTTCAGAACAGATCAAAGTGTATAGTCGCCTACCTGCTTACATAATTCATGTATTACAGTCATCTGCTTTTTTTTATGCCCACGCAGGTACACACACACACACGCACGCACACACACACGCACACACACACACACACACACACACACACACACACACACACAGGAACAACACTCACTCACTCACTCACGCACGCACGCACGCACGCACGCACGCACAACTTAATGCACGCACGCAACGCACGCACACCCTACAACACAATACAAACACACACCACACAGGAACAACAGAATGAAAGACAGTTACCCTCTCTTGCACGTTGAGAGCCAAAAGGCAACCACAAAACCAACCCTATAGGAACAACTTAATATAAAGTGTTACCCTATAGGAACAACTTAATGTAAAGTGTTACCCTATAGGAACAACTTAATGTAAAGTGTTACCCTATAGGAACAACTTAATATAAAGTGTTACCCTATAGGAACAACGTAATATAAAGTGTTACCCTATAGGAACAACTTAATGTAAAGTGTTACCCTATAGGAACAACGTAATATAAAGTGTTACCCTATAGGAACAACTTAATATAAAGTGTTACCCTATAGGAACAACTTAATGTAAAGTGTTACCCTATAGGAACAACTTAATATAAAGTGTTACCCTATAGGAACAACTTAATATAAAGTGTTACCCTATAGGAACAACGTAATATAAAGTGTTACCCTATAGGAACAACTTAATGTAAAGTGTTACCCTATAGGAACAACTTAATGTAAAGTGTTACCCTATATTAATATAAAGTGTTACCCTATAGGAACAACTTAATGTAAAGTGTTACCCTATAGGAACAACTTAATGTAAAGTGTTACCCTATATTAATATAAAGTGTTACCCTATAGGAACAACTTAATGTAAAGTGTTACCCTATAGGAACAACTTAATGTAAAGTGTTACCCTATAGGAACAACTTACAGTTTTTTTTGATTGATTACACACTAAAATTAAAAGTAGTACACTATTAGCAAAACCTTACACTCAAGAAGCAAAACATCAGCCCATATTTGCACAACTATAAGCACATTGTCAACCTCACACTTGTTGCAAAACTCTACACACAGTGATTTACAAAACTCTACACACAGTGATTTACAAAACACACAGTGATTTACAAAACTCTACACACAGTGATTTACAAAACTCTACACACACTTACACACACAACAAAAATCTATCATGAAGTCACATCCTTGTAATACCAAAGCACTGACTGTCAGATTACCACACCCTCCAACCTATTGGTTCAACACAGTCATCAGGTGTGCAAACACTCGTTTGCTTAATTGTAGACACACCAATCAGGTGTATTAGCACTATAAAAAGCAGCAGGTGAGTTCATCGGCCTTCCAAGCACAATGGAAAGAGTCAGAGAAAGAGGAGGAGGAGGAGGACGAGGAGGACGAGGAGGAGGAAGAGGAAGACAAGAAGGTGCTCAAAGAGGACCGAATCTGACAAATGAGATCCGCGCAACACTGGTTGACCACGTTGTCAACCACGGCCTGACACTGAGGGAGGCTGGACTGCGAGTACAGCCAAATCTAAGCCGATATACAGTGGCAAGTGTGATGAGAACATTTAGACTGGAAAATAGGTATTGTAAAAATATCATCATATCAAAAACATCTGCACGGTTTCAGTAACTGCTTACAGTACTGTATTCTATGCACTATCAGCACTTCTGTTACCTTTTCCTGTGAAATTACTGTACTATTTTATACTGTTTTTTTTCTACATAGGATTGAGGGTCAGGGACGACAAGGGGGAAGGCCTCCTATGTTCACAGAACAGCAAGAGAGGGAGATAGTAAACATGGTTTTGGCCAACAATGCTATAACATTCAAGCAGCTCCAAGCTAACATTGTCAATAACCACGCCATTTTCAACGATATCCATCAGGTCTCAACATCAACACTGGCACGCATCCTAAAAAAAAACATATTCAAATGAAGCAAATTTATCGAGTGCCTTTCGAGCACAATTCCGAAAGGGTGAAACGACTGCGGCATGATTATGCAGAGGTATGTATTCACTTTAGCAGTGTGATCTTGCATACTGTCTCATAATATTTTACTGTACTGTAATATGTATACTAGATCTACACTGAACTACACAATTTTGCCTGACACTGTTTTTCAGAGAGTTTTACGAATGGATGGAGAGGAGATCCAGCATGAGTTCATTTACGTAGATGAGGCTGGGTTCAACCTGACGAGAACACGAAGGAGGGGAAGAAACATCATTGGCCACAGGGCTATAGTCAATGTCCCAGGGCAACGTGGGGGTAATATAACACTCTGTGCAGCCATTACACAGAATGGGGTCCTCCAAAGCCATGCCCATATGGGCCCTTACAACACAGCACTCATACTTATATTCTTGGACCAATTGTACAACATAACAGCAGCAAATCACATCGATCATATGCAATACATTGTTGTCTGGGACAATGTGTCTTTCCACCACTCTGCTCTGGTTCAGAACTGGTTTCAGCAACATCCACATTTCACCGTCCTATATCTTCCACCATACTCTCCATTCCTCAACCCTATAGAAGAGTTTTTCTCGGCATGGCGGTGGAAGGTATATGATCTCCGTCTCCAGGCTGAGGTACCCCTCATCCAAGCCATGGAGGCCTGTGACCAGATGGAGGTAGCAGCAATGCAAGGATGGATTCGTCATTCAAGACGTTTCTTTCCAAGGTGTCTTGCTAATGACAACATTGCCTGCGATGTTGATGAAATTCTCTGGCCAGATCCAGCTAGGCGAAGAGACAATGTCTAGTTATTTATTATTCTATTTTTTTGATCTTACAATACGTAAAGTGACGTTTGGTTCCAGTTTTATGAATCTCCATGTCAACATTTTGGGCGTGTTGAGAAATAAATGAGTTTCTTCAGTCTGCAACATTGGTCTTGTTTAGTGTTTGGTGAATTTACATTATATTTGCACTTTGTTGATAGTAGCCTACTCTAATCATAGGGAAGTAGAAGTGCTAAAAGTGTTTTAGGTTTATCACAGCAGAGTGTAACTCGTGCAAACAGAGTATAGTAATGTGAAACGTGTGTGTTTCATATGGTAACAAAGTGTGGTTTTTAAAAAGAAGTGTATAGTTTTTACAAGAGTGTTTAATTTTGCAAAGGATCTGTAGTGTTTTGCTAATTGGGTGTGTGGTTGTGCTAATTGTGTGTAGTGTTTTGAAAATACGGGCCCTGTTTTGAAAATCGTGCTTAAGCAATCAAAAAAAACTGTAATATAAAGTGTTACCTATAGGAACAACTTAATATAAAGTGTTACCCTATAGGAACAACTTAATGTAAAGTGTTACCCTATAGGAACAACTTAATATAAAGTGTTACCCTATAGGAACAACTTAATATAAAGTGTTACCCTATAGGAACAACTTAATATAAAGTGTTACCCTATAGGAACAACTTAATATAAAGTGTTACCCTATAGGAACAACTTAATATAAAGTGTACCCTATAGGAACAACTTAATGTAAAGGGTTACCCTATAGGAACAACTTAATATAAAGTGTTACCCTATAGGAACAACTTAATGTAAAGGGTTACCCTATAGGAACAACTTAATATAAAGGGTTACCCTATAGGAACAACTTAATATAAAGTGTACCCTATAGGAACAACTTAATATAAAGTGTTACCCTATAGGAACAACTTAATGTAAAGGGTTACCCTATAGGAACAACTTAATATAAAGTGTTACCCTATAGGAACAACTTAATGTAAAGGGTTACCCTATAGGAACAACTTAATATAAAGTGTTACCCTATAGGAACAACTTAATGTAAAGGGTTACCCTATATTAATATAAAGGGTTACCCTATAGGAACAACTTAATGTAAAGTGTTACCCTATAGGAACAACTTAATATAAAGTGTTACCCTATAGGAACAACTTAATATAAAGTGTTACCCTATAGGAACAACTTAATGTAAAGGGTTACCCTATAGGAACAACTTAATATAAAGTGTTACCCTATAGGAACAACTTAATGTAAAGTGTTACCCTATAGGAACAACTTAATATAAAGTGTTACCCTATAGGAACAACTTAATGTAAAGTGTTACCCTATAGGAACAACTTAATATAAAGGGTTACCCTATAGGAACAACTTAATATAAAGTGTACCCTATAGGAACAACTTAATATAAAGTGTTACCCTATAGGAACAACTTAATGTAAAGGGTTACAACCCCTATAGGAACAACTTAATATAAAGTGTTACCCTATAGGAACAACTTAATATAAAGTGTTACCCTATAGGAACAACTTAATATAAAGTGTTACCCTATAGGAACAACTTAATGTAAAGGGTTACCCTATAGGAACAACTTAATGTAAAGTGTTACCCTATAGGAACAACTTAATATAAAGTGTTACCCTATAGGAACAACTTAATATAAAGTTTTACCCTATAGGAACAACTTAATATAAAGTGTTACCCTATAGGAACAACTTAATGTAAAGTGTTACCCTATAGGAACAACTTAATGTAAAGTGTTACCCTATAGGAACAACTTAATGTAAAGTGTACCCTATAGGAACAACTTAATATAAAGTGTTACCCTATAGGAACAACTTAATATAAAGTGTTACCCTATAGGAACAACTTAATATAAAGTGTTACCCTATAGGAACAACTTAATGTAAAGGGTTACCCTATAGGAACAACTTAATGTAAAGGGTTACCCTATAGGAACAACTTAATATAAAGTGTTACCCTAGGAACAACTTAATATAAAGTGTTACCCTATAAAATGTAATATAAAGTGTTACCCTATAGGAACAACTTAATATAAAGTGTTACCCTATAGGAACAACTTTACCCTATAAAATAAAAGTGTTACCCTATAGGAACAACTTAATATAAAGGTTACCCTATAGGAACAACTTAATGTAAAGGGTTACCCTATAGGAACAACTTAATATAAAGTGTTACCGTATAGGACCAACTTAATGTAAAGTGTTACCCTATAGGAACAACTTAATGTAAAGGGTTACCCTATAGGAACAACTTAATGTAAAGGGTTACCCTATAGGAACAACTTAATATAAAGTGTACCGTATAGGACCAACTTAATGTAAAGGGTTACCCTATAGGAACAACTTAATGTAAAGGGTTACCCTATAGGAACAACTTAATGTAAAGTGTTACCCTATATTAATATAAAGTGTTACCCTATAAAATAAACGTAATATAAAGTGTTACCCTATAAAATAAACTTATTATAAAGGTTTGATTCCTGCTGGGGCCACCCATACAACAATGTATGCACATATGACTGTAATCTCTGAATATTACCATTTCTTTTCATTAGGATGATGTACAGGTAACTGCACAGATAATGGAAACACTTGAGTAAATGAGGGATACAAAGTGTATTGAAAGTGAATTGAAAATGTATTGGAAACAGGTGCTTCCACACAGGTGTGGTTCCCATCATGCTTAGGATCGTGCATACAAATGCTGGGTAGGCCATTATTTTGGTTACCATGGCTATGCATGCCCCCATAGGCTGACATTGCCCCATCCACAGGGCTTGAGTGGTCACTGAATGGTTTGACGAACATGAAAATAA
The DNA here is from genome assembly GCF_034236695.1 of Oncorhynchus nerka. Lineage (NCBI taxonomy): Eukaryota > Metazoa > Chordata > Actinopteri > Salmoniformes > Salmonidae > Oncorhynchus > Oncorhynchus nerka. Next base: position 10,925,004 of record NC_088397.1, read on the forward strand.
TGTAAACCAAATGCCATGGGGGACTCTGGAGCGGCCCCTGAGACAGGAACACTTATGGGGGATTCTGGAGCGGCCCCTGAGACAGGAACACTTATGGGGGATTCTGGAGCGGCCCCTGAGACAGGAACACTTATGGGGGATTCTGGAGCGGCCCCTGAGACAGGAACACTTATGGGGGATTCTGGAGCGTCCCCTGAGACAGGAACACTTATGGGGGATTCTGTAGCGGCCCCTGAGACAGGAACACTTATGGGGGATTCTGGAGCGGCCCCTGAGACAGGAACACTTATGGGGGATTCTGGAGCCGCCCCTGAGACAGGAACACTTATGGGGGATTCTGGAGCGGCCCCTGAGACAGGAACACTTATGGGGGATTCTGGAGCGGCCCCTGAGACAGGAACACTTATGGGGGATTCTGGAGCCGCCCCTGAGACAGTGTTTTCTGTCAAACTAAATATCACAGTATCTTTCAATGATATTGAATGTAGCTACTGTATAAACACTTGAAGATTTCACATTTGCAGTTTTTAAATAACACAGAATATTATATTGCTGATACACTCAAGGAGCAATTAAAACAACCCCCATATTGCTTTTGCTACTTTTTTTAATACTATTTGATACTATGCAATATAAATGGTAAGGTACACCTTTACCTACACCTTACCTACCACTTAAAGGTAAAATCAACTATGTTTTGGTATTGTTCAATAGTCCGCAGTTTGCATCATGATCCAGTATCTTGTGAACTTGACTGCTGACATGCAACATATTTCGGGACTGTCATCAACAGTGGAATACCAAAATATCATTTTGGAGTGGAAGTTTCTTGTGTGAACTGCACAAACCTATTCCTAATGCAAAAGAAATAGGCATGAGCATAGCCTATAAAGTTAAATAAAGGTTAAATTACAATTAAAATAAAATACGTGTTTCCCCTAAATGGTTCATTATGAGCACATCATTTACATAAATGAAATGTTGAAGATAAATTAAAATCCATAAATAGTTTATTCAGCCTTCAGAGTCTATTTCAAAGAGACTATACAATACGTCTAAAAGGAATCAGACCTAATCTAAACCCTTTTACCTTACAGAGCACTAAATGATAACTCTTTGCCGTGAGCGTGGCGTTGATTTAGAGTACAGTACAGTGTTGCTCGGCTGACTCAGCGTTTTATACAATTGGGCGGTAGATTCTTCTGGAGCTACATCAAGCATAAAAGGCAGCACGCCAGTAGGGAGAACAACAGAAATCAAATAACTGTGACCATGAACGGAAAGGTACTGTAATGTGGGGCTGTGATCAAAGTCTGTGCACAGTGCTGAACTGTACGCCATCTGGCACTGGAACTATGAATCTAGGATGCATCAGAGCCCATTTCCAATGGGAAATATATCCTTGATGTGTGTGTTTTTAGACTCAGAACACTATGATAACTACAGATTACTTATAACGACTTGTAATTATAATCATGGTTGCATTGTTTGATTTTGTCAGACACATTACAATTATTATGTAGAATAATTTCTGAAGGGGATAGAATGTATGAGTTTTTGCACATCAAAATCAATTGGTTTCACGTCAAGATGTTTAGACTTTCCAAGCATACTTTGTCTTTCTCCAGATCATCTTCTACGAGGACAGGAACTTCCAGGGCTGCTCCTATGAGTGCAGCAGCGACTGCTCCGAGCTCTCCTCCCACCTGAACAGGTGCAACTCCTGCAGGGTGGAGAGTGGCATGTTCATGGTGTACGACCGGCCCAACTACATGGGCCACCAGTACTTCCTGAGGAGGGGAGAGTACCCTGAGTACCAGCACATGTTAGGCTTCAACGACTGCATCAGGTCTTGTCGTATGATCCCCCAGGTAAGCACTTCTGCAGACAGCACAACAGACCACAACTATTCACAACCACACCACAATGACCACAATCATCGATGCCATAAAACTATCTTACACTCCAAAATCGAAGTCTGTCTAAAGTTCACACCTCAAATGTAATCTAAAGTCAACATAAAAACACATCCAATGCCATCGGTTGTGTAGATCCAGCTAAATGCCTCAACCGCAAATGAATGAAAAGGATAACAATTATACCGTATTGTGCTTATCTTTTCATTTCTTTTTAGATTGTGGCATATTGCATTGTATGCCATCCTATCAACCAAGCTCATCCTGTTCCGTTAATAGATGCGTGAAATGTGTTATTTTCTTTCCAATAGCACATGGGCCAGTTCAGGATGAAGATCTACGAGAAGGAGAACTTCGGAGGCCAGATGCACGAGGTGATGGACGACTGTGACTCCATCCAGGAGCGTTACCATATGCCCGAGATGCAGTCCTGCAACGTGATGGACGGCCACTGGGTCATGTACGAGCAGCCCCAATTCAGAGGCATGCAGACCTACCTGAGGCCTGGAGAGTACAGGAACACGAGAGAGATGGGAATGGGAAATGATGAAATGAGGTTCCAGTCCATGAGGCGCATCAGCAGCGATGCTGCCTTTTAAATGTGCTGTCTTTAAAGAGTGCAACGACTTTTTAATAAACATTTTAAAGCTTATTTTTTTGCAGCGATTGTCTTACCTTATTTCCACCAGCCACGGCACTGTAAATTACTATTATATCAATATAATACTCTAACCACTAAAAAGCCACTATAAGCAATGATTATACTGCAACCACTATAAACTGGAATATCAGCTGAAATGTATGTAAACACAATGTAAACAAAAATGTCCCTTTTCCCCCAAATTCTATAATCCTTATATTTAGTCTTAAAAAACCTCTAGCCTATGCTAGGCACTTGACACTGCCTTGTGTATGGGTGTTTTAGACAAGATAAGCTCTTAACAACGGAATCCTGCCGACTACGCCAAATGAGGATCTAAATAAGAAATAAGACTACGCCACTTTTTTTAAAGGCAAAGAAGGTCCTGTAATTAACTAAAATGATGAAGCATGGAAATCAGACAGGTGCTCAAGTGATCAATTGTTTTGTTTACTATGAGGAACTTCAGCTTTGATGAACTTCAGCTTTGAGGAAGGAACTTCAGCTTTGAGGAACTTCAGCTTTGAAAGCTCAGCTCAACAGATCATAGTGTCCTTACTCAGACATAATCAATCACTCACAAATTAAACTCTTAAGAACTAGTGACTAACTTGTCACAACCCTTCACACTACACAGTGGCAGGCCATATTTATCAAACCACTTCCCACTTCCATCCTCCAAAACTGTAACATTACCATAATACAAACACAAACTCATCAAATAGAATATGTGGTAATAATTTCTATGGAAGCATACATAACTCCTTATAAGTGCCTTAATAATGCCTTATAATACACACTATAAGATATGATACATTATAAGTAGTTATAGCTTTCTTACAATACATTACTATAATGCATTATCAGCCTAAAAAGCATCATGCATTATAGACCTACCTAAAATGCTCTGTCACAGACCTGCTGTTTTCAACTCTCTAGAGACAGCAGGAGAGGTAGAGATACTATGACAGTGCTATGAAAGGCCTTAATGACATTTACTCCAGCACTGACCTGTTGCACCCTCGACAACACTGTGAATATTATTATTTGACCCTGCTGGTCATCTATGAACACTTGAACATCTTGGCCATGTTACGTTATAATCTCCACCCGGCACAGCCAGAAGAGGGCTGGCCACCCCTTATAGCCTGGTTCCTCTCTAGGTTTCTTCCTAGGTTCTGGCCTTTCTAGGGAGTTTTTCCTAGCTACCGTGCTTCTACACCTGCATTGCTTGCTGTTTGGGGTTTTTGGCTGATTTTCTGTACAGCACGTTGTGACATCAGCTGATGTAAGAAGTTAAGTGTGATTGATTGATTGATACTTAACAGCAATAATTTGAATTGAGCGTGATTTATAGCATCAGCCTTTTGGTATTTAAAACCGGCCATTACCGCTGCTCTAAGAAAACTAGCTAGCTAGCTCGATCCCTGGATTTTGGAAGGTGCAGCTAGAGTAGAGTAGCTACAGTTTATCTAGCTACAGCTTATATCATCTTTAACTCTGCATTGTTGTAAATTGACCCGTAAGCATTTCACTGTTAGTCTACACCAAAAATTGGATTTGATTTTGATTCACTTTGATTAGACTATTTGAGTGAGTGTAACGGTTCTCTTGTGGTGAAGGAGAGTCGGACCAAAATGCAGCGTGTAGATTGCGATCCATGTTTAATAAACAAACGTAAAACACGAATCAATACAAATACTACAAAAACAAAGAACGTAATGAACGTAACGAAAACCGAAACAACCTATACTTGTGTAAACTAACACAGTGTCACGTTCTTTCAAAATCGAACCCAGAAGCAGACCAGGACAAGGAGAGTAGGAAGAAGGTGAGTATTTATTTACAAGTGAATGTGAATGGGTAGATATATCCAGGTGGCGTAGCGGGCAGCGGTGGTGAGTTGATGGGAGTAAATAGGTGGATCCAATGGGGTAGCGGAATCCTCCGACGACCAGGCGGGAATGGGGTAAATGATCCGGGTGAGTAATGTTCATGGCTAACGATCCGGCAGGGAATGGATGTCAGGTCCGGGCTTATGAAGAGGAGAGATGATGATCAGGACCAGGTGTGCAGATAGCTGATGGGATACAGGTGCGGGTAATCAGAACTCCCAACTGGCTACATTGCCCGGCAACTAGACAGGGTGCGTTCCAGGACACCGGAAAAAACACTCCAGGACAGAACACAGGCAAAAAACAGACTCAGGAAACGGGATTCGTGACACACAGAGACAGGAACAAGGACACTAAGGACAATCACTCACAAAACCCAACACAAAACAGGCTACCTAAATATGGTTCCCAATCAGAGACAATGACTAACACCTGCCTCTGATTGAGAACCATATCAGGCCAAACATAGAAATAGACAAACCAGACACACAACATAGAATGCCCACCCAGCTCAAGTCCTGACCAACACTAAAACAAGGAAAACACATACGAACGATGGTCAGACCGTGACAGAACCCCCCCCAAGGTGCGGACTCCGAACGCACAACCTAAACCTATAGGGGAGGGTCTGGGTGGGCATCTGTCCGCGGTGGCGGCTCTGGCGCTGGACGTGGACCCCACTCCATAGTTGTCTTAGTCCACCTCCTTAGCGTCCCTTGAGTGGCGACCCTCGCCGCTAACCTTGGCCTAGGAAAACTAACAACGGGCCCCACTGGACTGAGGGGCAGCTCCGGACTGAGGTAGCTCAGGACTGAGGGGTAGCTCGGGACTGAGGGGTAGCTCGGGACTGAGGGGTAGCTCGGGACTGAGGGGAAGCTCGGGACTGAGGGGAAGTTCAGGAGTGAGAGGAAGCTCAGGAGTGAGAGGAAGCTCAGGAGTGAGAGGAAGCTCAGGCAGGTTGATGGATCTACCAGATCCTGGCTGGCTGGTGGTTTCGGCAGATCCTGGCTGACTGGCGGATCCTGGCTGACTGGCGGATCTGGCAGATCCTGGCCGACTGGTGGATCCTGGCCGACTGGCGGATCCTGGCCGACTGGAGGATCCTGGCCGACTGGCGGATCCTGGCCGACTGGCAGTTCTGGCAGATCCCGGCTGACTGGCGGATCTGGAAGAGTCTGGTTGACTGGCGGATCTGGAAGAGTCTGGTTGACTGGCGGATCTGGAAGAGTCTGGTTGACTGGCAGATCTGGAAGAGTCTGGTTGACTGGCAGATCTGGAAGAGTCTGGTTGACTGGTGGATCTGGAAGAGTCTGGTTGACTGGCAGATCTGGAAGAGACTGGTTGACTAGCAAATCTGGAAAAGTCTGGTTGACTGGCAGATCCTGGCTGACTGGCGGATCCTGGCTGACTGGCGGATCTTGGCTGACTGGCAGATCCTGGCTGACTGGCAGATCCTGGCTGACTGGCGGATCCTGGCTGACTGGCGGATCTTGGCTGACTGGCAGATCCTGGCCGACTGGCAGTTCTGGCAGATCCCGGCTGACTGGCGGATCTGGAAGAGTCTGGTTGACTGGCGGATCTGGAAGAGTCTGGTTGACTGGCGGATCTGGAAGAGTCTGGTTGACTGGCAGATCTGGAAGAGTCTGGTTGACTAGCAGATCTGGAAGGGTCTGGTTGACTGGCAGATCTGGAAGAGTCTGGCTGACTGGCAGATCTGGAAGAGTCTGGCTGACTGGCGGATCCTGGCAGACTGACGGATCTGGCTGCTCCATGCTGACTGGCGGCTCTGGCTGCTCCACACTGACTGGCGGCTCTGGCTGCTCCATATAGGCTGACAGCTCTGGCGGCTTCTTACAGACTGGCTGCTCTGGCGGCTCCGTGCAGACTGGCAGCTCCTTGCAGACTGGCAGCTCCTTACAGACTGGCAGCTCCTTGCAGACTGGCAGCTCCTTGCAGACTGGCAGCTCCTTACAGACTGGCAGCTCCTTGCAGACTGGCAACTCCTTGCAGACTGACAGCTCCTTGCAGACTGACAGCTCTGGCTGCTCCATGCAGACTGACAGCTCTGGCTGCTTCATGCAGACTGACAGCTCTGGCTGCTTCATGCAGACTGACAGCTCTGGCTGCTCCATGCAGACTGGCAGCTCTGGCTGCTTCATGCAGACTGACAGCTCTGGCTGCTCCATGCAGGCTGACAGCTCTGGCTGCTCCATGTAGGCTGGCAGCTCTGGCTGCTCCATGCAGGCTGGCAGCTCAGGCTGCGCTGAACAGGCGGGAGACTCCGGCAGCGCAGGAGAGGAGAAAGGCTCTGGCTGCGCTGAACAGGCGGGACACTCCGGCAGCGCAGGAGAGGAGAAAGGCTCCGACAGCGCTGGAGAGGCGAGGCGCACTGTAGGCCTGATGCGTGGTGCTGGTACTGGTGGTACTGGACCGAGGACACGCACAGGAAGCCTGGTGCGGGGAGCTGCCACCGGAGGGCTGGGGTGTGGAGGTGGTACTGAATAGACCGGACCGTGCAGGCGCACTGGAGCTCTTGAGCACCGAGCCTGCCCAACCTTACCTGGCTCGATGCCCATTCTAGCCCGGCCGATACGAGGAGCTGGAATATACTGCACCCGCACTGGGGACACCGTGCGCACCACTGCATAACCCGGTCTCTCTAGCCCCCCGGTAAGCACAGGGAGTTTGCGCAGGTCTCCTACCTGGCGTAGCCCTACTCCCTGTGAGCCACCCCCCAATACATTTTTGGGGCTGACTCTCGGGCTTCCGTCCGCGCCGCCGTGCTTGCTTCGCCAACCTCATTCTCCTGTAACCTTCCGCGCACTGCTCCATCGAATCCCAGGCGGGCTCCGGCACTCTCCCTGGGTCGATCGCCCACCTGTCTATCTCCTCCCAAGAAGTATAGTCCATATTGTACTCCTCTTTGGGCTGCTCCTGTTGCCTCTTCTCCTGCTGCACCTTTGGGCGGCTACACTCCCCTGGTTTAGCCCAGGGTCCTCTCCCGTCGAGGATTTCCTCCCATGTCCAGAAATCCTTCTTACGCATCTCCTCTTTGGGCTGCTCCTGCCTGTTGACACGCTGCTTGGTCCGTTTGTGGTGGGTGATTCTGTAGCGGTTCTCTTGTGGTGAAGGAGAGTCGGACCAAAATGCAGAGTGTAGATTGCGATCCATGTTTAATAAACAAACGTAAAACACGAATCAATACAAATACTACAAAAACAAAGAACGTAATGAACGTAACGAAAACCGAAACAGCCTATACTTGTGTAAACTAACACAGAGACAGGAACAAGGACACTAAGGACAATCACCCACAAAACCCAACACAAAACAGGCTACCTAAATATGGTTCCCAATCAGAGACAATGACTAACACCTGCCTCTGATTGAGAACCATATCAGGCCAAACACAGAAATAGACAAACCAGACACACAACATAGAATGCCCACCCAGCTCAAGTCCTGACCAACACTAAAACAAGGAAAACACATACGAACGATGGTCAGACCGTGACAGTGAGTCGCTAGCTAATGTTGGCTAGCTAAAATTTCTAGTGGCACGAGGTATTTGCAAACAGCACAACATTGTGTGATTATCTAAGAGCTAGCTAGCAAACAAGCTGGCTAAGGTAGAAATGTCTGAGCTGCAAGCGTGTTGTATTTGTATTGTATTTGTGTTGTATTTACCCAAGTTAGCAGGACTGGGTAGCTAACGTTAGCTAGCAACAAATATTTGGAAAAGCTAGGCACATGCGGACACTTACCTAGCTAGCTAGCTAACTGTTTGCTAGGAACACAGCTAACTGTCACGTTCTGACCTTTATTTCCTTTGTTTTGTCATTATTTAGTATGGGCGTGTGTTGGGTGGGCAGTCTATGTTTGTTTATCTATGTTTTGGGGTATTTCTATGTTTCGGCCTAGTATGGTTCTCAATCAGAGGCAGGTGTCATTAGTTGTCTCTGATTGAGAATCATACTTAGGTAGCCTGGGTTTCACTGTGTGTTTGTGGGTGATTGTTCCTGTCTCTGTGTTTTGCACCAGATAGGGCTGTTTTGGGTTTTCACGTTTCTTGTTTTTGTTAGTTTGTTCATGTGAAGTGATTTATTAAAACATGAATCAAAACAATCACGCTGCGCTTTGGTCCGCCTCTCCGTCAATGGAAGAAATCCCTTACAGAATCACCCACCACAACAGGACCAAGCGGCGTGGTAAACAGCAGCTGCAGCAAAAGCAGCAGCAGGAGAAGGAACAGCAACAGCGAGGTCAGGATTTCGGGACATGGGAGCAGAATCTGGACTACACAACTTGGGAGGAGATAGACAGGTGGGCGGTCGACCCAGGGAGAGTGCCGGAGCCCGCCTGGGATTCGATGGAGCAGTGCAAGGAAGGTTACAGGAGAATGAGGTTGGCGAAGCCAGCACGGCAGTGCGACAGGTACGAGAGGCAGCCCCCCAATTTTTTTGGGGGGGGGCAGACAAGGTGTGGTACTAAGCTAGGTAGCAGACCTGAGCTCACTCCTCGTGCTTATTATAAGCAGCGCATTACTGGTCAGGCACCGTGTTATGCGGTTAAGCGCACGGTGTCGCCAGTACGTGCCCATAGCCCGGTGCGCTATAGGGCAGCCCCCCGAAAGTGCCATGCGAGTGTGGGCATCGAGCCAGGGCATATGGTGCCTGCTCAGCGGGTCTGATCGCCGTTACACAGTTTTGGTCCAGGGTATCCTGCGCCGGCTCTGCGTGCTGTGTCTCCGGGGCGCTGGGAGGGTGCAGTGCGTCCTCTGCCTGCGCTCCGCTCGTGCCGGGCAAATGTGGGAGTGGAGCCTAAGGGAGAGGTGCGTGTAGTAAGCACTAGATCTCCCTAGATCTCCCGTGCTTACCCACAGCCCGGTTCAACCTGTGCCTGCACTCTGGAGGGTCCGGGCTAGAGTAGTTGTCCAGCCTGGGGAAGTGGTGCCAAGGTTGCGCACCAGAGCTCCAGTGCTCCCCCACAGCCCGGTCCTTCAGGTGCCTCCTCCTAACACCAAGCCTCCTGAAGGTCTCCCCAGCCTGGTGGTTCCTGTGGCAGCCCCATGCACCAGGCTGTCTCTCTGTCTCCTCCCTGCAGGTGGTCCTGTCTGTCCGGCGCTGCTGCCGGAGTCTCCCGCCTGTCCGGCGCTGCTGCCGGAGTCTGAGGCGCCAGAGCCCCTCAGCCCAGAGGCGCCAGAGCCCCTCAGCCCAGAGGCGCTAGAGCCCCTGCCCCTCTGTCCAGAGCTTCTGCCCCTCTGTCCAGAGCTTCTGCCCCTCTGTCCAGAGCTTCTGCCCCTCTGTCCAGAGCTTCTGCCCCTCTGTCCAGAGCTTCCGCCCCTCTGTCCAGTGGGGTCATTGAGAAGGGGGGCCATGGTTAGAAAGCCACGGAGGCGGACAATAAAGCGGACTAAGACAATGGTGAAGTGAGGTCCGCGTCCCGCGCCAGAGCCGCCACCGCGGACAGACGCCCACCCAGACCCTCCCCTATAGGTTAAGGTTTTGCGGCCGGAGTCCGCACCTTTGGGGGGGGGGGGTACTGTCACGTTCTGACCTTTATTTCCTTTGTTTTGTCATTATTTAGTATGGTCAGGGCGTGTGTTGGGTGGGCATTCTATGTTTGTTTTTCTATGTTTTGGGGTATTTCTATGTTTCGGCCTAGTATGGTTCTCAATCAGAGGCAGGTGTCATTAGTTGTCTCTGATTGAGAATCATACTTAGGTAGCCTGGGTTTCACTGTGTGTTTGTGGGTGATTGTTCCTGTCTCTGTGTTTTGCACCAGATAGTGCTGTTTTGGGTTTTCACGTTTCTTGTTTTTGTTAGTTTGTTCATGTGAAGTGATTTATTAAAACATGAATCAAAACAACCACGCTGCGCTTTGGTCCGCCTCTCCGTCAATGGAAGAAATCCCTTACACTAACTGTGAAGATTGCTAATAAGTTGGTAGAGGCTGAAGACATGACTGATGCTAAACATATAATTATCAAGCTAGCTGAGTCAAATTAAGCTTTGACCTAAATATAACGCTAATATGTAGCTAGCACGTAATGTGTTCTTTGCTAGATTTTCACATTCTTGCAATGATATAATGCATTTTATGCTCTCTGGGCTTATACCGCATTATATGTATTATCAGGATGGATAATTAATAATGAACAATTAGTAAGTATGATACAACTCTTTGTATTATAAGACATTATATATGCACTTTTATGTATGCCTCATTTAAAATATGAACAAATATGTTTTTACACAGATGACGGCTACCAAAACAATAACCTATTTTTTAAAATTTAATAAACACATTTTCAAATGTCAGTCAGATCACTCAATCAAATCTAAATTATTTCAACCAATGGGGGTGACTGGAATGCTGTGACTAAAGGAGTAGTACATATCTGGCATAATCAGGAAGTGAGGCATGTCCAGGAAGAAGGAAAGTAGATCCTGAGGGGAATAACGAGCTCACCTTGCCTAAAACACTAACTTACTGTTGCTTGACATCAAATTTGGATAAAAGAAATACACACTTTAAACAAACTACAATTTCTAAAGGCTCTATAGGGCATTCATAGCCTTTATAAGCACTACACAAGTGCTTCACAAGTAATCCATAAACTCCCGAGTGGTGCAGCAGTCTAAGGCACTGCATCTCAGTGCTAGAGGAATCACTACAGACCCTGGTTTGATTCCAGGCTGTTTCACAACCGGTCGTGATTGAGAGTCCCATAGGGCGGCGCACAATTGGCCCAGCGTTGTTAGGGTCTGGACGGGGTAGGCCGTCATTGTAAATAAGAATTGCTTCTTAAATGACTTGCCCAGTTAAATACAATTTTAAAAAATGTGGCACTAAATAAAGGGTAAGGTTAAAGGACATTCCATCTGGTATTTTGACAAATGTAGCATAACCCTTTTACTATATTTTATATAGCATCAAATGATTCAAATGGATTAACTACAGTATGTGACAGTGACAACAATGGGTATTTCTCAATATGTATACTACCGTGCTCTGAGCATGCAAATTGGAGCACAGAACAGTTGGCGTGTGAGTCCAAATCAGAGTATGTGAAATGGGAATGGACCATGGCTGCGAGGGGTTTTGAGGTTAAGTCAGGAGGAGGCCACCCACACTGATCATTGGTATGACAACAGACAATGGATAATGGACTAACTCCAGACTGTTTGGCAACAAGGATGAAGTGGGCTGATGCAGAAATAGGCATGAAGTCTATATAGACCACTACACCAAGTACTGATATATAATAGCTTCATTTCTTGCAACAAATTCAGTTTTGTTTGACTATTGGTCATTTTTGACCAATTTGTATTTATAAATACATTTCTGTTCAGAATTAAAGTATCAACTGAACTGATTTCCAATCAAAGTTCAAGACTGCAAATTGGTTTTCCATTTCACTCAGGGAACTAGAGATTCTCAGGGAACTAGAGATTCTCAGGGAACTAGAGATTCACTGAAAACAAAAGCCAGCCATAACGTTGTCTACCTGTACATTACTCGTGTAATAATTTACAGGAAATATGTTCATTTAGCCTATTTTTCACTTTGAAATGAAAAACATAATCCCAGTCAATCAATCACTTATCACTGAACATCTACATCATCTAGATCAAATATTGTTTTCAGTGATTTCTCTGACAGGACATGTCAGTGCGTTAAATTGAGAGGCAATGTACAGTATACATTACCAGCCTCTCATAACAAGAAGTTTGCTCTCTCATATCACTCACTCATTATGATGTGCATAATGTTATGTTATTATAATAATATTATACAGTAGATGGGGTGCCCTTTGAGGTAAATGATCATAATTGGACCAGAGAATTTTCTTTTTTTCTCTCTGTCATTCAAACAGCAACAATCCTAAAATGGACCCCACCTCACAAATGCACACAATGGGGAGTAATAAAGGATTTAGCTGGAAACCATTGTGTAAAGGGGCCCCTATGCCATTATGCCAACTCAGGACTTTTCACAATGGAGCTGGGGGTTCTTTTGACGTTAAGCCAGGTATAAAAGTACCCAAGGACGGAGAATAAGCTGTACATCTTCAGGCCAAGTATCACCATATATCTGTAGGCTAAAAAGCAAGAGTCACCATGAGCATGGGAAAGGTAGGCCAACCTACAGCCTCTCGCCACTGAAGAAACTTTCACAATTGCAGTTGAACTTGCATTTTGAACTTGTTGTATTACTGTTTGGAGTCAATATTGTTGTTTCTTTTAACCTCCAGATCATCTTCTACGAGGACAGGAACTTCCAGGGTCGTTCCTATGAGACCAGCTCAGACTGCCCTGAGTTGACCTCCTACCTGAGCAGGTGCAACTCCTGCAAGGTGGAGAGCGGCTGCTTCATGGTGTACGACCGCTCCAACTTCCAGGGAAACCAGTACTTTGTGAGGAGAGGAGAGTATGGTGACTACCAGCGTATGGGCATGTCTGACTGCATTAGGTCCTGCCGTAACATCCCCATGGTAAATAAACAACTCATTCATATGTTTCTGTTATCACTGATAGTAGTTTGGATTGAATAAAATAGTTATAATTGGAATAACATTTTATAATAAAAAATGTGTTAACATTTAGCAATTTTTCTAATGGCTTTGGTTGTTGTGGTTTTCCATTACAGCACAGTGGCCAGTTCAGGATGAGGATCTACGAGAGGGAAAACTTTGGAGGCCAGATGCACGAGATGATGGACGACTGTGAGAACATGATGGATCGTTACCGTATGTCCGACTGCCAGTCCTGCAACGTGATGGACGGCCACTGGCTCATGTACGAGCAGCCCAACTACAGAGGCAAGCAGATGTACCTGAAGCCTGGAGAGTACAGGAACCTCAGCAACATGGAGGGAAGCATGGGCAACATGAGATGGCAGTCTATGAGGCGTGTCATGGATTCTTGTTAATTCACTGTTTGATGTGAATATTAGGTTTACAATAAAGTCTACTATAAAAGCATCTGTCGTGACGTGACGTTGTATTGATTAATGTGACGACTACTGCTCATCGAATTATTCATTGTTTATAATTACGTGATTAAATGAATCAGGTCATTATTTAAGTCAGTTAAGTTTGAAGTTTTATTGAGTTTCTATTTCCCAAATTAACTCAAAGAATATCAGAATATCGATTTTTACAACCGTCGCTAATGAATTCATTTCCTCTACAGTCTCATCCTGAATGTCGCATAACCCGGGAATCTGCACAAACCCCCTAAATAAGTCTGTACCACACCAATTGAGTTGATCATTTATTTACTAACAAGCTAAAATTATAATATAAGATACACATACACACAGTCTAGGCCATTGATTAGAACTTAGTACAATGAAACAGGTCCCTAGCGGGCCAACACAATATCACACATGTTACACAAAATGGGGATTTCAAAAGAGAGAGAAAGAGAGAGGGTACGAGAGAAAAGCACACTTGGGTACATTTGTAAACTATGTTTAGTTTAACTCTAATCGTAACCCAAACTGCTGCTCTCATGGGTCAGAATATAATAATGTAATTATGTGTCGAAGGTCTCCGATGGGGTCCGAGTTCTGAATTCTCCTCTGATGGTGACACTTCTGTTGTTACCGGGCGTAACTCTCTGATTGTCCACACAATGTCAGTGTCCTTTCTCTTCATGGTCTGTTTCCTCACCCTTGTTCTGAAAGGGGGTCTTCTGAGTACGGTCAGCTGTGTAGCTCAGGGCTCCAGTGTAGGAATGAAAGCAGTGTAGACACACAATTCCTTGGAGAGTGGTAACCAGGTGGTCCTGCTTGAATTCACCCTCTTAGACACAGCTACTCATCCGTAGATTAAGACGTTCCTTTGTCTTCTTCAACCTCGTGTTGAGTTTTGGGGTTACAACTAATCGTCTTTCCGCCTTTAGGGTGTAACTAGTTACGAGGCAAGCTCTGGATTTTACTCAAATACAATTTAGACAACTAACTTCACATTTCCTCTTTACAAAAACATTTTACTTGATCTGGGCATTTTCCACACAATGTAATAATAACATTTTAAAAAACAACATTCATTTTCATATTCCATCTATAGTCCTTACTACCATTTTGGCTGACGAAACACATTGTTCAAAAGTCTGTTTATTGCATGTTACTGTCACACCCTGACCTGAGTATTCTTTGTTTTCTTTATATATTTTGGTTAGGTCAGTTTTTATCCCCTCTTTGGGTATTTCGGGGGGGGGGGTTGTTATTGTCTATGTGATGTTGCATGTTGGAACAGAGTTAATTTAGTGATGACGGTTGTTTTAGTGTACGTCGTGTTTTTCCGTCTTTCATTAAATCATGCATTCACACCATGCAGCGCTTTGGTCTCCTCAATACGACGATCGTGACAGTTACTGTTCTGAGGTAGGTTCTCCATAGGCCCATCATACATTCTCTTCCTCCATATTGAGAGGACAAAGGGACTTTGTTTGCTGCCTTAAGATTTACAATGGGCATTGTAAAAAAACCCCCCTACCTCCATACCTCTCGATCTCTCCCCCTCTGGTGGGTGTGAGAGATGTCTCTTGTAGGAGTTGGTCCTGATCCGAACAGGCCAGTCATGACACATCCATCTCAAATTCAATTGATTCAATGTTTCAGGTAATTTAATATTTGAATACAAAATAATGTTACATACAATCTATTCCCAAGAAAATATGCTTGCAATCTATAACAAAAAAATGATCATTGATTCTTCTTGTGGTTCCAAAACAGCAGTAATGGTATATTTTTCTCCAACACATAATTTATATATTCATATTTAAAAAAACAAAAAAAAAAATATATATATTTAACATTATTTAACCAGGTAGGCCAGTTGAGAACAAGTTCTCATTTACAACTGTGACCAGGCCAAGGTAAAACAAAGCAGTGCGACACAAACAACAACACAGAGTTACACATGGATTAAACAAACATACAGTCAATAATACAATAGAGAAAGTCTATATACAGTGTGTGCAAATGAGGTAGGATAAGGGGGGTGAGGCAATAAATAGGCCATAGTGGCGAAATTATTACAGTATGTCAAATTAAACACTGAAGTGATAGATGTGCAGAAGATGAGTGTGCAAGCAGCGGTACTGGGGTGCAAAGGAGCAAAATAAATCAAATAAATAACAATATAGTGATGAGGTAGTTGGATGGGCTATTTACAGATGGGCTATGTACAGGTGCAGTGATCTGTGAGCTGCTCTGACAGCTGGTGCTTAAAGCTAGTGAGGGAGATATGAGTCTCCAGCTTCATGGATTTTTGCAGTTTGTTCGAGTCATTGGCAGCAGATAACTGGAAGGAAAGGTGGCCGAAGGAGGAATTGGCTTTGGGGGTGACCAGTGAGATATACCTGCTGGAGCTCGTGCTGCAGGTGGGTGCTGCCGGGCTTTACCTAGCAACAACTTATCGATGAACTGGAGCCAGTGGGTTTGGCTACGGATATGAAGCGAGGGCCAGCCAACGAGAGCATACAGGTCGCAGTGGTGGGTAGTATATGGAGCTTTGGTGACAAAACGGATGGCACTGTGATAGACTGCATCCAATTTGTTGAGTAGAGTGTTGGAGGCTATTTTGTAAATGACATCGAAGTCAAAGATCAGTAGGATAGTCAGTTTTACAAGGGTTGGTTTTAACAGCATGAGTGAAGGATGCTTTGTTGTGAAATAAGAAGCCGATTCTAGATTTAATTTTGGATTGGAGATGATTAATGTGAGTCTGGAAGGAGAGTTTACAGTCTAACCAGACACCTAGGTATTTGTAGTTGTCCACATAGTCTAAGTCAGAACCATCCAGAGTAGTGATGCTAGAAGGGTGGGTTGGTGCGGGCAACGATCGGTTGAAGAGCATGCATTTAGTTTTACTAGCATTTAAGAGCAGTTGGGAGGCCACGGAAGAAGAGTTGTATGGCATTGAAGCTCGTCTGGAGGTTAGTTAACAGTGTCCAAAGAAGGGCCAGATGTATACAGAATGGTGTCGTCTGCGTAGAGAGGGATCAGAGAATCACCAGCAGCAGAGTGAAATTATTGATGTATCTTCAAACCATCTGTATACTTACAAGCCCATACCAATCATAACCAGATTACATGTTTAATATTCAATACTTCAAGTTACTCTAAAATCATCTTCCTCTCATAACACTGAAAACTCTTCTACACAGAGGTCATTGGTATCCTAGTGGTTAGAGCGTTGGGCTGGTAACCAAATGGTTGCTGGTTTGAGTACCTGAGCCAACAAGTAAGGCTTTTAACCCTAATTTGCTCCAGGGGCGCTGTACTACTATGGCTGTCCCTATAAAATACCTAATTTTCCTGCACCTATCTGGTGTATGTGACAACAAAACATATCTATTTTTATTTTTTTATTTACAATTAGAAATTATTTGTACTAGGTCTGTGGGCCTTTTTCTGAGTTAACCAAAACTCTACTAGTTGACGCCACTAGTTGGTCCCTTCTTCATGAATAGTTTGGCATGGAAGTGTACGGTGGTCTGCAGGTCCCAAATAGCCTCCATAGAGCCAGGCCAGTTTCATATTGAATTGGCCCAAGGCCTAAATTCCAGCCGTGCATGTTTTCAAATGGCCAGTGGTTGTTAGCTCCAATGTCCCATAATATTCCAACCAAAATAAACAGTTGTTAGTTAATTTTGTACTTTTGTTATTTAGAAATCATTAAACTTGTCCATCAAGAGATGTATTTTGAAAAAATATGAGTTTTGCGATGACGCTGAGCGAAGGCAAACACCTTCCCCCTAAAGAATGAAACACATTGAGAATTTGACTGTTGATAGACTGCTGATAGGTAGGAGGCTGTCCCTTCTCTTTCTAGAACAAAAACGTTCCTGCTGCATACCGACGAACATGCCATTTCTACTTGTAGAATCACAACGCTCCTCAGTGGCCGACAACTTGACTTTGAGTCAATCAGAGAGCACAAAGTGGGGGAACCGAGAGGAGTAACAACAAAAAGGAAAAAATATATTGTGCTGGCTAGCGAATTACATGCTAAAGGTTTAGCTAACAAAAAAATGGCACTGGCAGCATGGGATTATGGAGAGTGAATGAAATAGTTTCTTTGTCATCTTGCTAGCTAGTTATCTAGCTTTGGCCATCTGGCAAGGATCACCAAGGGTATTCTACAACAATAGCAACATTAGCACAGCTAGCTAGTTAGCTAACATTGGAAACCTACAAAACAAAATACATAGGGACAACCATTGTCAAACTAAGCTGAAGAATGCAACACTACTGCTACCTTCTAGTTTGGAGTATTTTAACAAGACTGTAAACTTTCATTCATAGGCTACGTTGTAGCAACCTCATGATGGGTATAGGGAAAATGTAAGTATCATGTAGTAGCCTAAACCTATCACTGTTACATTGAACTGGCAGAACGGAATATGAATGACAGTCATCCAATATGCCGTAATAGAAATAAGGCCATGCTCATGAAAAAGAATATCGGCCTCCTCTTAAACTGCACTGACCGCCACTGATACCAATATCTACATGTTCTGTAGTCAAAAATATGGAGGAAAAAATGTCCTAAGAAAATGACTCTATGATGTCATAAGGAGTCATAATTAAAACTAAATGAGTTCCCAGTTGATCCCACACACCAGTAAGATTGTCAGACGTTTGCTTGCCAAGAGCACCTATGAATAGAGTTTTGGCAGTCAATGTCTTTTGTATGTTCACACCGAACATACTTTGAAGCCATCACTCTCGCCTGCATCTAGCTGATATATGGTGTAATCATTAGTCCCACAGTTGCAAACAAGAGTTTCTATTGGACAAATTCAGGTATGTTTATCCCCGTTTTTCAACAGAATCGGTGGAATTTATACACCCCTGATCACGCGTAAACACAGTTCGCTTTCATAGCAGCCACATTCTATTCCTTCTCGCATCTATGCGCTCTCCTCCTCTCACCTTTTCCCTTCGCTTATGGACTATAATGCGCAACACATCAGCTGTATGTGACCAGGTGAAAAAAACTTTCCAAGCCAAACCATATCATAACCGCTACACACAGCCTACATCATTGTCACTATATTAGCTAAAGTAACATCATATTCAACATAGCTAATAGAAGTAACATGCTGGGAAAACCGCTACAATCATGCAGTAACGTTACAGTGTAAGCAGTTTAGCACTTAAAAGCAAAAGCTTGCCTTGACTAGCTACAGTGACATAGCATACTTCTGTTTGAGCAGGGTGTTTGAGTAGAATAAAGTAGCTAGCTGCATTTGCTAGCTAAGTAAGTGGAACTAAAAGTGAAGAAAATTATCATCTTTCTCTCTCTCTTGCTTCTCCTTCATTTTGGAAAAAATAATTTGTTCATAACTGTTCAACTGTCTTTCTCTCTCTTTGAGTCAACTACGGACCACATTTTATGCACTACAGTGCTATCTAGCTGTCTAGCTTATGCTTTCAGTACTAGATTCATTCTCTGATCGTTTGATTGGGTGGACAACATGTTATTTCATGCTGCAAGAGCGTTGATAGGTTGGAGGACGTCCCCCGGGAAGTTGTCATAATTACTGTGTAAGTCTATGGAAGGTGGTGAGGACCATGAGACTCATAGGTTTTGTATTGATGTCAATGTACTCAGAGGAGGACAGAAGCTAGCTGTCCTCCGGCTACACCGTGGTGCTTCCCTACAGAGTGTGTTGAGTTGATTTACTTTATTTGTATTATTTTATTTTTTAACCCTTTTTCTCCCCAATTTTGTGATCCAATTCATAGTTATAGTCTTGTCCCATCGCTGCAACTCCCGTACGGACATGGGAGAAGCAAAGGTTGAGAGCCATCCTCTCGAACATGACCCTGCCAAGCTCCACTGCTTCTTGACACACTGCTCGCTTAACCCGGAAGCCAGCCACACCTATGTGTCAGAGGAAACACTGTACAACGTGCAACCGTGTCAGCGTGCATGCGCGATGGGACAAGGCCATCCCAGCGGGCCAATCCCTCCCTTAACCCGGACGATGCTGGGCCAATTGTGCGTTGCCTCATGAGTCTCCCGGTCATGGCCGGCTGCGACACAGTTCAAGAACGAACCCAGATCTGTAGTGACTCCTCAAGCACTGCAGTGCCTTAGACCGCTGCGCCTCGACAGAGTGTGTTTTAATCAAGTATTTGGTGACGTGATTATATTTATTATAGTTTTATCTAAAAAGGATAACTTTTTAAATGTTTAAAAATATATTTTTTTATGAAATTCACTGAGGAAGATGGTCCTCCCCTTCCTCCTCTGAGGAGCATCCACTGATCGGTATGGTGCTGAAGAGGTTATACTATATGAGGTTACAAAGTGGTTAAAGAACCTAATAAAGCTTCAAAGCCACCCTTTTGTTATAAAGAATGTTGCTTGTGACTATAAACACATCAACTTGTTTGTTACTTATATTTTCTTTGTTTCGACACGTACTAGTAACTCTCCATCGTTTAGTAGCTTCACTTTATTGTCTTTGTTTAGACACCGACTAGTATCTCCCCATCGTTTAGTAGCTTCACTTTACTGTCTTTGTTTCGACACGTACTAGTATCTCCCCATTGTTTAGTAGCTTCACTTTATTGTCTTTGTTTAGACACCGACTAGTATCTCCCCATCGTTTAGTAGCTTCACTTTACTGTCTTTGTTTCAACACGTACTAGTATCTCCCCATCGTTTAGTAGCTTCACTTTACTGTCTTTGTTTCGACACGTACTAGTATCTCCCCATCGTTTAGTAGCTTCACTTTATTGTCTTTGTTTAGACACCGACTAGTATCTCCCCATCGTTTAGTAGCTTCACTTTATTGTCTTTGTTTCGTCACGTACTAGTATCTCCCCATCGTTTAGTAGCTTCACTTTATTGTCTTTGTTTAGACACGTACTAGTATCTCCCCATCGTTTAGTAGCTTCACTTTATTGTCTTTGTTTCGACACGTACTAGTATCTCCCCATCGTTTAGTAGCTTCACTTTATTGTCTTTGTTTAGACACCGACTAGTATCTCCCCATCGTTTAGTAGCTTCACTTTATTGTCTTTGTTTAGACACATCGTTTAGTAGCTTCACTTTATTGTCTTTGTTTAGACACGTACTAGTATCTCCCCATCGTTTAGTAGCTTCACTTTATTGTCTTTGTTTAGACACCGACTAGTATCTCCCCATAGTATCTCCCATCGTTTAGTAGCTTCACTTTATTGTCTTTGTTTAGACACCGACACTCCCCATCGTTTAGTAGCTTCAGTATCTCCCCATCGTTTAGTAGCTTCACTTTATTGTCTTTGTTTCGACACGTACTAGTATCTCCCCATCGTTTAGTAGCTTCACTTTATTGTCTTTGTTTAGACACCGACTAGTATCTCCCCATCGTTTAGTAGCTTCACTTTACTGTCTTTGTTTCGACACGTACTAGTATCTCCCCATCGTTTAGTAGCTTCACTTTATTGTCTTTGTTTCGACACGTACTAGTATCTCCCCATCGTTTAGTAGCTTCACTTGATTGTCTTTGTTTAGACACGTACTAGTATTAAAACCTTGGAGGGATTAAGCCTATAGAACATCTCACAGTAGGAGGATTTGAAGCCAACAAAAGCTAAAAGAGACAGAGTTTATTATGCTGACCCCATAGAAATGAAGGGTGGATCAACTGTAAATACGCAATGTATAAAAGGTCGACTGCAACACTAAATGAACACAAACATCCCCACGGGAGCGGGTTTGTAATGACTCTAAATACAACATGTAGATTAGATAGATAATGGATACAGACAACAGTTCAATTGTAATAGTTAGAGAAGTATTGGCTCTGCATACAGCTTGATCTTACCTGACAAAGTTGTCATCTCTGCAGGGAAAACAGTGATAGAGAAGATGTTTTGGTCAATGTTTACTTGACCTCTGACCCAGATCTGCAAAGACTGTTGTTTACTTTTCCTCTCTGACCCAGATCTGCAAGGGCTGTTGTTTACTTTTCCTCTCTGACCCAGATCTGCAAGGGCTGTTGTTTACTTTACCTCTCTGACCCAGATCTGCAAGGGCTGTTGTTTACTTTTCCTCTCTGACCCAGATCTGCAAGGGCTGTTGTTTACTTTACCTCTCTGACCCAGATCTGCAAGGGCTGTTGTTTACTTTACCTCTCTGACCCAGATCTGCAAGGGCTGTTGTTTGGCCAACACCAGCTACTGTTTACCCTAGCCGGCCTTGCAGTGGCATTCCTCACGTATGTACAAATTCTTCAACTATTTTGATACCTCCATTTTGCTGAGATTAACATTTTACGTAGCAGGGACACTATTTAAAGCAGAATTGTGGGTAGTGTCGTGTCTTTGGCTATGTCGGATTAAGTGATATGACATGCTGTTCTATAAAATAATTTATCCGTAATTAATATCACCTGATTGAGCTAATCATGTAAATTTAATTAACTAGAGAGTCGGGGCACCACAAAAGAATATTTATATTTATACTGTCTTCTGAAAAACCTCTTAAAAACCTAGTAATATTTTACATCAATAGCAGTCAATATTAATCCTCACCTTAATTCAGTCTCATCTGAAAGTTGTAAATTCTTGGTTATCTGCACGAACCCTGGCTAACAAGTTGAATCAGCAATACAAAATTGGGTTTAATTATTTATTTGTTAAATACCTAACTAATCACACAGAATTACACATACACATAATTAATCATAACTTGATTACAAATGACGTCATAAAGGAAAAGATCCCTAGCTGGCGGAGCAGATATGACAGCTGGTTACACAAAATAAAAGGGGCTGGGTTTGAGTGAAAGAGCGGGAAGACTGAGGAACAAAGGGCGAAGCTGTGCTATCGTAAATACAGTATCCTATGCATTCTAAGTTACCGCCCATTTGGAAAAGGAAAATGCAATAAATATTTACTCTGAGCTGCGCTTCGGTGGGTTGGTGGTAGATGGAAGGCCGTGTTGCCCAACCGAGTCCTTTCTCCTTTGAAGAATGTCTCTGCTGGTAAAATGGATACGTTGTAGTAACGTCGTTGTGTGGTAGACGGGATACTCTTTCTGTTCCTTCCTAACCTGCATTTGCAGCTGCTGTTGCTAAGTCAAAGGCTAGGAGGTATCACTTCTGTGGTGAATAAGAGTTCAAAGTTCATACCATTCGCAACCAAAGCTCACGCTGATGTTGGCTTCGTTCTGTAGTTATTATCTGAACCATTCTGACATCGGACCGTCGTCCTCACATCCTCGGAACAGGAGGTTACATTGTCGTCAAGGCTTTATATAGGAAGGGAGAGGAGGGCGTGTTTGAAAAGTTTTATAGCCCATGTTCCTTCACAGGGGCGGGCCACTGATTGAGCAGGGCCCTAACCTTATGAAAACCCAAATCTCACATTTTAGAAGCTAAAATCACATTTCATCCCATCACAAATAATTTCATATTCAAACATTTATATTGAACAACAATTCCATGTGAATCCGATAACTCTGATGTGTAGACTTTCCACTGTAGAGTTTGTCATCTTATCATTGATGAGAATGTCTCAGATGACAACCGAACTGACATCATATTCATTAAGTACCACCGCATATGTTCAATTAGTCGGATTACCAGAATATAGTTCATTTCCCCCCACCTTCTGATGTTCCCAGAATCTCTATGTTAACCAAGGGTTTTGCAAATGTAGCATCAGTAGGGTAGAGAGAGGGAAAAGGGGGGGAAGAGGTATTTATGACTGTCATAAACCTACCCCCAGGCCAACGTCATGACAATAGTATGGGCATTGCCAGGTGATTCATTACAAAAGATGATTACAGAAACAGACTTATTGTACATATTAAATTAGTGTGGCCAAACCACTTCTGGTTTTTGTTTCTACCTGGTAGTTAATACTCACCTGGTGTCCCAGGTCTAAATCAGTCCCTGATTAGAAGTAGAGGATGAAACCCAGAAGTGTTTTGGCCCTCCAGGACCAGAATTGAACAGCCTTGAATTATAGCATTAAATTAGAGTATTACGTTTTCTTGGTTTTATCAAAACATCACAATGTAGAGGAACTGAGTAAGTATCTCAAGGCACATTGAATATATAAACAAATGTAATGACTTGACATTGGATGAATTATTCAATTATATGTTTTACAGTGTTTTTATGTTAAATCCATGCCATCAAGTTTTCCCTTCAGAGAGCCAAGAGGAAGATTGGTGACATGGAGATGTTTCAATTTTTTAAAATAAATAAACCCCCTCCAAATGTACTGTGTACTTTGTTTTCTATAAAATGTGATGGGGTACATACAGGAAAACATCATTATCACTACTATAATGTTTTAACCTGGGTTGGTACACAAAACTGGACACTTGTATTACTCAGATTGGTCTGCCATTTCTACACCAGTTTAATTTCTTCATATCAAAACACAATCTAGTCTAAAACAACATAGTTGTAATCGTCAAGAGATGATCACTCATCTACAAGACATTTTAAAATTACAATCATCCTAAATCAAATAAGCCTTTGTTGAAAAGTAAAAATGCTTACTTTGTTGACCACCTAAAACAAAAATACATTGCAGTGTTCACAGCATTCTGGCGGGAAAACCGCTGACATGTTAAAAGTCCAACTATTTACATGACAATACTGCCGTTGATCCATGGATTATAAAGAGAGGACGCACCTCCCAACCCAGTGAGACCAAAGTTAACCTTCACAATGGGAAAGGTAAGGCTGGTGTTTATGCTATGCATATGTTGTGCCTCTGCATTCCTCCATAGATTATTCTACTGAAATTAATAAAAGGGGATGAGATTCATTAAAGGTAATGTGTGCCTCTGATCAGGAATTTTAGTCTGTACAATATTTCAAAGGAATTCTAAATCTTGGGGCTTACTGCTGGGGAAGAGATCTGGTCTTACACAATAAAACACCTCAATTGATCTGTTTTTTAGATCATTTTCTACGAAGACAGAAACTTCCAAGGTCACTCTTATGAGTGCGGTGGAGAATGCTCTGACCTACATGCCCACTTCCGCCGCTGCAACTCCATCAAGGTGGAGAGCGGCAACTGGATGGTGTACGAGAGGCCCAGCTACATGGGCTATCAGTACTTCCTGAAGGAAGGCGAGTTCTCCGACTACCAGCGTTGGATGGGCTTCAATGACTGCGTCAGGTCCTGCCGCATGATCCCCCAGGTAAGAGATGGATTAAGGAAGAGGTTAAAGAGATCCTGTTAACTCTGAAGTATTGGAGGGATTCTAAAGTATTACAGGGACTTCTGGACCTTTGTAGTTTGATCCCAAAACTACAGGAAATCAACTGCTGGATTCTGAGCAGTGGAGGCTGGTGGAGAAAGAAATGGGGAGGACAGGCTCATTATCCTTCCCATTTCTCCCTCCACCAGCCTCCACTGACTCTGAGGTTGGACGTAGTCTACCACATCTTTTTCTGAGCTGGCTACACATGAGTATCATCCCAATAACATTCATCTCTGTATCCACAGCACCAGGGATCTCACCGTATGAGAATCTTCGAGCGCTCCGAGTTCGGAGGACAGATGACGGAGTTGACGGACGACTGCCCCAACCTCTACGAGCGTTTCCATTACAATGACATCTACTCTTGCAATGTGATGGAGGGCTCCTGGCTTTTGTATGAGCACCCCAACTACAGGGGGCGCCAGTACCTGCTGACCCCGGGAGAGTACAGGAGATACAACGAGTGGGGAAGCATGAGCGCCAGAGTGGGTTCCATCAGACGTATTGATATGTAAGAAGCTGAATGTATGACTCTTGAATCAATGACCAATGGGAAATCATGTTGAAATAAATCCATCCACACAGAGCCTTTTTTCCTGCCTTTTGTATTTTAAACCACGGAGAAAGAATGAATATGCAAACGTATCTGTTAGGTTGGTTGAACTTTTAAAAGGTTTTACCATGAATTAACTCCCATATTACCGTGGTTTACTGAGTGAAACTGTGGAGTGAATCGACCTAGAATAGACCATGTGTGTACCCTAAATATCACATCAAATATTTGTATTTATTGGTTATTGTCATGAACAGACTGTTCATGACAATTTGAGAATTATATGAAATGAATACCTTACATATTTTGCTTTGCACTCACATTTGTGTAATGTGTTACAGATGTAGGATCCTAATTTGATCACCCTGTTTCTGGTGAACTTTCCTGCAATGCATTAAAAAAGGCTTCTGAAGTTTGTCATTACCACTTTGACATTTCAGACGTGGTTATCCCTTACGAAAAATGTATCAATCCCATTAATTATAATCCACATAATAATTCACATTGCCTGTTGCTGCAGGATTATTTTCCTGCTGTAGCAAACTGGCTCAAATTAAGATCCTACATCTGTACTCAGCAGAATCTGCTAATATTTTCATTCATGATACAATAGGGAAATGTCTGGGCAACTCATAGTCAGCACTGTTGATTGAAGAACTTGAGTTACAGAAAGGCAAATGAATTGATTGCAACATTGTAACATGAAAAAGTGCATCTGATGATGTTAACGTTGTATTTTTGAACCGTCTTCCATGTTGTAATGGCTCGAATGGAATCATTGGAATAGTATCAAACACATGAAAACAGTGCGTTTCAAGCTGTTCCATTGGTTCCATTCCAGCCATTATGATGAGCCCGTCCTCCTATAGTTCCTCCCACCAGCGTAGCCCGTCCTCCTATAGTTCCTCCCACCAGCGTAGCCCGTCCTCCTATAGTTCCTCCCACCAGCGTAGCCCGTCCTCCTATAGTTCCTCCCACCAGCGTAGCCCGTCCTCCTATAGTTCCTCCCACCAGCATACTCTACCATGCATATGCGTACATTTATTGTTATATAATGCAGTTAAAGTGCATGATACTGTAACACTAAATATTGAATACAAATCCCTCTGTGTTCTGTGGATGGTTCTAGAAGCACCTGCACAAGTGTTCACTGTTTGGAGACACATACTGTTTGGAGGCACACACTGTTTGGAGACACATACTGTTTGGAGACACATACTGTTTGAAGACACACACTGTTTGGAGACACACACTGTTTGGAGACACATACTGTTTGAAGACACACACTGTTTGAAGACACACACTGTTTGTAGACACATACTGTATGGAGACACATACTGTTTGGTTGAACATGCAGCTTTATTGAGAACAGACATGGAACATAGAACTTTTAGTTGTTGGAGTCAGAGATCCGTCTGAGGGATCCGATCCTGGGGCTCAGGCCACCCCAGTCGCTGGGTCTGCGATACTCGCCAGGCTTCAGGTAGTACTGTCTGCCCTTGTAGTTGGGCTGGTCGTACATGAGCCAATGGCCGTCCATCACGTTGCAGGAGTTGATGTCGGACATGCGGAAGCGATCCTGGACATTGGGACAGTCGTCGTTCAGCTCCTGCATCTGGCCACTCATGTCGGGGCGATCGTACAGCCTCATCCTGTAGGAGCCGCGGTGCTACAGGACGATGAAATAGAGGTCATATTGGGTTTTTACATTACTACAAATTAGAGGTCAATTATTAACAAGACAATACAGCAAAATAGATGGGGCCGAAACGGAGCCTTGAGGAACATCAATAAGTTTTAATTGGTGCTCTTCTATAAAACCACATTGCAATGTGAGATGGGGTCTAGTGATGAGCGTAGCCCTGTGTTTGAGGCATCTACACTGGGTTTACCATGGGGATCATGCGGCAGGACCTGATACAGTCGTTGATGCCAATCATGCGCTGGTTGTCATTGTACTCTCCCCTCCTCAGGAAGTACTGGTGGCCAGTGTAGCTGGGCCTCTCGTAGACCATGAACATGCCGCTCTCCACCTTGATGGAGTTGCAGCGGTTGAAGTAGGAATGCAGGTCGGCACAGTCGCTCATGCACTCATGGTGCCGACCCTGGAAATTCCTGTCCTCATAGAAGATGATCTGCAAAGGGGAGTGTAAACATTTTGAAGCTGAAAAAAATGTATCTTACATCTACTGAACTGATGTATTTTTTTCAATGTTGTGGTCATTATATGGTGGACAAAACTTTGATGTATTTTTCCAGTTCTACTATAAAACTAGTAGTATGAATGCAGGTGGGTGCCTGACTTACCTTTCCCATTGTCATGGTTGCGTGAGGGGCAGATAGACAGTCAATGGTCACTCTTTCTGTGCCTCTGTCCTTTTATAAAAAGCAGCTGTGTGATTGCGCAGCATAAAGTATTGTCATTTAAATCAATGATCTGGAGTTAGCACACACATCTGTTTATGTATAGCCATGCCTTATTGTGTGATGAGTTATTGTTGTTGGCCAGTTTTCACACGTTCATCACTATTGTCAGAAAACACTAGTGTATACTGGAGATCCGGTGCGTGGCTGGGCTTAGCATCAGCAAAACAACTCAACCAGACATTTAGCATATCATTGTAATTCACAAACACCGTCAATTTCAATTGTGTCCTTTTATGCACAATTATGCAAATGTAACAGCTTATAAAATGCCTTTCTGGGATTGAATCCGTGAGAATGAGCCACAGAATATGTTTCTTATTTCTAGATGTAGGCATGCACTCTGAAAACGCTGACGTTACTGTAAATGATGTGATGAACTGTTGTTTGGCCCCATACATTCATTGTTCTGTTCTATACTTAAAGGTCTGTGTTTTGTGGGCGAACAAAATATCTGACTATATGAATATGCATGTATGTAATCATATATCATGTTTGCATACATAATGGACAACAATGTTGCCATGGTGTCATTAGCAAGTAAAAAAAATGGTAATTCACTTTGAGAGGAAATACTTTTAAAAACATTTTCATACTGATCCGGATTTGAAAATAAACATCAATGTGATACCGATGGTCAGTGAACGGTTACGTGATGAGTAACCTTGTCGGAGACCTGAAGACTTGCGTTAGCTCCCCAAACTAAAGGCGTTAGCTCAGTGGGCTAATAGAGTCTTTGTGGTGCGCAGGGGGACCCGGATTCGAATGCCAGTCAGTCACAGAGGCAGCATCATGTCAGTGTTGTGTAACAGCAGTAGCAGTAGCCAAGCATCTAGGAAAAACCATCAGGAACATCAGGATAACTGATGGTTCAAATCTACCCAAAGCTCGACACATGAGTTATCTGTGGTTCCTCATATGTAAGACGACAGTTGATGATAGTGTTGTTGTTGTTAGAATGATATATTATTGGATGTGATGTTTTGGAATGTTGTATTGTTTTAGTGAGTATGTGTATTGTGACTGTGTAATTGTCCTTGGCTGTCCTGGGACTACGGGTGCACATTGATCTTTTGGCTAACCACGGCACATTTACATGGATGTTGCATTATTGTAACATTGATGTTGATTCATGTGCATTGTCCCCTATAAATGAATAATAAATCATGTATTATTTTATTTAACCAATTCATTAATTGTGTGAAAAAAGGCAATCAGGAGACCCTTTTTTTATTGAACTAGCCAAGCCAGTTAAGAACAAATTCGTATTTACAATGACAGCTTAGGAACAGTGGGTTAACTGCCTTGTTCAGGGGAAGAACAACAGATTTTTAACTTGTCAGCTCAGGGATTTGATCCAGCAACCTTTCAGTTACTGGCCCAATCCTCTAACCACTAGGCTACCTGCAAACCCAGGAGTGATCAGGATTGGTCATGTCAAACAGATATTGTTACAGGTTTTGCTTGTACAATATTTTTCTACTCAGAAATGCATATACACTGAACAAAAATATAAACGCTTCATGTAAAAGTGTTGGTCCCATGTTTCATGAGCTGAAATAAAAAATCCCAGAAATGTTTCTTATGCACAAAACTTTATTTCTCTCAAATTTTGTGCACCAATTTGTTTACATCTCTGTTAGTGAGCATTTCTCATTTGCCAAGAAAATCCAGGTGTGACATCAAGAAGCTGATTAAACAGCACGATCATTACACAGGTGCACCTTATGCTGGAGACAATAAAATGACACTTTAAAATGTGCAGTTTTGTCACACAACACAATGCCACAGATGCTGAGGAGTATTTATGTCTGTAATAAAGGACTTTTGTGTGGAAAAACTTATTCTGATTGGCTGGTCCTGGCTCTCAAGTGGGTGGGCCTGGCTGCCAAGTGGGTGGGCCTGGCTCCCAAGTGGGTGGGCCTATGCCCTCCTATGCACCCCTGCCCAGTCATGTGAAATCCATAGATTAGGGCCTAATGAATTTATTTACATTTAGTAATTTCCTTACATGAACTGTAACTTAGTAAAATTGTTGGATGTTGCGTTTATATTTTTCTTCAGTATACATAACTGTAACATAACTGATCTAACCAGACATAGAAAATATTACATTTATTATAGAACAATCTTATTTGTAACAATGTGATTCACACCATAATTAAAATATTTTAACCTCTGACAGCACTTTAATCTAGTTTTGATAGCACTTTAAGGTGGTCCTTAAACATGACTAATAAAAGTGTAATTTTATTGACAAAAAGCCACAGTGACAATGTAGGCTCGTCTATACACCCTGAAGTCCCTGGAATATTATTACTACGTTACTGACATTAATATTTGCTTCTATATACTTTGACTGACAGGGCCTAGTAACCAATAGGATTTCTGGAAGCTTACACTAGCAGGTATGAAAAGATCTTCAGGATCTCTGTTTTGGGACCTTTCTCTGGTTGGGAACTTTGCCAACATGGAGGTAAGTTTCAACTGTGTGGCCCTTTGTGTCCCAGTGACTCTGTGTCAAAGAAGCATGTAGAGTGAGTGAGATAGAAACTTGAACCTGAACATGGTCTGCTTAATGTCATATGATTCAACACTTTAATGTTAAATGTGCAACATTTCAACTATATATTTACATCCTCTTATGTAGACCTGTTTGCAGTATATTCCATTCAATTTAGACCTAAATGTACAACGTGCCTCTTGCTCAATATATTGAGGTTTGTCCTCCATTTAAGCTAAAGGCACAAACACAGACCCCAAATATCATAAATGTCACCAATTAATATCAATCACTTAATCAGAAACAGTGAAATGGAAATATCAACAGCAAGCTTATTTAAACAATTGTTTTATTGACTGGTCAGAGTGGAGAGGACGTTGGGCCTAAAAGTCGGTGATCCTACGGAAGGAGCCTGTGGTGGCACAGGTAGCTCCCCATTCGCTGAACTTCCTGTACTCGCCGGGCCTCATAAAGTACTGGCGCCCCCTGTAGTTGGGATGCTCGTAGAGGGTCCAGTAGCCATCCATGACGTTGGCGGAGTAGATGTCACGGCTACGGAAACGGTCCTGGACGGAGTCACAGTCCTCGCCGAACTCCATCATCTGTCCCTGGAAGTCTGGCCTCTCGTAGATTCTCATGCGGTAGGGACTGCCGCTGGCCTGCTCGGACAGAGAGGTACAGGAGAGGTAACACTGGCAAAACACAGGTCACTTGGGGGACATGGGGAATCACAGGTAACCAGTGACATGTTTCAGCGGGCCTTAGGTTAACACAGGGAAGTCAAAATGCTAAAGTAGTCAAACACCACATTTGGTGTCAGAAGTGGGATATCACAATTGGGGAGGTCGCAGTGTGCTAACATAGGCCAGGGTCACGACAGTCACAAAGGTAGTATAGGACATGTCCAGAATGTCTCAGAAATGTCTCTTGAAGGAACCCAAGATTATGGGCTTCCATCCATCCAACCATCGACTCTCCTCCTCTAGGCGAGTCGTAGAGTCACTTTGCTTTATTTGACATTATTTGACATGTACCTTCAGACCTTTACGTGGTCTGGTTATCTCCCAACCATTCACAGACTCATGTGTTGTGCTTATAAAACTACGGGCCGGATTCCCGGACACAGATGAGGCCAAGTCGTGGACAAAAATCAATGGAAAATCTCCACTGAAAGTGCTTTTTAGTCCAGGACTAGGCTTCGTCTGTATTAAGGCAACCTGCCCTAAAACCACCAGTTGAGTGAACAAGTATACACTGATAAATCACCACAATGCATTACTACAATACAGATTGAGCCATGAACAAACCACACATCAAAACCCATCTTCTCTCACCTCCCGGCTACTCACATAAGAAAAGGTACGGCAGGAGCGAATGGTGTCGCTGTAGCCCATCCAGCGCTGATATTCTGGGAACTCTCCCCTGGTCAGTACATACTGGTAGCCTGCATAGTTGGGCCTCTCGTACAGCACCCAGCAGCCGCTATCTACCTTGATGGAGTTGCAGCGGCTGAAATGGGGGTGCACATCGGGGCAGTCCGTGTCGCACTCATAGGAGCGACCCTGGAAGTTTTTATCCTCGTAGAAAGTGATCTACACAGCCAGGGTCGAAGGTCGGAGGGAAATGTTAACATCAGGTTTTTTTCTTTCATTTTACTGCATTTCAAATAAAAGTACACTTCCTAATATAAAAACACATTTTCTATGATTTCTATAATGGCAAAATATACTGCCTTCTCTGGACCAACAATTAGGTACAAGTAAGTTTGTCTCCTGTTTATAGGTCTCCTGTTATAGGCTACTACACTGTTGGTATTCTACAGCTTGTCTACCAGTAAAACAGAGATCAATGATCATTTTCATTACCAAACACTATAAAACTTACCTCTGGATTATTTTTCATGGCAGCACTATGACATTACTGTGTTGATCAATCAACCAGTTTCTTTCCAAATCAGCTTTAAAGTCCATAAAAACAAGCACAGACCCAGAGAGCTGTATACAGTAGTGCCAACTAGCTAGAGAAAAACTGGTCTGCCTTACCTTACTCATGTCTGGGCTGTTGTTAGAGCACTCTTCCTCAATGTAATATCCAGGACAGAGGGCCACGAGCCTCTTTTATAAAACTCAATCAAAGGTTGCCGGATCAGAGGTTTTGTTATTTTAATGAGCAGGGATTTGGTGGCATTGAGATGCTGCCAAGGCCTTGATCCTGTCCATACAGATAAAACCCCTGATTCATCAATGCAGATGTCCTAGCCCTGCACATTATTGACCCACGTGCCGTGGACCACGGCCCTCTTGATACTGTACGTCGACCAAAATACATTTTATTATCCAGTAATCCACAATAAAGGGACACGTTTACTGTTTGGAATGCATCATCACAGTGCTACAGTATCTGCAGGCCCTCATTCATTCTCTTAAAGTCATAACAGTGCTACAGTATCTGCAGGCCCTCATTCATTCTCTTAAAGTCATCACAGTGCTACAGTATCTGCAGGCCCTCATTCATTCTCTTAAAGTCATCCCAGTGCTACAGTATCTGCAGGCCCTCATTCATTCTCTTAAAGTCATAACAGTGCTACAGTATCTGCAGGCCCTCATTCATTCTCTTAAAGTCATCCCAGTGCTACAGTATATGCAGGCCCTCATTCATTCTCTTAAAGTCATAACAGTGCTACAGTATCTGCAGGCCCTCATTCATTCTCTTAAAGTCATCCCAGTGCTACAGTATCTGCAGGCCCTCATTCATTCTCTTAAAGTCATCCCAGTGCTACAGTATATGCAGGCCCTCATTCATTCTCTTAAAGTCATAACAGTGCTACAGTATCTGCAGGCCCTCATTCATTCTCTTAAAGTCATCCCAGTGCTACAGTATCTGCAGGCCCTCATTCATTCTCTTAAAGTCATAACAGTGCTACAGTATCTGCAGGCCCTCATTCATTCTCTTAAAGTCATCCCAGTGCTACAGTATCTGCAGGCCCTCATTCATTCTCTTAAAGTCATCACAGTGCTACAGTATCTGCAGGCCCTCATTCATTCTCTTAAAGTCATAACAGTGCTACAGTATCTGCAGGCCATCATTCATTCTCTTAAAGTCATCCAGTGCTACAGTATAGCAGGCCCTCATTCATTCTCTTAAAGTCATAGGACAGTGCTACAGTATCTGCAGGCCCTCATTCAACACTACGGTATAGAACCATCACAACACTACAGTATAGGACCATCACAACACTACGGTATAACCACAGTATAGGACCATCACAACACTACGGTATAGAACCATCACAACACTACGGTATAGGACCATCACAACACTACGGTATAGGACCATCACAACACTACAGTATAGGACCATCACAACACTACGGTATAGGACCATCACAACACTACGGTATAGGACCCTCACAACACTACGGTATAGGACCATCACAACACTACGGTATAGGACCATCACAACACTACAGTATAGGACCATCACAACACTACGGTATAGAACCATCACAACACTACGGTATAGGACCATCACAACACTACGGTATAGGACCATCACAACACTACAGTATAGAACCATCACAACACTACGGTATAACCACAGTATAGGACCATCACAACACTACGGTATAGGACCATCACAACACTACAGTATAGGACCATCACAACACTACGGTATAGGACCATCACAACACTACGGTATAGGACCATCACAACACTACGGTATAGAACCATCACAACACTACAGTATAGGACCATCACAACACTACGGTATAGGACCATCACAACACTACGGTATAGGACCATCACAACACTACGGTATAGAACCATCACAACACTACGGTATAGGACCATCACAACACTACGGTATAGGACCATCACAACACTACGGTATAGGACCATCACAACACTACAGTATAGGACCATCACAACACACTCACAACACTGCGTATAGGACCATCACAACACTACGGTATAGAACCATCACAACACTACAGTATAGGACCATCACAACACTACGGTATAGGACCATCACAACACTACGGTATAGGACCATCACAACACTCACAACACTACGGTATAGGACCATCACAACACTACAGTATAGGACCATCACAACACTACGGTATAGAACCATCACAACACTACGGTATAGGACCATCACAACACTACGGTATAGAACCATCACAACACTACAGTATAGGACCATCACAACACTACGGTATAGAACCATCACAACACTACGGTATAGGACCATCACAACACTACGGTATAGAACCATCACAACACTACGGTATAGGACCATCACAACACTACAGTATAGGACCATCACAACACTACAGTATAGGACCATCACAACACTACAGTATAGGACCATCACAACACTACAGTATAGAACCATCACAACACTACGGTATAGGACCATCACAACACTACGGTATAGAACCATCACAACACTACGGTATAGGACCATCACAACACTACAGTATAGGACCATCACAACACTACAGTATAGGACCATCACAACACTACAGTATAGGACCATCACAACACTACAGTATAGAACCATCACAACACTACGGTATAGGACCATCACAACACTACAGTATAGGACCATCACAACACTACGGTATAGGACCATCACAACACTACGGTATAGAACCATCACAACACTACGGTATAGGACCATCACAACACTACGGTATAGGACCATCACAACACTACAGTATAGGACCATCACAACACTACAGTATAGGACCATCACAACACTACGGTATAGGACCATCACAACACTACAGTATAGGACCATCACAACACTACGGTATAGGACCATCACAACACTACGGTATAGGACCATCACAACACTACAGTATAGAACCATCACAACACTACGGTATAGGACCATCACAACACTACGGTATAGGACCATCACAACACTACGGTATAGGACCATCACAACACTACAGTATAGGACAATCTGCAGGTACACACTCATTCTAGAAATAACATGGAGGCCTGTTAGAGAAGCTTCTCTATATGGAGTAGAATATGGAACATAGGAAGGAGCAGACACTCTCAGATTCCGTCCAACCACAACGTTATTGTTTTAGGGTAGAACAGTATTATAACAGAGTATAAACAGCTTGATCATAACATATAATGCATTGTGATGATAGAATGGACTATAGAACATGGAACATTGCCATTGAGAGTAAGCTAATGGAGAATCAGTGAATATTTACAAACAGGGTATCCTGTGGAAATGCCTGATCCTACAGTGGGCTACTGCAGCCACAAAAAGGCTTATGGGGCTTATGGTATTATTGGGGCAAGAGTGTCTGACAGGGGAACAATATACTATGGGGGATAGGAGTATCTGTTATGGAACAACACATCATGATAATAATATAGCCTCTACTGCATCAGATACTGTCACAGGACTGGTGGTCAGCAGTGTGGCCTGTGAAATTAAAAAGACTCAACAGTATTAATCAATCAAATGAAAGGATACAATAAACAGAGAAAACCACATTTGTTTTCTTATATATAAATACATTGAAGTCAAAATGACCCCCTCTTTTCCCTCAAAATATTTATGTTGAAAACAATTTAATAGCTTTCTACAACTAAACAAATATTATTCTTATTTTATATTTTCACTGATCCAAATAATGAATACACCCAGTTCTCCCACCCGTGTGGATCTGAGATCTGGAATTAAATCAAGTATACATTAATACATCCTTTCTTACACACACACACCATTCCTGGTATATACCTGGTATGTGTATAAGAGAGGATTTATGATTTATGAATTAGTCGGATTCGGTTGCAAAACGTTTTGCAACGGAAACCGTTCACTCCAAACGGAAAACGTTTTGCAACGAAAACGAGAGTTTCTATTGGAGAAATTCAAGTAGGTTCCTCCCTGTTTCGTTCCGTTTGGTTCCAAGAGTAAACGATAAACTATATATACACGCACACACTACATTGACACTCCCACGCACATTCACATACACTACATACGCTAACACATATAGGCTAACACACACACACAAAGACCGACACAACACAAACTTTTACACTCATAATTTGCTGCGGGTGCTCTGTTCTTTATTTTATTCTTATTATCGATCCTGATGTCTAGTCACTTTACCCTGCCTTCGTGTACATATCTACCTCAGATTCCCCGTACCTCTTCATGTTGATCTGGTACTGGTACTCCCTGTGTATATACTGTAGTTCCATCTTGTGTATTTTATTTTATTCCTCTTGTACTACTTTATTTTTAAACTCTGTGTCGTTGGGAAGGCTTCGTAAGCAAGCATTCCATGGTAAAGTCTACACCAGTTGTAATTCGGCCCATGTGACAAATACAATTAGATGTTATATTATTTGATTTAAACGGTTTCTTTTTCTAAAAGGTTTTTCCAACAGAATCCGACTAATGAATACACCAATGAAGTTCAATCAAATCCGCAAAAAAATGTTTTACTGTCAGAAGATAGGCTACTTGCACGGCGAGCTGACACTTCCTCCAGCTTTGGCAACATCCGGATTCCAGTCGAGATGGTCATGGCGGAGGGTGCAGCTGTTATGAGGAGGAATCGACCAGGGACTAAAGAAAAGGTACCAGATTTTAGCAACATGGTTTAATTTTAGTGTGTTCAATACTCATGTCTTGCATTTTTTTACTTGGGCACATTTTGTATCCTTTCCTAGACGGCCCGTTTGTCAGCTGCTAACGTTAGCTTACTTAACTAGCTAATGTTGCTAGTTAGCGAGGCTACATACAGCCAGCTGGCTAGCCAGTCAAAGTCAGGAGCTATAAGATATGGGTTGGTCACAGCTATCAAACGATGCCTGTTTGTATTGTCAATTGTCTGAAGTTATCTGAAAATAGAATCTACAGGTAGCTATCTAGTAGCGAACTACCTCGCCCTTAATCATGACTCTTAGTGCCATTAGATTACACATAAATCACTGGATGAATGTGGGAGTTTTGATAAGAGCCGCGACACTCGTTCTGAACATTAACACGGATAGTTTGCAGTACGATTTTGGAACATAACGACCTTTCATATCGGCGAGAAATAATGTAAAAACAACAACAAACATGTTAAATTGATACACACCTTTAAACAGTTAGGGGACCACATGAGCATATTTCCATTTTACAACGCCTGTTAAGGTACCTGTGCTAATTAGCTATCTCTGCGTCTCAGAACAACTGTGTGTAAACTGAAGACAGGCCACAAACATGTTGTCACTGAAAAACACTGTCCACTGCAACTGTGTTAACAGGTTAAACCAGTGGAGGCTGGTGGGAGGAGCTATATGAGGACCTCATTGGAATGCCATTACAATGAGCCCTTCCTCCTATAGCTCCTCCCAACAGCCTTCACTGGTGTACAGTAAGCTGTATTTTGCATTTGTGAAATCATTTGGATGTGACATGAACGTAGAGGGATTTATGGTTCTAGAACTGTACCACAATTGAGAATGGATTTAGATGGAGTATTTGGCTTCCAGAGCCAATTCACCCTTTAAACAGAACATGTAAGGTCCTTGGACTATAAGGAGTAATGTTAGGCTCCTTTAGTCCAATATTGGGCTAGTAGCTACCTATTCATTTACCAGACAGAGATAAGCTAGCTGGCGAGGTCTTTTTGTGCAGTTAGTTTGCCCTGCTGAGTTTCTTGTGTATGCCCACAGGACTTCTACAACTGGCCCGATGAGTCGTTCGAGGAGATGGACAGCACACTGGCTGTGCAGCAGGTGGGAGTCAGATGTCTCTGTTTTAATGTTTGAAATATCTTACTGTTTGAGTCATTTGCATATGATGACACCGTGGTTAATTGAAGAAGTTTAATCAGGCATTCTACTAGCTATGTAGCTAGGGATGATCTGTGTGGGCAGTTCTCTGTAACATTCTCCAGTATGGATGAGCAGTTGCATATAGACAAAATATCAGAGAAACTGTCATCTTTCAAATGTAGACAACAATCAGACTGCTACTCTGCCATTTGAGTTGCTGAGGTAGAATGGCTTAGTCAGGTGATGTATTTAATGCAGTTCTGTTCTGCTTCTAAAGTCTGTTTGTGGTTCTTCTCAGTACATCCAACAGAACATCCGTACAGACTGCTCCAACATGGACAAGATCCTGGAGCCCCCAGAGGGTCAGGATGAGGGGGTCTGGAAGTACGAACACCTCAGGTAGTGGCTGCCGTTTACCACTTAGAAGAAAGTCATGTGGACATCCAAAATGTCTACTGGTGCTGAAAACACATCCTCCTTTTAACATTTGGTCTTGTCTCGTGTCCTCTGTTTTTAGGCAGTTCTGTTTGGAGCTGAACGGACTTGCTGTGAAACTACAGGTATGCACTTACGATGGATCAGCAGGCCTGGGCAACTCCAGTCCTCGGGTCCTGATTGGTGTCACAGTTTTGCCCCAGTCCCAGCTAACACACCTGACTCTAATAATCACCTAATTGTGATCTTCAGTTTAGAATGACATTTAATGAATCAGCTATGTTTAATAGGGAAGGAGAAAAGGGGTGACACCAATCAGGCCCTGGAGGACTGGAGTTGCCCAGGCCTGTGACATAGCTCTTCAGGAAGATCATGTTGAACATCCATTCTTCTCACACTGTGTTTGTTGGAGTGGTAACGTCCAGTAAGTCTGTTACTAACATGTACTCTGTCTGTTCACAGGGAGAATGCCACCCAGACACATGCACCCAGATGACGGCAACAGAGCAGTGGATCTTCCTCTGTGCTGCACACAAGACTCCCAAAGAGGTAAGGTCCTCTCTGCCCACAGCATTTGTAGAGGTGGATCCCTCATCCAGTTCCTACCCTCTTTCCCTGGTATAAGAATAGAATACTAATATAAACCAGTTAGACTTTTATCCAAAGCCACTTAGTCTTAGTGACTTAGTCATGCTTGCATACATTTTCTGTTTTGAAGCATTTTGTTGGACTGTATCCTCTACATACGACTTATAGACAAACTTGTAACTTGGGTGGCCTCAGTGGGAATCGATCCCATGACACTTGGCGTTGCAAGCACCATGCTCTACCAACTGAGCCACACAAGATAGTTGTCCTCTGGCACCGAACATTCACCATGCCAGAACTAATAACAGCATTATAG
The DNA here is from genome assembly GCF_034236695.1 of Oncorhynchus nerka. Lineage (NCBI taxonomy): Eukaryota > Metazoa > Chordata > Actinopteri > Salmoniformes > Salmonidae > Oncorhynchus > Oncorhynchus nerka. The sequence continues at coordinate 10,964,333 of NC_088397.1, forward strand.
TCATTATTGTATCATGGCTGGTACTCAAGCCTGTTGTTGTGTTTGCTGTCTCCTGCACAGTGTCCAGCCATCGACTACACCAGACACACTCTGGACGGAGCCGCCTGCCTCCTCAACAGTAACAAGTACTTCCCTAGCAGGTAACAACTGTTTACCGTGTTCCTATGTCTCCTGTGACTTTAACTTTCTCATTAACCCCCAGCACCCTTCACACAGAAATCAATCGTTTTTAAAAATTGAACACCATTTTATCCAAGTGATCATTCGCATTGTACTGATATATGCAGCTACCTACATTTGCTGTAAGCGTTGTAATAAAGTTGCTGTCTATAGATAGTGACCTGATTTGGTCTCTGTCCTATGGTAGAGTGAGCATTAAAGAGTCCTCAGTAGGGAAACTGGGTTCAGTTTGCCGGCGGATCTACAGGATATTCTCCCACGCTTACTTCCACCATCGTCAGATCTTTGACAAGTATGAGGTAAGCATTTTCTATGACTGTCTTTATTCCTGTGAATAGTGAATTGTAATTACACATGTACATACTGTAAAGCACTAACCCAAAGCCCTGAGGCTGTACATACTGTACTTAAAGCACTAACCCAAAGCCCTGAGGCTGTACATACTTTACTTAAAGCACTAACCCTAAACCTAGCCCTGAGGCTGTACATACTGTACTTAAAGCACTAACCCTAAACCTAGCCCTGAGGCTGTACATACTGTACTTAAAGCACTAACCCTAAACCTAGCCCTGAGGCTGTACATACTGTACTTAAAGCACTAACCCAAAGCCCTGAGGCTGTACATACTGTACTTAAAGCACTAACCCAAAGCCCTGAGGCTGTACATACTGTACTTAAAGCACTAACCCAAAGCCCTGAGGCTGTACATACTGTACTTAAAGCACTAACCCAAAGCCCTGAGGCTGTAAAGCACTAACCTGAGGCTGTACATACTGTAAAGCACTAACCCAAAGCCCTGAGGCTGTACATACTGTACTTAAAGCACTAACCCAAAGCCCTGAGGCTGTACATACTGTACTTAAAGCACTAACCCAAAGCCCTGAGGCTGTACATACTGTACTTAAAGCACTAACCCAAAGCCCTGAGGCTGTACATACTGTACTTAAAGCACTAACCCAAAGCCCTGAGGCTGTACATACTGTAAAAAGCACTAAAGCCCTGAGGCTGTAAAGCCCTGCCCTGAGGCTGTACATACTGTACTTAAAGCACTAACCCAAAGCCCTGAGGCTGTACATACTGTACTTAAAGCACTAACCCAAAGCCCTGAGGCTGTACATACTGTAAAGCACTAACCCAAAGCCCTGAGGCTGTACATACTGTAAAGCACTAACCCAAAGCCCTGAGGCTGTACATACTGTAAAGCACTAACCCAAAGCCCTAAGGCTGTACATACTGTAAAGCACTAACCCAAAGCCCTGAGGCTGGGATCCAATCTGATCCCGCGTTGTTGAACGTTCCAGTGGCTGTAGAGGTCACATTCCCGGTTAACGCTGAATATGTCGGCACAATGGGAAATGACCTTTACATTGTGCTACAATGCCTGATCAGATTGAATCCCATCCTAACTCTTACCCCAACAGGTTTCACATAGATTCAGCTGTGATTGTGATGATACTTGTTGCATTGTACTTAATATAATTTGACTCTGGTGTATTGGTTATCAGTGACTACAGCTTTTAACTAGCATTGGGTTTAGAAACGTTGTGATTTTCTATAGGAAAACTCAAGCGAATGCTCTTGCCCTCTCCAGAACGAGACGTTCCTGTGCCATCGGTTCACGCGCTTCGTGATGAAGTACAACCTGATGTCCAAGGACAACCTGATCGTACCCATCATGGAGGATGAGACTAACCCTAACGAAGCAGAGGGCGAGAGCGACGCCTGAGGACTGGGATCTGAAGAGGATCTGCTACACCCTGCCAAACTGGCTGTCTCACACACCCACCCACAACCACACAATACACTAAAGTACACTAAAATCACCAGTTTTTAAGTAGAATATTTTCAATATTGTATGAACATCCTAATTTAGCTTGTATGTTTCAGAGAACAAGACAATTTTGTGGTTAAATGACTAACCAATATACACTGTGGCCAGTTAATTAGGTACACCCATCTAGTACCGGGTCAAACCCCGCTTTGCCACCAAAACAGCCTGAAATTTTCAGGGCATGGATTCTACAAGGTGTCGGAAACGTTCCACATGGATGTGGGTCCATGCAGACGGGATGGCATCACGCCGTAGCTGCAGATTGGACGGCAGGAACATTGATGCTGCAAACAGCCCGGTCTACCTCATCCCAAAGATGCTCTCTCTAGTGGGTTTGGTCAGCAACAATGTTCAGATACGCTGTGACGTTCGATCGTTGCTAAATTGGTATCAAGGGACCTAACGTGTGCCAGGAAAACGTTCCCCACACCAGTACACCACCGCCACCAGCCTGTACCGTTGACACCAGGTAGGATGGGTAAACGTACTCATGCTGCTTACGCCAAAACCTGACTGTCATCAGCATGAACCTGGAAACGGGATTCATCAGACCAGGCAAGGTTTTTCCACTCCTCAATTGTCCAGTGTTGGTAGTTGCGTTCCCACTAGTGCTTCTTCTTAGTTTTAGCTGATAGGACTGGAACCCCGTGTGGTCGTCTGCTACAATAGCCCATCCGTGACAAGGATCAACGAGTTGTGCGTTTCGAAATGCTGTTCTGCACACCACTGTTGTACTGTGCCGTTAGTGGCCAGCCTGTTAGCTTGCACGATTCTTGCCATTCTCCTTGGACCTCTCATCAACGAGCTGTTTTCACCCACAGAACTGCCGCTGACTGGATGGTTTTTGTTTGTCGCACCATTCACAGTAAACTCTAGACACTCGTGCGTGAAAATCCCAGGAGGCCGGCTCTTTCAGAGATATTGGATCCGGTGCGCCTAGCAGACGATCACCACGCTCAAAGTCACTTAGGCCGCTAGTTTGACACATTCTAGCATTCAATCAAACAGTTACTGAATGGCTCGATGCCTGTCTGCCTGCTTTATAGAGCAAGCCACAGCCACGTGACTCACTGTAGGAGCGAATCATTTTGGTGAACAGGGTGGTGTACCTGATAAACTGTGACACCCTTTGCTAGTTACTTTATCATGTGTTTCTGTTTGGTCCTCAGGCAGCATTTACACAGGCAACCAAATTCTTATGGGCAAAATAATTGCTCTGGTTGGTCAAAAGACTAATTGGTGGCAAAAGATCATAATTGGGCTGTCTGTGTAAATGCAGCCTTTGTTGTGTTCTAGGTGTCAGGAACTCTGGTCTAATGTAGAGCTACAAGTTAATATAACAGGTATTTAATAAACAGGCTACATTATACAGGTTGATATAACAGGTATTTAATAGTCCTGATATTTCTGACTACTGTATATAAAACCATGTCAGTCTTCCATCCTAGATTAAGGAAGTGGAAGGACATGATTAATTGCAGACTATAACAAAAATGGTTTTTAGGGTTTTATTCCACTAATGGCTGAGTTTAGGATTAGTGGAGGGGAAGATGATCCTAGATCGGCTGAGGTTAAGATTAGGGGAAGATGATCCTAGATCGGCTGAGGTTAAGATTAGGGGAGGGGAAGCTGATCCTAGATCGGCTGAGGTTAAGATTAGGGGAGGGCAGGCTGATCCTAGATCGGCTGAGGTTAAGATTAGGGGAGGGCAGGCTGATCCTAGATCGGCTGAGGTTAAGATTAGGGGAGGGGAAGCTGATCCTAGATCGGCTGAGGTTAAGATTAGGGGAGGGGAAGATGATCCTAGATCGGCTGAGGTTAAGATTAGGGGCTGGGAAGCTGATCTATACCTAGGGGAAGCTTCAACCCAGAGCCAAAAAAAGGCAACATTGCCGCAGGATATCCTGTTTACTGGGCCAGAGTTCCTACATCTTTGACATGGCACAAGGACTGCTTTCCTAATAACTGGTTTCTATAGAAGGGGATGGGGGTGTTTTACGTTCATGTCATTTAGGGCAACAATCTCTCACTGTATTTATTTAAAATAAAGGAATTTGATGTTTTCATTATTGGTTAAAATTAATGACAGCTACTCAGAAATGCCTTAGGTTTTCAAAGCACAATTATGTCTCATTCACTTTCTATATTCTTGTCAAATGATGAACTATTACTCAGGCAACACAACGATGTGTTTGACGGTGTTGCCATTTTGTCCCTGGTGGATATCCAGTCACTGTTTCTTATTAAAATATCTGATATTTACAATCAAGTGCCATGTGTTCCTATTGTACATGTGTGACCTGTAGTCTTCACGTTTTTAAACGGGCTTCCATTTCATCAGTAAGGGTTGTTTCCCTGGGCTCAATGACACACGGACGTATCCATCCTTCTCAAGGGTTCAAACTTTATTCGTACCAACAAGACGACCCACTTCTGAACACAACAAGTCTTAAACATTCCCCCCCCAATATTCAGAAAGAACAAGGCACAATGTAATGTGCAGAAGAACATCAAAGTAAACATCCAAATGTTAGCTAGTGTTCAGAACTATATACAAAACATACATGCACTGATGTTAAAACAAAATCTTAACTGTGAGGTCAAGACAACTTCGCCTCATTTATAAAAAGGGTAGACGAACAGAGCATATCTTAACTCCAAAACAATATGACATTTTTTAAAAGACTGTACTTTGGAGCAAAGCATAGTTGATCTGCTCCTCAGGTTGAGTAATGGGATTACAGGAGGTAGAGGTGGAATATCCCCAAACTGAACTTCAAACGTCTAACATTGTAATAAATAGTTCAACATTTATGTATGTTTTAAAAAGCAAGACACATTGACTTGACAATGTGGTGCTATGACAATATGTAGAGTAAAACCTGTTTATTCAAATGGAACATTGAGAAATTACAGGCATGCTTGGAATACAACAAAATACTCTTCCTAAAATTGTCATTTCAAATCAAACTTTAATTCTGTTTTATTAATAACTGTCCAAATCAAATTGACCTAAACAGTTATTTTAATGATAAATTAACAGAACATGGGAGCACTTATTTAAGAAATGATTCTGTCATTTCTTTTCTTCTGGCATTGACTTTCACTATGATCAATTCTCAACAAGAAAACAAGTATGTTTCAGAGCAAAACGGCATAACTTTTCAATTATGAACCGTTGTGGAAAATTCAAGATGTTTCTACCCTGATTATATATATTTTTTTACAGGGACGATCATGAAATGAAAGTGAATCGCAGTTCACACAAAACAAAACCAGACACCTCATAGTACATGCAATCCAGCTATTCAAATAATTATTCAAAAAAATAGGCCTCAATGAAATATGTGATGTCATAAATTCTTTAGTTAAATCTCAACTCTGACACCCATAGCTTATCAGTTATAGAATACAATTTTAACAGAATACATGCATAACCAATGAGGGAGCAGACCAAGACAGGATGCAGGAGAAAAAGTAACCAAACCGTGTAGACCTGAGGGAACCCAGGGTGACTCATGACTGAACCCAGGGTGACTCATGACTGAACCCAGGGTGACTCATGACTGAACCCAGGGTGATTGAAGTTGATGAAGATGAGGCGAATAATTTACAGGCAGGAAAGAGCGGCAAAAAGAGCTTGCCTTGTTGACCTTCCAATCTTGAAATGTCCCAGCCGTCACACAAAGCCGACGAAAGACCATGTGAATCTGTTTGACTGATGTTCATTGTACTTTATTTGTGGTCCCAGTCCAGTGGACAGAGTTATTTTGATGTTACCCTTCATCTGGAGGGCACATTGTTTTTAGAGACTCACAATCACAGCAAAATCTATATGAAACAGCTCTTGAAAACATGAGATACATAAAAATGCTAAATGTATAAAAAAAAAATGTATAAAATCTCCTGGTTATGTATTTTTTCATCCAGTTGGAGAATTATGTAACGATTAACTCTCTAGGGATCTATTTGCACTCCTCTGTGACAGCAGCCTAATTATTTTAAAATACATTTCCCAACATGTATTGCAGTCACATTATAAAGACAGTAATCTTGACTATTCTAATACCAATGAGATAAAACATGCCCAATGGCAGATAGAGAGCTTTTATTTAGAACTAATATTGGCAGTAATCTTCGTTAATACTTTTTTTTGCTTTGCGTTAAGAGCTAATTTGAAAAAGAAAATGTGTGATTGGCCAATAGGCCAATATAAAGCAGTATCAGGAAATAGCTCCCTTTGCTTCTATACTCTGAACGATTACATGGCAAAAATTTGACACAAATGCCAAAGGAGGAACATTCTTGTTACAAAAGATCGTTTAGCTTAACTTTAAGCTGAATCGTGCATTGGGTTAGTTATGAAACAGTTCAACAGTACAATGCAGTACCAGGAGCTAGTTATCCCTCCCTGAGTCGTGGGGAAAACACCAGAGGAAGCTATGCACCTTTTCAGTCCAGAAGTGATAGAACGAGCACTTACATCATAGTGCTTACAGTACTTTTTAGTAGCTAAAATGATTCATATTCTCAATATTCTATTAAATTATAGTAAACAGATGAACATTCAGCGAGCACATAGTTGTCTGGACTGAATAATATGATGCGTGTGAAGGGTTGGAGGAGACAGGGTCATGGAGAGATTGAGAAGCGGGTGGAGAGATAGAGAAGTGGGTCTTTCTGCCTGAGGAGATGGGCGTTTCATTGGCTGAAAGGAAACGTGGATATACTCTACTTGAGTGGTTCGGTGGCGGGCGGAGGGGAGGGGTCAGTGGTGATTTCTGGGCGGTACTCCTTGCGCAGGTGGGCGTAGTGCGGGTTGCGGCCGTACCTGGGCTTCAGGCTGACCGGCGAGGAGGGGTAACCTCGCCTCATGGCGTGGAACTTCTGTTCCTAGATGGGGAACGTAACAGACACAACACATGACAATCCTTCATCACAACAGACCAATAAAGATGATTCTCTAGCATGCATTATCATATGATGTCATAATAAGTTTATACTGGTACCTTTCCTGGTTCTTGCTGTATCATCACAGGTGTCATCCCCCCTGGACTTTGTGGGTAGTATGATAACGTGTGATTGTAGGCTGGTTGCACCATGTGGTCGATGAACTGCTGCTATGGTAGAACAAGTAAGCACTGAGTACGGTTTTATACATCAACTGTCACCTAATGCTGAAGCTATGAAGTAGCATATGGGAAATAGTACACTGACCGAGGGAACTACAAAATGGTTGTGTTCAGTAGGTCGTACTGTGGCAAAACATTTTGAAACAGTCAATGTGCCTTTCTTATTGGACCAAGGTAGTTTTTTCTCAGTTTTGAGCGTAATGAACAGAACCCAGGTCAGGATGTTATCAACCTCTGGGATGGGGGCCTCTATGAGGGGCATGGCAGGCTGGACACATCCCCCGTCGCTGGGCTGCTCCATGGGCTGGTACAGGAGCTCAGAGGGCTGCATGTACAACACTGGGCTGGAGGGCACTGGAGACTGACAAACACACACACAATTAGTTGAGATTTAGGATCCACCTTGCCTCTGATAAAAACCCACTCACAAACATAGAGGTGAAGAGCACAGAAGCCCATCTCCTTCTCTTACCTGAGGAACGTTCCATTGCAGGTGACTAGGGTGACACTGTGTAGGGGCCTGAAGGACACAGAGTATAGGAAACAGATCAGTACCCAGGAGTACACCAGCTTTCTCCTGGGATAACACCTCAATACCATTACATCTGAACAGCTGACTTGGCTGTCATTGGCTGAGGTACCAGTATTTACAATGGATGTCTTATGATGCTGTACTGGTGACTACGGTTAGCCTGGTCCCAGATCTGTTTGTGCTGTCTTGCCAACTCCTATGGTCATGGACAACATTGCCTATAGAATACAAACAGATCGGGGATCAGGCTGGTCAGCTGAGCTGTAATAGTGTTGGTGAGACGATCCAGGACAGTCTGCTCTGACCTGGTAGTGATGGTAGGCTGGCTGCTGGTAGATGGGTGGAGGCTGGTGGGTCAGCATGACTGGAGAGCCAGGCACTGAGCGGGGCTACAAGGACACATGTAACATGTGGGACACCAGCCATGTACGAAATAACATTTATCTTTACGCCAAAAAAAGCAAATGTACAATAACTTAAGATTTTATCAAATGCAATTAATTGTATAAAATGACTAAAACACTGTAGTATGTCGTGTCTGTTTCCTGGATGAAACATGATCAGTAGTCTCTCTATGATTCTCACATGTTGCTGTGTGTTCAAATCAAATCTTCATGTAGAATGCACATTTCATTCACCACCAGGGAAGATGTGGCATGAGCACATGGCTGAGTGAAGGATAGGACTCACAGGCCAGTGGTAGGGGGCGGAGGGGCTCATCTCTGGGGTGTGGAAGTAAGCCACTCCGTTGTGGTAGGTGTAGGGGTACCCCGTAGGGGTGGTGAGGTACATGGTTCCACAGGGGGTGGGTATCATGGCAGGAGTATGGCTGGACACAGAGAAGCTGTTTGCTGAGTGGAGGAGGAAGGAGGCACAAGTCAACCACCAGGTTATGTACAAAGGCAAACGTTGTCGACACTCAATCCCAGGTGATGATTCAGAATTTTAAAGCCAACAAGTGCAAGAGCACATTAGTCCCCACCCACCACGATCAAGATAAGACAATATATGGTATGATAGTTCAAATGTTCAATGATGCATTACAAACGTGTTGAAAAAGTAATTTCCACCACTATGTAATGCTACTGCTTCAGCTGTCACTCATCTACAGCATGGGAAGGCAACCCTGTTCCTGAGGTGCTGCAGGATTCTGTTCAATCTAGGCACCACACCTGACCAAATGAGCTAATTGATCAGTTCAGTGACTGCCTAAATTCACCACCTGACCAAATGAGCTAATTGATCAGTTCAGTGACTGCCTAAATTCAACACACCTGGTCTTCCAGGTCGGTTAAAGCGCTTCAGGACCAGGGTGGCCTACCCCGGCTCTAAGGGGCTCTGTTACTTACGGTGACCTCCCACTTGCTGCTTGCGGACGGCCTGGCCGATGTTGAGCCTCTTGTCCCGGAAGCACAGTCTGTCAGCCTGGGGATGTGGTGGTGGCAGAGGGACAGGGGGTATCCGGTACAGATTGAGACAGATCACTTTACACTGAACATTTACTACCTATGACCATGTCTTTACTGGTGATGGACTGAGCTAGATCTAATGTGTATTTGAGCTGCTGTCCTCTAGTAGGAGATATAAGGTTTGTATCGTATCGTCTCTATCTCATATCTGTACTAGAGGTCGACCTCTAATCTGTACATATGTATATATATATCTGTATATTGGCTCTACACTCTTAGAAAAAAAGGTGCCGTCTAGCACCTAAAAGGGTTCTTCGGCTATCCTCATAGGGGAACCGTTTTGGATTCCATGTGGAACCCTTTCCACAGAGGGTTCTACATGTAACCAAAAATAATTATACCTGGAACCAAAAAGGGTTCTCCTATGGGGACTGCCAAAGAACCCATTTGGAACCCTTTTGTCAAAGAATGTACTTTTAGTTACTCACATCATGAAGGATTCTCTCTGTATCCTCCTGGGTCTCAAAGGTAACAAAGCCATATCTGTGGGATGGACACAAACACAAGGCAATGATACAGTGTCCCTGGATTACATTTCCATTGTCATACTTTAGTTAATAAACATCATTGCAGGTGTCATCCAGTCTGCGAGGCAGAACATCTACAGTTTAACTGAACTCACCCTTTTGACACCCCAGCACGGTCAATCACTATCTTCACCTCCTTCACTGCTCCATGCTGGGAGAAGAAGCGTCTCAGGTCGCTCTCATTGGTCTACACACAAAAAGAACACACCCTTTTCATGGTCCAGTAACATGCAGCAGCAGCAAAAAGGTCAAGTTAGGTCGCAAAACACAAAACCAGGAGGCCCTATGAAAGTAAAGAAAGAGACAAAAGTCACCTTGAAATCAATGCCTCCCACAAAGATGCGGTTAGGGATGATGGTGCCAAAGCGGGGGGCATGGTGAGAGGGAGAGGTGTCGTTGCTGGGGTCAGGAGGAGGAGAGGGAGTACTGGTCTGCGTGCAGATTGAGATTAGCTTGAAACAGAACAAGAGCATCACTGGATTGGCCATCCTCACCAATGCTGAAAAATTCTGATAATGTAGCAAAAATTATCTATTTTACAAAGCAATATCGTTTGATATCTTTAAGACAAAGGGTATGTTGTAAGCCTTTGATCTTTCAAAACAAACTGTCTCTACAACTGTATTCTTGGGGACAACTGCGGCTTGAAAAGAGGTTGTCTTTGTAGATGCACTTTTGTTTTGTCTAGAGCTGGGAATAACTAGCCAACCCTGAGTGACCTTTTGCTTTTTAAAGCCTATAATATGGCTCACTGAAATGCATGAGAAACTGCACAATGCTAGGCTAAGGTTTAGGAGAGAGAACTTAGCTAGTTAGCTAGCTAAAAGCTAACAAGAGTCAGCCAACACATTTTCGATCAGGAGAAACATGCAAGATCAATCACCATTTACCAATAAACGAGTTACAACATAACTTAATCTGGTTTGGAATACATTATCTATATCAAGCGACATATAACTGAACATAAATAACGCTAGTTAACATAACTTATCTAGCTATCTATCTAAACTAAAGACCTTGCTAACTTTATGCACTGGAAGCTAACATTAGTGATAGCTAGACAATATCGTTAGCATTCAAGAGTGACATTTTAACTTGCTGGTTATATTACATTAATTTATATAATTGTAGTATTGGCAACCCATTGTTACATGAATCAAATATACCGACACACAAACGCAACACTTATCTGTTTAGCTACTTCGCTAAACATATATATATAAAAAAGCTAGCTAGCTAAGATAAATATGTTGTAAAAAAATATATATACATATATATATTTTTACAACATATTCATCTTAGCTAGCTTGCAAGATGGCAAGTAAAGTTAGTACGCTGGTGAAAGGTAACTTACGGTTATTTCGTTCTCCATCGTAGACACCGTGCTTAACTAGATGTCGTGAACAAGTAAAGTGGAAACAAATAATTCAGCAAGACAATGGCAGCTCAAGTTAAAACACCTTGCAAGGAGGTGCACACAGCCAGGAACAGCCGAGCCTGTATCAGAGTCATCAACACCAGTCTATCTGCAGTATGAACGAAGGGAAAATATCTGGCGTTTACCAGATTGAGCTCGTCCTAAACCACTCATATTCATAGGTGGGCTACATGGGTTACATTTCTATTGTTATAGTTGTATTTAACCAGAGAAACATGTATCTATAGATTATTGTTAGTTTGTTTCCATGTGCCAAAGGTAGGAAACTTTAGAGCAGTCGCAGGTTAGCTAGCTAGTTTAATTGCGTTTTATTTCCCGCTCTTCCAGGCTCTGCCGCCCTCAACTTGTCCAGATGGCACTTTCCCAGTCCCCGATGACCACGTTGATGGCGGGAGAAAAGCCCTTTTTATGAAAAACGTTTTTATTGAACAATTTCAGTTCATTCCTACATTAATTTACAATAAGTGTACATGAATGAACATGGTAATTATCGTATTATTAACATTTTGGCACAAATATTCTACAAAGAAAACTATCGCCCGAGTCTGTATGGTTGGTACCGGGTTCTGTACCAACCGGGTTCTGTCTTGCCTGGTTGCCATTTTTTTTTTTAAAGCTCATGTTCAACTCCTTGTACTTCATATTCACATGACTTGGAGTACAAGGACTGGAATGTTAGCTAAACAGACTGTGGCAACCAGCATTCTTTTGCTAGGTCTTTACATTACATAGGCCTATTGAAAGCATTGAATTGATTTTGTGTGCAAGCATCCAATATTGCTATTAGTGCCTAATATGTTGCAGTTGTTGTGCAGTAAGGTACAATCGTACAGGTGCTATTACTGGTTGCTTTCCCCTGCTCAAACGCTGCATGCATAAACCAATGGTTGCCTTCCCTGTCATCAACTGTGCAGTTTTGCATCAAAATGCTAAAACACAAGATGTGGTTAGTTGATACATAAAATACCTATCCGGCGTTATAAAATCTGGCTAAGTGTCAGCTACGTCAGAGCAGAGGAACACGGCCTTGTTTTGTCCTGTTCCCTGGCCTATCAGAATGTCACACCCGTTCACGCTGCTGGTGCTCGGCTTACCTACCTGGGAGCATTGAGGTCCAGGGAGGCTGGAGGGTGAACCGTGCATTTCTCCACGGTCCTGGGAGAGACAGGGTTTAGTGCCATGAAAGAAAGAGACACTGTGAGAACTCTGTCGCCAGGCTTGTCTGTGCTGCACTTACCAGGACGGTATCGTTTAACCGTGAACTGTGGGCCATGAGCACCGCCATCCACCCTCTCCTGCCCCATATCTCTCACTCGGGGTTGCTTTGCTTATTGCAGTCCCTCCTTTTACTTTATCCTTCTCTAGCCCAGACCAATGAAAGAGTTATAGTATATACACTCTGTCTTGGCTAAACACGAAGTATACAAAACATTAGGAACACCTGCTGTTTCCATGACACAGGCTGACCAGGTGAATCCTGGTGAAAGCTATGATCCCTTATTGATGTCACTTGTTTAATCCACTTCAATCAGTTTAGATGAAGGGGAGGAGACAGGTTAAATAAAGATTTTAAGACATGGATTGTGTATGTGTGCCATTCAGAGGGTGAATGGGCAAGACAAAAGATTGAAGTGCCCTTGAACAGACTATAGTAGTAGGTGCCAGGCGCACTGGTTTGTGTCAAGAACTGCAACGCTGCTGAGTTTTTCATGCTCAACAGTTTCCTGTCTGTATCAAGAATGGTCCACCAGCCAATGTGACACAACTGTGGGAAGCATTGGAGTCAACATGGGCCAGCATCCCTGGGGAACGCTTTTGACACCTTGCACCTTGTCCATGCCCTGACAAATTGGGGCTGTTCTGAGTGCAAACTCAATTTTAGGAAGGTGTTCGTAATGTTTGGTAATACTCAGTGTATATTCTTCCTGGTTTGGTCAGTCTTATGGCCAGTATGCAATATACTGGCTATATGTCTCCAGAATAATATAGGCCTGAATAAATATTTATGCAATATTCAAGTCACAAGAGGGCAATGTTTCCCTCTGAATTTGTGCTGGTTAGGCCAAAACACAGCCTGCCTGTCTACTACAACATGTCATGAACTGGGTTTGCTTGACATTTCTAATCCAGAGAATGGTAAAGCATGTTGTAGGTCTAGTATGTAATGAGATGTTTAGATTTGATAACTGTGTTCTGTCAGGCAATATGACTCATAACAGCTTCATCCACCACCAGGATAGGTTCAGGCCTATCGCTGGGAGGGTTAGGCCTATAGGATGTGTCTGTCTGACTCCTAGGCAGGGGGACAAAGTACCTGACAGACTCAGCTTCTAATGCAGATGTACATCTGGGGCAGTATTTCCCGAGCCTTACACACCTGATTTAAAGGTGTGATGATGAGTTGATTAGTGGAATCAGGCGTGTAGTACTGGGGCAAAAACATGGCCTCCTCAGCCTGACAGGGCTGCATGCGGAAAGGAGTCTCCATCAAATACAGTTGTATATGTCACATGCTTTGTAAACAACAGGTGTAGACTAATAATACAATATTTAACTTACGGGCATTTCCGAACAATGCAGAGAGAAAAATAATAGAAAAATAATAACGCAAGGAATAAATACACAATGAGTACCAATAACTTGGCTGTTTACACGGGGTACCAGTACTGGGTCGATGATAACTTCGCTGTTTACACGGGGTACCAGTACTGGGTCGATGATAACTTGGCTGTATACACGGGGTACCAGTACTGGGTCGATGTGCAGGGGTACAGTCAGGTTACAGTCAGCCATGTAGACCCCTTTTAACTTAGTCAGGGTTGACATGTAGCCTCTTTTACTCAGTCAGGGTTGACATGTAGCCTCTTTTACTCAGTCAGGATGACAAGTAGCCTCTTTAAACTCAGTCAGGTTTAACATGTAGCCTCTTTTACTCAGTCAGGTTTGACATGTAGCCTCTTTTAACTCAGTCAGGTTTGATATGTAGCCTCTTTTAACTCAGTCAGGATTAACATGTAGCCTCTTTTAACTCAGTCAGGTTTGACATGTAGCCTCTTTTAACTCAGTCAGGATTAACATGTAGCCTCTTTTAACTCAGTCAGGGTTGACAAGTAGCCTCTTTAAACTCAGTCAGGTTTGGCATGTAGACATGTAGCCTCTTTTAACTCAGTCAGGTTTGACATGTAGCCTCTTTTAACTCAGTCAGGGTTGACATGTAGCCTCTTTTAAATCAGTCAGGGTTGACATGTAGCCTCTTTTAACTCAGTCAGGTTTGACATGTAGCCATGTAGCCTCTTTTAACTCAGTCAGGATTGACATGTAGCCATGTAGCTTCTTTTAACTCAGTCAGGTTTGACATGTAGCCTCTTTTAACTCAGTCAGGGTTGACATGTAGCCTCTTTTAACTCAGTCAGGGTTGACAAGTAGCCTCTTTTAACTCAGTCAGGATTGACATGTAGCCATGTAGCTTCTTTTAACTCAGTCAGGGTTGACATGTAGCCATGTAGCTTCTTTTAACTCAGTCAGGATTGACATGTAGCCATGTAGCTTCTTTTAACTCAGTCAGGGTTGAGATGTAGCCTCTTTTAACTCAGGTGTGTGCTTTAGAGTGAGAAAAAGGTTCCACTCTTCAAGTTCCCCTGCACCTCCTTCAGTATTTTAGACTATTAACAAGCTGTGACAACAACAGAACACCGACCTGCTGAACTTATAACAGCAAGTCACCACCCTAGACGTTGTAGTGCCTCTCCCTGAGTCCCATTGAGCTATGTTTGATTTACAGGAGTATTTCTGGTTCTGCGCCCAGATATCTAACTGATTACTTTCCTCGTGTTAGGGGTGCACATAATCACAGCACCAGATCAGGTGTTGTTAATGTGTGCTTATACAGGTTCAGGAGTAATGCTGACGATTTTCTAGTTATATGTGTATTTTCCAGTTATATTGGTGCTTGTTTTTTTTTAATGGTTGAATCAACAAACTAAACTAAAAGTTTCTGTCCTTAAGTCAAATTGGGCCAGGTAGTGTTAGCCGGAGAGAGACAGTGGAGGGGAGAATGGGTGGGCGGCCAATTAGCGGCGCAGGTAGCAAGAGCCTCGTTAAAGACAGGGCTGATTCAGGTGGTGCAGTCGGAGCACTTTGTTAATAAAGCTAGTACATGTAATTTGGACGCTCTGCCCCACACTACGCCACTTGACGCTGTGCTGATCCTCAAAGAGCCACTTTGTCTCTGATTATAGGCCTCGTGCAGCTATAATTTCTCTCAGATTGAAGTCAGATCACTCTAGTCTTGACAGTCTGTAAATTGCATTTTATTTTTTCCCCAACCTCTCTTACCACAACAAAGGGATACAGCATCAGTTGTACCAAGAGAGCACAAGGCAGCAAATCGCCTGCTCCATTACCTGTAATGCATCGACCACTCAGAGGGGGGCGGCATACTGAAAAGTGTTCACGTCCAAACTTTCCCCTCCTGTGTGGGCTTTTATTGTTACGCATATGCTGGTTGGACAAATTTCCGTTTTTATGTCTCTGCTTTTTTCCTGGATTGAATTGGCAAATGAGTGTTTTATACTGGACTACTGAACTAGGCCTATGCTCTAGAGCTGAGGACAAAGAAGACATTGCCTAAGGATGAGCTGGTTGGGTTCAAACGTCATTCCATTTACATCCTACCTCTGTACAATTTAGATTTTCAAAAGACCTCTCTCTCTCTCTCTCTCTCTCTCTCTCTCTCTCTCTCTCTCTCTCTCTCTCTCTCTCTCTCTCTCTCTCTCACAGACTTGTCTTGTCCCTCCATACATCAACACTCTTGGTCATACAGCACTTACCAGCTCCCCACTGTTCACTGAAAGCCTCATAAAATTAGCCCCATGATGAATCCCCTTCTTCCTTGTTCCTTCTTCATTATTTCAACCCCCCATCCCCCCATTGTCTGCCCTCCCTACTCTGCAATATGGACCTCTCAACTGGGGCTGAAGTCACTTGTTGTCCACAGCCACTGGAAGTTAATTGGCGCTTTAAATTTGCCAACGAAGTCTTACTGTGCTAAATGAACATGGCTTTGCTTGATAATTACAGCAATCTAGCACCCCTCCCATTTACATCCCACAAAGACGGTTTTAGACAGAAGGCTTCTCTGAGAACATCTCTTGCTTTAAACAGAAACGGAATATGAAGGGGCCCATTCTTTTGATCTACTGTGGAAAACTACCTGTATCCATACATGCATGGCTGAGCGTATGTTTTTACACAGTATTCAGTTATATGGGGAACTTTAGTTTCTACAGTAGAACTCCCTGTATTTTGGCATGTTGTTATTCTCTGGTTGTCACACCCTGACCATAGTTTGCTTTGTATGTTTCTATGTTTTGTTTGGTCAGGGTGTGATCTGAGTGGGCATTCTATGTTGTGTGTCTAGTTTGTCTATTTCTATGTTTGGCCTGATATGGTTCTCAATCAGAGGCAGGTGTTAGTCATTGTCTCTGATTGGGAACCATACTTGGGTAGCCTGTTTTGTGTTGGGTTTTGTGGGTGGTTGTTTCCTGTCTTTGTGTTTGTTGCACCAGATAGGGCTGTTTCGGGGTTTCCAAGTTTATTGTTTTGTATTATGTTCATGTTTAGTTTTTTTATTAAAAAACATGAACTTCAACCACGCTGCATTTTGGTCCGCCTCTCCTTCCCAGGAAGAATCCCGTTACACTGGTTTAAACCTATGTCTGTATCCTATATATCTGCCTGTCCCCTCACTCTGGCAGGCTGGCAGGCCTGAAATCTGATATGATGCAACATGACATGACAACCCTCCTGCCAACTGTCCTGCCACTGTCACTGTCACACCCAAGGGAAAGGGTATAGCTAGGTAGATCAGGGTATAACCTACAGTACTAGGTAGATCAGGGTATAACCTACAGTACTAGGTATATCAGGGTATATCCTACAGTACTAGGTATATCAGGGTATATCCTACAGTACTAGGTAGTTCAGGGTATATCCTACAGTACTAGGTATATCAGGGTATATCCTACAGTACTAGGTATATCAGGGTATATCCTACAGTACTAGGTAGATCAGGTACTAGGTAGATCATATCCTACAGTACTAGGTAGATCAGGGTATATCCTACAGTACTAGGTATATCAGGGTATATCCTACAGTACTAGGTAGATCAGGGTATATCCTACAGTACTAGGTAGATCAGGGTATATCCTACAGTACTAGGTAGATCAGGGTATATCCTACAGTACTAGGTAGATCAGGGTATATCCTACAGTACTAGGTAGATCAGGGTATATCCTACAGTACTAGGTAGATCAGGGTATATCCTACAGTACCAGGTAGATCAGCTGGTTGTTAACAGAGTCCAGTGTTCTGTAAGTGTAGCTTACTCATTCAGCTGGTTGTTAACAGAGTCCAGTGTTCTGTAAGTGTAGCTTACTCATTCAGCTGGTTGTTAACAGAGTCCAGTGTTCTGTAAGTGTAGCTTACTCATTCAGCTGGTTGTTAACAGAGTCCAGTGTTCTGTAAGTGTAGCTTACTCATTCAGCTGGTTGTTAACAGAGTCCAGTGTTCTGTAAGTGTAGCTTACTCATTCAGCTGGTTGTTAACAGAGTCCAGTGTTCTGTAAGTGTAGCTTACTCATTCAGCTGGTTGTTTACAACAAAGACCAGGTCTTGACTAATGCTCCTGTAAGTAAGAGGGGGCCAAGCAAGGAGAATGGACCATGCTCCTAAAGACAACACCAGGCGCCCTGCCCCAAATGACCGGGGGTGTGGGGTGTCCCCAAGGAGTCAGTCAGTCAGGCCAATCCCAGTGTCTCTGGCCGGTCTCCAGTGGCAGGTCATGGTGGGTGTCTGGTCTATGAGACGGGGTACCCAGCAAATCAATTCAACCAAGGCGCAAATACAAACAGCAATTCATTTCTGTCACTGAGCTGGGCGCCTGGATTACGTAGAAACCAGGTTGTTGTTGCTACCCAGATGCCAGACTTGTGTAGGGGTTTGTTTGTTCAGGCTCTGTTTTGTCCCCATTGCAGTGTACTGAAGAGGTGCACATTTTGGATGAATGGTCACACATGTAGTTTGCGCTAGTTACTTTGCATATGTATAAGGCTTATAGGCCTATATGCTTGGTATAAAAAAAATTACATTATCGGCAACCACATCTCTCTGTCTCTCTCTCTCTCTCTTGCACACACACGCACACACACGCACACGCACACGCACACGCACACACACGCACACGCACACACACACACAGTCTGTATTTCTGAACACGGTCCTGCTATGCTAGATTGCTCAGACTGATTTTCACCCCGTGAGGCTTTAGATCCATTTCCTCCCTATCAAACCCAGTGCCACCGAGCCTCCTGATAGGCCAGACAAAAGACGAAGATGAAGATGAGCCTTAAACACAGGCACTGAAAGGAAGATAGTTGATACACACAGAGACATACACTTTTACGGAAAAGGATAGGAGTGAGGCAGATGTATCATTGTGGAACTCTTTAAAGCTGAAGACGTCAGACAGGTTCCCTATGCGCTATCTGTGATTGGCCAATCTTGAGAGTGCTGTTTGTCCAAATGTTGACTCTTCACCTGATTAAGTGTTTTTATGGAGTGGAAGAAAACGAGTGTCTGTAAAAAGAAACAGGTTTTGATTGACAGAGTGGGATGGGACACTGCATGGATTGAATGGTCCTCAGAGGATGTCCTCAGATTGACAAATGCTGTTCTTGCTAAATCACAACGAACACTGTCCTCTCTGCATTGCCACGTAGGTTAGCCTTTTGACAAGGTAAAAAAAAGTCATACATTCTATGTTTCATGCAGTTACCATAAAACAGTGGTTTGGCTCAACTATGTCATTACTTTACAAATCTCTGATTCCCCTTTCTTTCACATTGGGCTATTTTTAGACAGGGGCATTCCTTTGGAAAATAAATATGCTCCTTCACAAAGTACAATACCAGAAATGAATGGTTTAGACAAACATTTGCAGAGGCGTGGTTGAGCACATTGACCACTACTGGCCTTGCGTGTGGTTCTGGTCCTCATGTGGTTATTTTTCTCCATGGCACAGTAGGTTGTTTTTGAATGTTAGAGCCAAAGATAGTTGAAACAAAAATAGGCCTGTATTGTTTGTTGGCTGAATGTGTAGTGTTGATGGTTGGTCTAGAAAGTTAAAGAAGGTTCAGTGTATTTTACAGTCTTCCTTTACCGCAACCTGTTTTCCTGCTTACTCAAAGAATACGGTCAAAGGCAAACACATCCTGCAAAAATGCATACCCTCCTTACACACACACACACACGCACGCACGCACGCACGCACGCACGCACGCACGCACGCACACACACACACACACACACACACACACACACACACACACACACACTGTTGTGTCTGTGGAAGCTCAGGTAACGATAGTCCTTCAGACCTCCCTAGTCCCGTCCCGGTGTGTTTATGTTATAATCACAGGTCTTTATTGGTAGATCTGCCCAGCCCTCTTCTCCCGTTGAGACTAACCACCTCTGATATGTGTGGAGAACCTCAAGCTTCCACAGTGTTTAGGTTATCAGAGGACCATATTTACAAGGAGGAGTTCCTCATTGATTGTGTCTGCCCTCCACTATGTTTACAGAGGAAATAAAGAACACGTGTCCTTCTTATCCTCTCTACCACTCATTCCATCTGCTTCCCACAATCGTTCCATTCTTTTATCATACCAGGTCTCCTACTCTCTTTGATGACCTACAGTTACGTGTTAGTCATTTAGCCGACTCTGATCCAGAGGGATTTACACCAACAATTAGGTAAAAGTGCCTTGCTCAAGGGCACATCTACAGATTTTTTACCTAGTCGGCTCGGGAATTTGAACCTTTCCGTTACTGTTCCAACGTTCTTAATTAACTGCTAGGCTACCTGGATGAGTTTTTGCTGTGTGTGAGCGTGACAGTATGTGTGTGCGTGTACATATGTTTGTGTGTGGGCGTGACTGTGTTTGTGTGTGTGTGCGTGACTGTGTGTGTGTGTGTGTGTGTGACTGTGTGTGAGCGTGACTGTGTTTGTGTGCGTGTACATATGTTTGTGTGTGGGTGTGACTGTGTTTGTGTGTGTGTGCGTGACTGTGTGTGTGTGTGTGTGACTGTGTGTGAGCGTGACTGTGTTTGTGTGTGTGTGACTGTGTGTGTGTCCTATAATTAAGCAATAAGGCATGAGGGGGGTGGAGGGGGTATATGGCCAATAAACCACAGCTAGGGGCTGTTCTTAGGCAAGACGCAACGCGTGCCTGGACACAGCCCTTAGCCATGGTATATTGGCCATATACCACAAACCCCAGAGGTGCCTTATTGCTATTATATACTGGTTACGAACGTAATTAGAGCAGTAAAAATACATGTTTTGTCATACCCGTGGTATACGTCTTATTTACCACGGCTGTCATCAAATCAGCATTCAGGGCTCGAACCACCCTGTTTCTAATGTGTTGTAATGCAGCATCAGACATTCCTGTTATAAATGTCCTGGCTGGTACAGGGGGAGTAGTTCTCCCTGTGAGTCTATACAACAAAACTCTCTTAAGACCTATGAAGAAATGTCTTATCTTAAACCAATGGATGCCAGATGCAAACGGAAATAGTTTGTATACTTAATGTTTATACTCCAAACCACAAAGAGAGAGTAGAGATATTCACAGAGTAGAGATATTCACAGAGTAGAGATATTCACAGAGTAGAGATATTCACAGAGTAGAGATATTCACAGAGTAGAGATATTCACAGAGTAGAGATATTCACAGAGTAGAGATATTCACAGAGTAGAGATATTCAACAGCATACTGGCTAAATGACAGTTAGCCTAGTGGTTAGAGTTTTGGGCCAGTAACTGAAAGGTTGCTGGATCAAATCCCTGAGCTGACAAGTTAAAAATCAGTTGTTCTTCCCCTGAACAAGGCAGTTAACCCACTGTTCCCTGGGCACTGTGGATGTTGATTAAGGCAGCCCCCTGCACCTCTCTGATTCAGAGGAGTTGGGTTAAATGTGGAAGAGACATTTCAGTTGAAGGCATATTCCTGTGTCAAACATATCCTTACAGAGAACTGTGTGTTTAACAAAGTCAATGTGAATAGTACTCCTAGTTAATCTAGTGACCTCTGTGTACTCTGCAGATACATTCAATGGACCTTATTCACAGATCAGAGTCTCAGAGTAGCAGTGCTGATCTAGGATCAGGTCCCCTTTGTTTATATCATCTTATTCTGTAATGATGATCCTAAAAGGACATCTGATCCTAGATCAGCCGTCCTACCCTGAGACTCTTTGTGAATACAGGCCAAGGTCTTCCATTATTGTCAGTTTCACTTTAATGTTCAAATAGTATTTGAACCCTGGTCAGGAGTATTCAACTGTCACTAACTGTCACTAAAGTATTCACTGTCACTAACCAGTAGCCATTCTATAGTCTCCCAACAGGGAGCAGTAGAGTCTGGATAAGGACAGAGCCAGCGGCCCCCTACAGGCTTCATGCACTGGATTCTCCTCAACCAGAACTACATACTCACTGTGAGTGAACACTTCTGTACCCTTCTACAATCTACATCATAGTAACTGAATGTGTCACCCTTCTACAATCTACACCATACTAACTGAATGTGTTACCCTTCTACAATTTACACCATACTGCCTGAATGTGTCACCCTTCTACAATCTACACCATACTAACTGAATGTGTCACCCTTCTACAATCTACACCATACTAACTGAATGTGTCACCCTTCTACAATCTACACCATACTAACTGAATGTGTCACCCTTCTACAATCTACACCATACTACCTGAATGTGTCACCCTTCTACAATCTACACCATACTAACTGAATGTGTCACCCTTCTACAATCTACACCATACTACCTGAATGTGTCACCCTTCTACAATCTACACCATACTAACTGAATGTGTCACCCTTCTACAATCTACACCATACTAACTGAATGTGTCACCCTTCTACAATCTACACCATACTAACTGAATGTGTCATCCTTCTACAATCTACACCATACTAACTGAATGTGTCACCCTTCTACAATCTACACCATACTAATTGAATGTGTCACCCTTCTACAATCTATACCATACTACCTGAATGTGTCACCCTTCTACATTCTACACCATACTAACTGAATGTGTCACCCTTCTACAATCTACACCATACTACCTGAATGTGTCACCCTTCTACAATCTACACCATACTACCTGAATGTGTCACCCTTCTACATTCTACACCATACTACCTGAATGTGTTACCCTTCTACAATCTACACCATACTACCTGAATGTGTCACCCTTCTACAATCTACACCATACTAACTGAATGTGTCACCCTTCTACAATCTACACCATACTAACTGAATGTGTCACCCTTCTACAATCTACACCATACTAACTGAATGTGTCACCCTTCTACAACATACTACCTGAATGTGTCACCCTTCTACAATCTACTCCATACTAACTGAATGTGTCACCCTTCTACAATCTACACCATACTACCTGAATGTGTCACCCTTCTACAATCTACACCATACTAACTGAATGTGTTACCCTTCTACAATCTACACCATACTAACTGAATGTGTCACCCTTCTACAATCTACACCATACTACTTGAATGTGTCACCCTTCTACAATCTACACCATACTAACTGAATGTGTCATCCTTCTACAATCTACACCATACTAACTGAATGTGTCACCCTCCTACAATCTACACCATACTAACTGAATGTGTTACCCTTCTACAATCTACACCATACTACCTGAATGTGTCATCCTTCTACAATCTACACCATACTAACTGAATGTGTCACCCTTCTACAATCTATACCATACTAACTGAATGTGTCACCCTTCTACAATCTATACCATACTAACTGAATGTGTCACCCTTCTACAATCTACACCATACTAATTGAATGTGTCACCCTTCTACAATCTACACCATACTACCTGAATGTGTCATCCTTATACAATCTACACCATACTACCTGAATGTGTCATCCTTTTTCCAATCTACACCATACTAACTGAATGTGTCACCCTTCTACAATCTACACCATAGTAACTGAATGTGTCACCCTTCTACAATCTACACCATACTACCTGAATGTGTCACCCTTCTACAATCTACACCATACTACCTGAACATGTGAGGTTTGGTATATGGTTATGGATACAGAGAGGGAGGAGAGGGAGGAGAAGGAGGAGAGGAAGGAGAGAGTGTGGAGAGGAAGGAGATAGGAAGGGGAAAGGGAGGAGAGAGTGTGGAGAGGAAGGAGAGAGTGTGGAGAGGAAGGAGAGAGGGAGGAGAGAGTGTGGAGAGGAAGGAGTGAGGGAGGACAGGGAGGAGAGAGTCTGGAGAGGAAGGAGAGAGGGAGGAGAGGGAGGAGAGAGTGTGGAGAGGAAGGAGAGAGGGAGTAGAGGGAGGAGAGGGAGGAGAGAGTGTGGAGAGGAAGGAGAGAGGGAGGAAAGGGAGAAGAGTGTGGAGAGGAAGGAGAGAGGGAGGAAAGGAAGGAGAGTGTGGAGAGGAAGGAGAGAGGGAGGAGAGAGTGTGGAGAGGAAGGAGAGAGGGAGGACAGGGTGAAGAGAGTCTGGAGAGGAAGGAGAGAGGGAGGACAGGGAGGAGAGAGTTTGGAGAGGAAGGAGAGAGGGAGGACAGGGAGGAGAGAGTCTGGAGAGGAAGGAGAGAGGGAGGACAGGGAGGAGAGAGTTTGGAGAGGAAGGAGAGAGGGAGGAGAGGGAGGAGAGAGTGTGGAGAGGAGGGAGAAGTATTTCTCAGGAATCAGGCCTGAGGAGTGCTTTAAGGATTCTGTCAACAGGTCTGCTAGTACTGCCCCCTGCTCAGACTGTCAGTCTGTCTGCTGCCCCCTGCTCAGACTGTCAGTCTGTCTACTGCCCTCTGCTCAGACTGTCAGTCTGTCTACTGCCCCCTGCTCAGACTGTCAGTCTGTCTGCTGCCCTCTGCTCAGACTGTCAGTCTGTCTACTGCCCCCTGCTCAGACTGTCAGTCTGTCTACTGCCTCCTGCTCAGACCATCAGTCTCCCTGCCAGTACTGCCCTCTGCTCAGACTGTCAGTATGTCTACTGCCCCCTGCTTAGACTGTCAGTCTGTCTACTGCCCCCTGCTCAGACCGTCAGTCTCTCTGCCAGTCCTGCCCTCTGCTCAGGCTGTCAGTCTGCTGGCCAGTTTTGCCCCCTGCTCAGACCGTCAGTCTGTCTACAGCCCCCTGCTCAGACCGTCAGTCTGCCGGCCAGTACTGCCCCCTGCTCAGACCGCCAGTCTGTCTACAGCCCCCTGCTCAGACCGTCAGTCTGCCGGCCAGTACTGCCCCCTGCTCAGACCGTCAGTCTGCCGGCCAGTGTACCAACCTCTAAAGGACGGAGTGTGTAGAGACTGGCGACAGTGTTAAGTGCATAGCAGTCCTGGGTTCAAAATAGTAGGCCTACCCTTTTTTCTTTCAAAGAATTTAGCACACTGGGGTCAATGGAGTAGTCCCAAAAGTGTAAGCCCCGTCCATCTGGCACTACGTGTCAAATAGGGGGCATGTCAGCTAAGAGGCTAGGTCAGAAGTTTGGGAGGGGGGTGGAATCACAGTTTCCTGTTGAAGCATCATCCAGTAGCATAGTGGTCGGTTTGCTCATTAAGAGAGAACACAACCATTTCTGTCCCCACCAACAACAACTCTCTTTTACTAACATGAAAAGACCTCACTATTTACAAGCAGGGTGACAAAAAAGATCTGTTCCCCTTTGATTACCAATAAACCATAATAAAACCACATAAGGCTTACTGCTCAGTCTATTACTATCCTTTGTACATCACATAAAAATCCCATGGAAGTGAAATAGCCGTGCTCTTCATCCAAGGACTTGTTGCTGATGTGATCCTGGGAAAGTGGCATCTGTGGTGCCTTGATGTTTGCAGCTCCTCTGATCACATGATGAACAATGGACGGAGTCTTGGCTTCTTTCTACTGAACACCATTGATCTGTACAGGACAGTGTGGTTTGTGACTCCACTAGATGCTTGTCATTATGGAAGTAGGTCTCCTTCCTGAACACTGACGAACTCATGGACTGTCAGTCTTTGCATCTAGCAGCTATTTCTTTTTTTAACAGTCATCCAAACGAAAGAAGGAAAGTCAGGGAGGGATGTATAAAGGACCATTTTTTAATACATTTTGACGGCGAGGAAATATAATCCGTTTATAATATAATCTATTTAAAGTGAGGCCAGACGGACTTCGGTGAAGACTGAATGAGGCCTGCGGGGCAAAATGAATTTGACACCCCTTATCTAGCTACTTCTATGAATTGTCCCAGCCCGGTTCCTCATCTCAGTAGTGGCAGGGAAGCAGCTGTTGGCTGAAACACAAGCTGCAGATTGTAGCTTTAAGTATAGATGGTTAAACCCCCAGCAACATATTGATGCCACTGGGAGGGCCCCTGTGCTTTACTACTGTGGCCCCTCATATATTCCTGTTCTAATCTACTCAGATAAAGCAATGACAATATAAAGTGTCTTCTGACACCGTCAGCTTAACGTCAACTCACAAAACATACGCCTTCACCCTTCACCTCTGCAGAATCACATGACCACTTTCTATCAGTTCATTTACTGGTTTCTCTAAAGACCAGTTTAACGACCAGTCTAACGACCTGTCTGTCTGTCTGTCTGTCTGTCTGTCTGTCTGTCTGTCTGTCTGTCTGTCTGTCTGTCTGTCTGTCTGTCTGTCTGTCTGTCTGTCTGTCTGTCTGTCTGTCTTGTTTAATCATAGGCTTTTAAGTGTAATGTAAATGTACAGTAAATGACCATCATTCATCTCCATGTTGAAGTGATATGTCAGCACATGACTGGCCTTGACCATGACCTGTAGTTATTGTCTAAGGAGGAACCGTTAAGGTACTATGGGAAATGATTTCCCTGTAAACTTTTATTCTCTTCAGCATTGTTTCTACTAGGTTTTACTGTCTCTCTGTAATCAACTGTTCTCTGGTGGAGGCCAGAAAGAGGTGACAGTTCACGTGTGTCTGTGTCGGTGTCTGTGTCTGTGTCGGTGTCGGTGTCTGTGTCTGTGTCTGTGTCTGTGTCGGTGTCTGTGTCTGTGTCTGTGTCTGTGTCTGTGTCTGTGTCTGTGTCTTAGTGTGTGACTGGGTGTGTGTGTGTGTGTGTCTACACAGTGTTGATTAATCTGAGTCTTGAGTCTTGGACGTGGTAAAGATGTTTAGAGTCTTGGATGTGGTAAAGATGTTTAGAGTCTTGGGTGTGGTAAAGATGTTTAGAGTCTTGGATGTGGTAAAGATGTTTAGAGTCTTGGATGTGGTAAAGCTGTTTAGAGTCTTGGATGTGGTAAAGATGTTTAGAGTCTTGGATGTGGTAAAGATGTTTAGAGTCTTGGATGTGGTAAAGATGTTTAGAGTCTTGGATGTGGTAAAGATGTTTAGAGTCTTGGATGTGGTAAAGATGTTTAGGAAGAACTGGTCCCATTGTTTGAACTTTGCCTCCCCTGTGGGTTAGGACCCCAGACACACAGCACCTCCCTCCTTTGCCTCCCCTGTGGGTTAGGACCCCAGACACACAGCACCTCCCTCCTTTGCCTCCCCTGTGGGTTAGGACACCAGACACACAACACCTCCCTCCTCCTTTGTCTCCCTGTGTGTTAGGACCCAAGACACCTCCCTCCTCCTTTGTCTCCCTGTGGGTTAGGACCCAAGGCAACTCCCTCCTCCTTTGTCTCCCTGTGGGTTAGGACCCCAGAAACCACCCTCCTCATTTGTCTCCCCTGTGTGTTAGGACCCCAGACACCTCCATCCTCCTTTGTCTCCCTGTGGGTTAGGACCCCAGAAACACAGGACTTCCCTCCTTTGTCTCCCCTGTGGGTTAGGACCCCAGACACAGAGCACCTCCCTCCTCCTTTTCCCCCCTGTGGGTTAGGACCCCAGACACCTCCCTCCTCCTTTGCCTCCCTGTGGGTTAGGAACCAAGACACCTCCCTCCTCTTTTGTCTCCCTGTGGGTTGGGACCCCAGAAACCACCCTCCTTTGTCTCCCTGTGGGTTAGGACCCCAGACACGTCGCTCCTTTGTCTCCCTGTGGGTTAGGATACCAGACACCTCCCTCCTCCTTTGTCAACCTGTGGGTTAGGACCCCAGACACACAGCGCCTCCCTCCTTTGCCTCCCCTGTGGGTTAGGACACCAGACACACAACACCTCCCTCCTCCTTTGTCTCACTGTGTGTTAGGACCCAAGACACCTCCCTCCTCCTTTGTCTCCCTGTGGGTTAGGACCCAAGACAACTCCCTCCTCATTTGTCTCCCCGTGGGTTAGGACCCAAGACACCTCTCTCCTCCTTTGTCTCCCTGTGGGTTAGGACCCCAGAAACCACCCTCCTCATTTGTCTCCCCTGTGTGTTAGGACCCCAGACACCTCCCTCCTCCTTTGTCTCCCTGTGGGTTAGGACCCCAGAAACACAGGACCTCCCTCCTTTGTCTCCCCTGTGGGTTAGGACCCCAGACACAGAGCACCTCCCTCCTCCTTTTTCTCCCTGTGGGTTAGGAACCAAGACACCTCCCTCCTCTTTTGTCTCCCTGTGGGTTGGGACCCCAGAAACCACCCTCCTTTGTCTCCCTGTGGGTTAGGACCCCAGACACCTCGCTCCTTTGTCTCCCCTGTGTGTTAGGATACCAGACACCTCCCTCCTCCTTTGTCAACCTGTGGGTTAGGAACCCAGACACCTACCTCCCCCTTTGTCTCCCCTGTGGGTTAGGACTTCAGACTCACAGTAACTCCCTCCTTTGTCTCCCCTGTGTATTAGGACACCACATTTACATTTACATTTAAGTCATTTAGCAGACGCTCTTATCCAGAGCGACTTACAAATTGGTGCATTCACCTTATGACATCCAGTGGAGCAGCCACTTTACAATAGTGCATCTAAATCTTTTAAGGGGGGTGAGAAGGATTACTTTATCCTATCCTAGGTATTCCTTAAAGAGGTGGGGTTTCAGGTGTCTCCGGAAGGTGGTGATTGACTCCGCTGTCCTGGCGTCGTGAGGGAGTTTGTTCCACCATTGGGGGGCCAGAGCAGCGAACAGTTTTGACTGGGCTGAGCGGGAACTGTACTTCCTCAGTGGTAGGGAGGCGAGCAGGCCAGAGGTGGATGAACGCAGTGCCCTTGTTTGGGTGTAGGGCCTGATCAGAGCCTGGAGGTACTGAGGTGCCGTTCCCCTCACAGCTCCGTAGGCAAGCACCATGGTCTTGTAGCGGATGCGAGCTTCAACTGGAAGCCAGTGGAGAGAGCGGAGGAGCGGGGTGACGTGAGAGAACTTGGGAAGGTTGAACACCAGACGGGCTGCGGCGTTCTGGATGAGTTGTAGGGGTTTAATGGCACAGGCAGGGAGCCCAGCCAACAGCGAGTTGCAGTAATCCAGACGGGAGATGACAAGTGCCTGGATTAGGACCTGCGCCGCTTCCTGTGTGAGGCAGGGTCGTATTCTGCGGATGTTGTAGAGCATGAACCTACAGGAACGGGCCACCGCCTTGATGTTAGTTGAGAACGACAGGGTGTTGTCCAGGATCACGCCAAGGTTCTTAGCGCTCTGGGAGGAGGACACAGTGGAGTTGTCAACCGTGATGGCGAGATCATGGAACGGGCAGTCCTTCCCGGGAGGAAGAGCAGCTCCGTCTTGCCGAGGTTCAGCTTGAGGTGGTGATCCGTCATCCACACTGATATGTCTGCCAGACATGCAGAGATGCGATTCGCCACCTGGTCATCAGAAGGGGAAAGGAGAAGATTAATTGTGTGTCGTCTGCATAGCAATGATAGGAGAGACCATGTGAGGTTATGACAGAGCCAAGTGACTTGGTGTATAGCGAGAATAGGAGAGGGCCCAGAACAGAGCCCTGGGGGACACCAGTGGTGAGAGCACGTGGTGAGGAGACGGATTCTCGCCACGCCACCTGGTAGGAGCGACCTGTCAGGTAGGACGCAATCCAAGCGTGGGCGCGCCGGAGATGCCCAACTCGGAGAGGGTGGAGAGGAGGATCTGATGGTTCACAGTATCGAAGGCAGCCGATAGGTCTAGAAGGATGAGAGCAGAGGAGAGAGAGTTAGCTTTAGCAGTTATCCGCGGAGCGCCTCCCATGATACAGAGAAGAGCAGTCTCAGTTGAATGACTAGTCTTGAAACCTGACTGATTTGGATCAAACGAAGGTCATTCTGAGAGAGATAGCGGGAGAGCTGGCCAAGGACGGCACGTTCAAGAGTTTTGGAGAGAAAAGAAAGAAGGGATACTGGTCTGTAGTTGTTGACATCGGAGGGATCAGTGAGTGTAGGTTTTTTCAGAAGGGGCATGCAACTCTTCGCTGACTCTTGAAGACGGAAGGGAGAAGCGTAGCTTTTGCCAATATTAGCGGTCAGGGATGAGTTGATGAGCGAGGTGAAGGCATAAGGGAGAAGGTCTCAACGGCCAAATGGTCTGGAGAAGAGAGGAGGGGATAGGGTCAAGCGGGCAGGTTGTTGGGCGGCCGGCCGTCACAAGACCATTCTGAAAGTGACAGCTTCGGCATCCATGGTCGGAAAGAGATTTCATCTGGAGAGAGAGGGGAGAAAGAGGTCAGAGCACAGGGTAGGGCAGTGTGAGCAGAACCAGCGGTGTCGTTTGACTTAGCAAACGAGGATCGGATGTCGAACAATCTGAACCTTCTTTTCTGACAAAATGGTTGAAGCTGACTTTGTGGGAGTCATCTGCAGATTTCCCCTGAGGAGGAGGGGGAGGGGGAGGGGGATTCAGGAGGGAGGAGAAGGTGGCAAAGAGCTTCCTAGGGTTAGAGGCAGATGCTTGGAATTTAGAGTGGTAGAAAGTGGCTTTAGCAGCAGGACAGATTTTATCAGAAGAGGAAAATGTAGAGAGGAGGGAGTGAAAGGATGCCAGGTCCGCAGGGAGGCGAGTTTTCCTCCATTTCCGGAACAAATCGTCCAGACTACCCGGAGCCCTGTTCTGTGAGCTCGCAATGAGTTTAATGTTAGTCACCAGACACAATGAGTCGTCACCAGACACACAGCACCTCCCTCCTTCGTATCCCTGTGGGTTAGGATCCAAGACACCTCCCTCCTTCTTTGTCTCCACTGTGGGTTAGGAGACTAACTAATTTTAAAATGCTTCGTGGAGCAGTGTGCGCCCACTTGACATCTCCCTAGGCCGTATGTGGCCCAGATGCGAAATGAGTTTGACACCCCTGGTCTAGAAGGATGAGAGCAGAGGGAGAGAGAGTTAGCTTTAGCAGTGCGGAGCGCCTCCAGACACACAATACCTCCCTTCTCCTTTGTCTCCCTGTGGGTTAGAACCAAAGACACCTCCCTCCTCCTTTTTCTACCTGTGGATTAGGGATACCAGAAAACTCCCTCCTCCTTTGTCTCCCTTGTGGGTTAGGACCCCAGAAACCTTCATCCTCCTTTGTCTCCCCTGTGGGTTAGGACCCCAGACTCACAGTACCTCCCTCCTTTGTCTCCATGTGGGTTAGGACCCCAGACACACAGCACCTCCCTCCTCCATTGTCTCCCTGTGGGTTAGGACCCCAGACACCACCCTCCTTTGTCTCCATGTGGGTTAGGACCCCAGACACACAGCACCTCCCTCCTCCATTGTCTCCCTGTGGGTTAGGACCCCAGACACCACCCTCCTTTGTCTCCCTGTGGGTTAGGACCCCAGACACCTCCGTCCTCCTTTGTCTCCCCTGTGGGTTAGGATACCAGACACCTCCTCCCTCCTTTGTGTCCCTGTGTGTTAGGACGCCAGACACAGAGCACCTCCCTCCTTTGTGTCCCTGTGTGTTAGGACCCTAGACACAGAGCACCTCCCTCCTTTGTGACCCTGTGTGTTAGGACCCTAGACACAGAGCACCTCCCTCCTTTGTGTCCCTGTGTGTTAGGACCCTAGACACAGAGCACCTCCCTCCTTTGTGACCCTGTGTGTTAGGACCCTAGACACAGAGCACCTCCCTCCTTTGTGTCCCTGTGTGTTAGGACCCTAGACACAGAGCACCTCCCTCCTTTGTCTCCCTGTCTGTTAGGACCCCAGACACAGAGCACCTCCCTCCTTTGAGTCCCTGTGTGTTAGGACCCTAGACACAGAGCACCTCCCTCCTTTGTGTCCCTGTGTGTTAGGACCCTAGACACAGAGCACCTCCCTCCTTTGTGACCCTGTGTGTTAGGACCCTAGACACAGAGCACCTCCCTCCTTTGTGTCCCTGTGTGTTAGGACCCTAGACACAGAGCACCTCCCTCCTTTGTCTCCCTGTCTGTTAGGACCCCAGACACAGAGCACCTCCCTCCTTTGAGTCCCTGTGTGTTAGGACCCTAGACACAGAGTCCTTCCCTCCTTTGTGTCCCTCCACCCTGTGTGTTAGGACCCTAGACACAGAGCCCCTCCCTCCTTTGTGTCCCTCCACCCTGTGTGTTAGGACCCTAGACACAGAGCACCTCCCTCCTTTGTGTCCCTGTGTGTTAGGACCCTAGACATAGAGCACCTCCCTCCTTTGTGTCCCTGTGTGTTAGGACCCTAGACACAGAGCCCCTCCCTCCTTTGTGTCCCTCCACCCTGTGTGTTAGGACCCTAGACACAGAGCACCTCCCTCCTTTGTGTCCCTCCACCCTGTGTGTTAGGACCCTAGACACAGAGCACCTCCCTCCTTTGTGTCCCTCCACCCTGTGTGTTAGGACCCTAGACACAGAGCACCTCCCTCCTTTGTGTCCCTCCACCCTGTTTGTTCTCTCCCTTGATAAAGTATTGAGCCAGACATTCTGTCCATTATAACAGGAGAGTGAAGTAAACAAGACATTCTGTCCATTATAACAGGAGAGTGAAGTAAACAAGACATTCTGTCCATTATAACAGGAGAGTGAATTCTGTCCAAACAAGACATTCTGTCCATTATAACAGGAGAGTGAGGAGAATAAGACATTCTGTCCATTATAACAGGAGAGTGAGTGACATTCTGTCCATTATAACAGGAGAGAATAAGACATTCTGTCCATTATAACAGGAGAGTGAAATAAGATTATAACAGGAGAATAAGACATTCTGTCCATTATAACAGGAGAGTGAAGAAATAAGACATTCTGTCCATTATAACAGGAGAGTGAGGAGAATAAGACATTCTGTCCATTATAACAGGAGAGTGAGGAGAATAAGACATTCTGACATTCCCATTATAACAGGAGAGTTCTGATTATAACAGGAGAGTGAGGAGAATAAGACATTCTGTCCATTATAACAGGAGAGTGAGGAGAATAAGACATTCTGTCCATTATAACAGGAGAGTGAGGAGAATAAGACATTCTGTCCATTATAACAGGAGAGTGAAGTAAACAAGACATTCTGTCCATTATAACAGGAGAGTGAAGAAACAAGACATTCTGTCCATTATAACAGGAGAGTGAAGTAAGAATTCTGTCCATTATAACAGGAGAGTGAGTAGAATAATTCTGTCCATTATAACAGGAGAGTGAAGTAAATAAGACATTCTGTCCATTATAACAGGAGAGTTCTGAGGAGAATAAGACATTCTGTCCATTATAACAGGAGTGAGAGACATTCTGTCCATTATAACAGGAGAGTGAAAGGAGAGTAAGACATTCTGTCCATTATAACAGGAGAGTGAGGAGTAAACAAGACATTCTGTCCATTATAACAGGAGAGGAGACATTCTGTCCATTATAACAGGAGAGTGAGAGAAACAAGACATTCTGTCCATTATAACAGGAGAGTGAGGAGAATAAGACATTCTGTCCATTATAACAGGAGTGAGTGACATTCTGTCCATTATAACAGGAGAATAAGAACAGGATTCTGTCCATTATAACAGGAGAGTGAAGGAGAATAAGACATTCTGTCCATTATAACAGGAGAGTGAGGAGAATAAGACATTCTGTCCATTATAACAGGAGAGTGAGGAGAAACAAGACATTCTGTCCATTATAACAGGAGAGTGAGGAGAATAAGACATTCTGTCCATTATAACAGGAGAGTGAAGAAACAAGACATTCTGTCCATTATAACAGGAGAGTGAAGAAAAAGACATTCTGTCCATTATAACAGGAGAGTGAGGAGAATAAGACATTCTGTCCATTATAACAGGAGAGTGAAGAAACAAGACATTCTGTCCATTATAACAGGAGAGTGAAGTAACAAGACATTCTGTCAAGAGTGAAGTAAACATTCTGTCCATTATAACAGGAGAGTGAAGTAAACAAGACATTCTGTCCATTATAACAGGAGAGTGAAGAATAAGAATTCTGTCCAAGACATTCTGTCCATTATAACAGGAGAGTGAGGAGAATAAGACATTCTGTCCATTATAACAGGAGAGTGAGGAGAATAAGACATTCTGTCCATTATAACAGGAGAGTGAGGAGAATAAGACATTCTGTCCATTATAACAGGAGAGTGAAGTAAACAAGACATTCTGTCCATTATAACAGGAGAGTGAGGAGAATAAGACATTCTGTCCATTATAACAGGAGAGTGAGGAGAATAAGACATTCTGTCCATTATAACAGGAGAGTGAAGTA
The DNA here is from genome assembly GCF_034236695.1 of Oncorhynchus nerka. Classification (NCBI taxonomy): domain Eukaryota; kingdom Metazoa; phylum Chordata; class Actinopteri; order Salmoniformes; family Salmonidae; genus Oncorhynchus; species Oncorhynchus nerka. The sequence goes on from NC_088397.1 coordinate 10,998,067, forward strand.
AACAAGACATTCTGTCCATTATAACAGGAAGACATTCTGTCCATTATAACAGGAGAGTGAAGTAAACAAGACATTCTGTCCATTATAACAGGAGAGTGAAGTAAACCATTCTGTCCATTATAACAGGAGAGTGAGTGACATTCTGTCCATTATAACAGGAGAGTGAAGTAAACAAGACATTCTGTCCATTATAACAGGAGAGTGAGAAATAAGACATTCTGTCCATTATAACAGGAGAGTGAGGAGAATAAGACATTCTGTCCAGGAGAATAAGACATTCTGTCCATTATAACAGGAGAGTGAAGAGAATAAGAAACAAGACATTCTGTCCATTATAACAGGAGAGTGAGGAGAATAAGACATTCTGTCCATTATAACAGACATTCTGTCCATTATAACAGGAGAGTGAGGAGAATAAGACATTCTGTCCATTATAACAGGAGAGTGAAACAGGAGAGTGAGGAGAATAAGACATTCTGTCCATTATAACAGGAGAGTGAGGAGAATAAGACATTCTGTCCATTATAACAGGAGAGTGAGGAGAATAAGACATTCTGTCCATTATAACAGGAGAGTGAGGAGAATAAGACATTCTGTCCATTATAACAGGAGAGTTCTGATTATAACAGGAGAGTGAAGACATTCTGTCCATTATAACAGGAGAGTGAAGTAAACAAGACATTCTGTCCATTATAACAGGAGAGTGAGGAGAATAAGACATTCTGTCCATTATAACAGGAGAGTGAGGAGAATAAGACATTCTGTCCATTATAACAGGAGAGTGAAGTAAACAAGACATTCTGTCCATTATAACAGGAGAGTGAGGAGAATAAGACATTCTGTCCATTATAACAGGAGAGTGAAGTAAACAAGACATTCTGTCCATTATAACAGGAGAGTGAGGAGAATAAGACATTCTGTCCATTATAACAGGAGAGTGAGGAGAATAAGACATTCTGTCCATTATAACAGGAGAGTGAGGAGAATAAGACATTCTGTCCATTATAACAGGAGAGTGATTCTGTCCATTATAACAGGAGAGTTCTGATTATAACAGGAGAATAAACAAGACATTCTGTCCATTATAACAGGAGAGTGAGGAGAATAAGACATTCTGTCCATTATAACAGGAGAGTGAGGAGAATAAGACATTCTGTCCATTATAACAGGAGAGTGAGAATAAACAAGACATTCTGTCCATTATAACAGGAGAGTTATAAGACATTCTGGAGAGAGTGAAGAAACAAGACATTCTGTCCATTATAACAGGAGAGTGAAGTAAACAAGACATTCTGTCCATTATAACAGGAGAGTGAAGTAAACAAGACATTCTGTCCATTATAACAGGAGAGTGACATTCTGTCCAAACAAGACATTCTGTCCATTATAACAGGAGAGTGAGGAGAATAAGACATTCTGTCCATTATAACAGGAGAGTGATTATAACAGGAGAGTGAAGAAACAAGACATTCTGTCCATTATAACAGGAGAGTGAAGAAATAAGACATTCTGTCCATTATAACAGGAGAGTGAGGAGAATAAGACATTCTGTCCATTATAACAGGAGAGTGAGGAGAATAAGACATTCTGTCCATTATAACAGGAGAGTGAGGAGAATAAGACATTCTGACATTCTGTCCATTATAACAGGAGAGTGAGGAGAATAAGACATTCTGTCCATTATAACAGGAGAGTGAGGAGAATAAGACATTCTGTCCATTATAACAGGAGAGTGAAGGAAACAAGACATTCTGTCCATTATAACAGGAGAGTGACATTCTGTCCATTATAACAAGAGTGAGTAAACAAGACATTCTGTCCATTATAACAGGAGAGTGAGGAGAATAAAGACATTCTGTCCATTATAACAGGAGAGTGAAGAAACAAGACATTCTGTCCATTATAACAGGAGAGTGAGGTAAACAAGACATTCTGTCCATTATAACAGGAGAGTGAAGTAAACAAGACATTCTGTCCATTATAACAGGAGAGTGAGGAGAATAAGACATTCTGTCCATTATAACAGGAGAGTTCTGATTATAACAGGAGAGGAGAATAAGACATTCTGACATTCTGTCCATTATAACAGGAGAGTGAGTGACATTCTGTCCATTATAACAGGAGACATTTCTGTCCATTATAACAGGAGAGTGAGGAGAATAAGACATTCTGTCCATTATAACAGGAGAGTGAGGAGAATAAGACATTCTGTCCATTATAACAGGAGAGTGAAGAAACAAGACATTCTGTCCATTATAACAGGAGAGTGAAGTAAACAAGACATTCTGTCCATTATAACAGGAGAGTGAAGTAAATAAGACATTCTGTCCATTATAACAGGAGAGTGAAGAATAAGACATTCTGTCCAGACATTCTGTCCATTATAACAGGAGAGTGAAGTAAACAAGACATTCTGTCCATTATAACAGGAGAGTGAAGTCTTCTGTCCATTATAACAGGAGAGTGAGGAGAATAAGACATTCTGTCCATTATAACAGGAGAGTGAAGAGAATAAGACATTCTGTCCATTATAACAGGAGAGTGAGGAGTCCAATAACAAGACATTCTGTCCATTATAACAGGAGAGTGAGGAGAATAAGACATTCTGTCCATTATAACAGGAGAGTGAGGAGAATAAGACATTCTGTCCATTATAACAGGAGAGTGATTATAACAGGAGAATAAGACATTCTGTCCATTATAACAGGAGAGTGAGGAGAATAAGACATTCTGTCCATTATAACAGGAGAGTGAGGAGAATAAGACATTCTGTCCATTATAACAGGAGAGTGAATAAGACATTCTGTCCATTATAACAGGAGAGAATAAGACATTCTGTCCATTATAACAGGAGAGTGAATAAACAAGACATTCTGTCCATTAAACAAACATTCTGTCCATTATAACAGGAGAGTGAGAAACAAGACATTCTGTCCATTATAACAGGAGAGTGAGGAGAATAAGACATTCTGTCCATTATAACAGGAGAGTGATTATAACAGGAGAGTGAAGAACAAGACATTCTGTCCATTATAACAGGAGAGTGAAGTAAACAAGACATTCTGTCCATTATAACAGGAGAGTGAAGTAAACAAGACATTCTGTCCATTATAACAGGAGAGTGAGGAGAATAAGACATTCTGTCCATTATAACAGGAGAGTGAGGAGAATAAGACATTCTGTCCATTATAACAGGAGAGTGAGGAGAATAAGACATTCTGTCCATTATAACAGGAGAGTGAAGAGAATAAGACATTCTGTCCAAGACATTCTGTCCATTATAACAGGAGAGTGAGGAGAATAAGACATTCTGTCCATTATAACAGGAGAGTGAGGAGAATAAGACATTCTGTCCATTATAACAGGAGAGTGAGTAAAATAAGACATTCTGTCCATTATAACAGGAGAGACATTCTGTCCATTATAACAGGAGAGTGAAGTAAACAAGACATTCTGTCCATTATAACAGGAGAGTGAAGAACATTCTGTCCAAGACATTCTGTCCATTATAACAGGAGAGTGAAGAAACAAGACATTCTGTCCATTATAACAGGAGAAACAAGACATTCTGATTATAACAGGAGAGTGAAGTAAACAAGACATTCTGTCCATTATAACAGGAGAGTGAGGAGAATAAGACATTCTGTCCATTATAACAGGAGAGTGAGGAGAATAAGACATTCTGTCCATTATAACAGGAGAGTGAAGTAAACAAGACATTCTGTCCATTATAACAGGAGAGTGAGGAGAATAAGACATTCTGTCCATTATAACAGGAGAGTGAGGAGAATAAGACATTCTGTCCATTATAACAGGAGAGTGAGGAGAATAAGACATTCTGTCCATTATAACAGGAGAGTGAGGAGAACAAGACATTCTGTCCATTATAACAGGAGAGTGAGGAGAATAAGACATTCTGTCCATTATAACAGGAGAGTGAGGAGAATAAGACATTCTGTCCATTATAACAGGAGAGTGAGGAGAATAAGACATTCAAGACATTCTGTCCATTATAACAGGAGAGTGAAGAGAATAAGACATTCTGTCCATTATAACAGGAGAGTGAGGAAATAAGACATTCTGTCCATTATAACAGGAGAGTGAAGAAATAAGACATTCTGTCCATTATAACAGGAGAGTGAAGTAAGAATAAGACATTCTGTCCATTATAACAGGAGAGTGAAGTAAGACAAGACATTCTGTCCATTATAACAGGAGAGTGAGGAGAATAAGACATTCTGTCCATTATAACAGGAGAGTGAGGAGAATAAGACATTCTGTCCATTATAACAGGAGAGTGAAAATAAGACATTCTGTCCATTATAACAGGAGAGTGAGAGACATTCTGTCCATTATAACAGGAGAGTGAAGTAAACAAGACATTCTGTCCATTATAACAGGAGAGTGAGGAGAATAAGACATTCTGTCCATTATAACAGGAGAGTGAGGAGAATAAGACATTCTGTCCATTATAACAGGAGAGTGAGGAGAATAAGACATTCTGTCCATTATAACAGGAGAGTGAGGAGAACAAGACATTCTGTCCATTATAACAGGAGAGTGAGGAGAATAAGACATTCTGTCCATTATAACAGGAGAGTGAAGTAAACAAGACATTCTGTCCATTATAACAGGAGAGTGAAGTAAACAAGACATTCTGTCCATTATAACAGGAGAGTGAAGAATAAGACATTCTGTCCATTATAACAGGAGAGTGACAAGACATTCTGTCCATTATAACAGGAGAGTGAGGAGAATAAGACATTCTGTCCATTATAACAGGAGAGTGAAGAAGACATTCTGTCCATTATAACAGACATTCTGTCCATTATAACAGGAGAGTGAGGAGAATAAGACATTCTGTCCATTATAACAGGAGAGTGAAGTAAACAAGACATTCTGTCCATTATAACAGGAGAGTGAGGAGAATAAGACATTCTGTCCATTATAACAGGAGAGTGAAGTAAACAAGACATTCTGTCCATTATAACAGGAGAGTGAGGACATTCTGTCCATTATAACAGAATAAGACATTCTGTCCATTATAACAGGAGAGTGAGGAGAATAAGACATTCTGTCCATTATAACAGGAGAGTGAAGTAAACAAGACATTCTGTCCATTATAACAGGAGAGTGAAGTAAACAAGACATTCTGTCCATTATAACAGGAGAGTGAAGTAAACAAGACATTCTGTCCATTATAACAGGAGAGTGAAGTAAACAAGACATTCTGTCCATTATAACAGGAGAGTGAGGAGAGACATTCTTCTGTCCATTATAACAGGAGAGTGAGGAGAATAAGACATTCTGTCCATTATAACAGGAGAGTGAAGAAATAAGACATTCTGTCCATTATAACAGGAGAGTGAGGAGAATAAGACATTCTGTCCATTATAACAGGAGAGTCCATTATAACAGGAGAATAAGACATTCTGTCCATTATAACAGGAGAGTGAGGAGAATAAGACATTCTGTCCATTATAACAGGAGAGTGAAGTAAACAAGACATTCTGTCCATTATAACAGGAGAGTGAGGAGAATAAGACATTCTGTCCATTATAACAGGAGAGTGAGGAGAATAAGACATTCTGTCCATTATAACAGGAGAGTGAAGTAAACAAGACATTCTGTCCATTATAACAGGAGAGTGAAGTAAACAAGACATTCTGTCCATTATAACAGGAGAGTGAGGAGAATAAGACATTCTGTCCATTATAACAGGAGAGTGAAGTAAACAAGACATTCTGTCCATTATAACAGGAGAGTGAAGTAAACAAGACATTCTGTCCATTATAACAGGAGAGTGAAATAAGACATTCTGTCCATTATAACAGGAATAAGACATTCTGTCCATTATAACAGGAGAGTGAGGAGAATAAGACATTCTGTCCATTATAACAGGAGAGTGAGGAGAATAAGACATTCTGTCCATTATAACAGGAGAGTGAGGAGAATAAGACATTCTGTCCATTATAACAGGAGAGTGAAGAGAATAAGACATTCTGTCCATTATAACAGGAGAGTGAGGAGAATAAGACATTCTGTCCATTATAACAGGAGAGTGAGGAGAATAAGACATTCTGTCCATTATAACAGGAGAGTGAAGTAAACAAGACATTCTGTCCATTATAACAGGAGAGTGAGTAAACAAGACATTCTGTCCATTATAACAGGAGAGTGAAGACATTCTGTCCATTATAACAGGAGAGTGAAGTAAATAAGACATTCTGTCCATTATAACAGGAGAGACATTCTGTCCATTATAACAGGAGAGTGAGAGAATAAGACATTCTGTCCATTATAACAGGAGAGTGAAGTCCATTAAACAAGACATTCTGTCCATTATAACAGGAGAGTGAGGAAATAAGACATTCTGTCCATTATAACAGGAGAGTGAGGAGAATAAGACATTCTGTCCATTATAACAGGAGAGTGAGAGAGAATAAGACATTCTGTCCATTATAACAGGAGAGTGAAGAAATAAGACATTCTGTCCATTATAACAGGAGAGTGAGGAGAATAAGACATTCTGTCCATTATAACAGGAGAGTGAGGAGAATAAGACATTCTGTCCATTATAACAGGAGAGTGAGGAGAATAAGACATTCTGTCCATCAGGAACAGGAGAGTGAAGAACAAGACATTCTGTCCATTATAACAGGAGAGTGAGGAGAATAAGACATTCTGTCCATTATAACAGGAGAGTGAGGAGAATAAGACATTCTGTCCATTATAACAGGAGAGTGAGGAGAACAAGACATTCTGTCCATTATAACAGGAGAGTGAGGAGAATAAGACATTCTGTCCATTATAACAGGAGAGTGAAGTAAACAAGACATTCTGTCCATTATAACAGGAGAGTGAGGAAAAAGACATTCTGTCCATTATAACAGGAGAGTGAGGAGAATAAGACATTCTGTCCATTATAACAGGAGAGTGAGGAGAATAAGACATTCTGTCCATTATAACAGGAGAGTGAGGAGAATAAGACATTCTGTCCATTATAACAGGAGAGTGAAGTAAACAAGACATTCTGTCCATTATAACAGGAGAGTGAGACATTCTGTCCATTATAACAAGACATTCTGTCCATTATAACAGGAGAGTGAGGAGAATAAGACATTCTGTCCATTATAACAGGAGAGTGAAGAAACAAGACATTCTGTCCATTATAACAAGACATTCTGTCCATTATAACAGGAGAGTGAAGTAAACAAGACATTCTGTCCATTATAACAGGAGAGTGAAGTAAACAAGACATTCTGTCCATTATAACAGGAGAGTGAGGAGAATAAGACATTCTGTCCATTATAACAGGAGAGTGAGGAGAATAAGACATTCTGTCCATTATAACAGGAGAGTGAGACATTCTGTCCATTATAACAGAGAGTGAGGAAATAAGACATTCTGTCCATTATAACAGGAGAGTGAGGACATTCTGTCCATTATAACAGGAGACATTCTGTCCATTATAACAGGAGAGTGAGGAGAATGACATTCTGTCCATTATAACAGGAGAGTGATAAGACATTCTGTCCATTATAACAGGAGAGTGAGGAAATAAGACATTCTGTCCATTATAACAGGAGAGTGAGGAGAATAAGACATTCTGTCCATTATAACAGGAGAGTGAGGAGAATAAGACATTCTGTCCATTATAACAGGAGACATTCTGTCCATTATAACAGGAGAGTGAGGAGAATAAGACATTCTGTCCATTATAACAGGAGAGTGAAGTAAACAAGACATTCTGTCCATTATAACAGGAGAGTGAAGTAAACAAGACATTCTGTCCATTATAACAGGAGAGTGAAGTAAACAAGACATTCTGTCCATTATAACAGGAGAGTGAGGAGAATAAGACATTCTGTCCATTATAACAGGAGAGTGAGGAGAATAAGACATTCTGTCCATTATAACAGGAGAGTGAGGAGAATAAGACATTCTGTCCATTATAACAGGAGAGTGAGGAGAATAAGACATTCTGTCCATTATAACAGGAGAGTGAGGAGAATAAGACATTCTGTCCATTATAACAGGAGAGTGAGGAGAATAAGACATTCTGTCCATTATAACAGGAGAGTGAAGTAAACAAGACATTCTGTCCATTATAACAGGAGAGTGAAGTAAATTATAACAGGAGACATTCTGTCCATTATAACAGGAGAGTGAAGACATTCTGTCCATATTCTGTCCATTATAACAGGAGAGTGAAGAAATAAGACATTCTGTCCATTATAACAGGAGAGTGAAGTAAACAAGACATTCTGTCCATTATAACAGGAGAGTGAAGAAAAACATTCTGTCCATTATAACAGACATTCTGTCCATTATAACAGGAGAGAATAAGACATTCTGTCCATTATAACAGGAGAATAAGACATTCTGTCCATTATAACAGGAGAGTGAGGAGAATAAGACATTCTGTCCATTATAACAGGAGAGTGAGAGTGAGGAAATAAGACATTCTGTCCATTATAACAGGAGAGTGAGGAGAATAAGACATTCTGTCCATTATAACAGGAGAGTGAGGAGAATAAGACATTCTGTCCATTATAACAGGAGAGTGAAGAAAAGACATTCTGTCCATTATAACAGGAGAGTGAGGAGAATAAGACATTCTGTCCATTATAACAGGAGAGTGAGGAGAATAAGACATTCTGTCCATTATAACAGGAGAGTGAGGAGAATAAGACATTCTGTCCATTATAACAGGAGAGTGAAGTAAACAAGACATTCTGTCCATTATAACAGGAGAGTGAAGTAAACAAGACATTCTGTCCATTATAACAGGAGAGTGAGGAGAATAAGACATTCTGTCCATTATAACAGGAGAGTGAAGTAAATAAGACATTCTGTCCATTATAACAGGAGAGTGAAGTAAACAAGACATTCTGTCCATTATAACAGGAGAGTGAGGAGAATAAACAAGACATTCTGTCCATTATAACAGGAGAGTGAGGAGAATAAGACATTCTGTCCATTATAACAGGAGAGTGAGGAGAATAAGACATTCTGTCCATTATAACAGGAGAGTGAGGAGAATAAGACATTCTGTCCATTATAACAGGAGAGTGAAGTAAACAAGACATTCTGTCCATTAACTGTCATTCTGTCCATTATAACAGGAGAGTGAAGAAATAAGACATTCTGTCCATTATAACAGGAGAGTGAGGAGAATAAGACATTCTGTCCATTATAACAGGAGAGTGAGGTCCAGAATAAGACATTCTGTCCATTATAACAGGAGAGTGAGGAGAATAAGACATTCTGTCCATTATAACAGGAGAGTGAGGAGAATAAGACATTCTGTCCATTATAACAGGAGAGTGAGGAGAATAAGACATTCTGTCCATTATAACAGGAGAGTGAAGTTCTGTCCATTAAACAAGACATTCTGTCCATTATAACAGGAGAGTGAGGAGAATAAGACATTCTGTCCATTATAACAGGAGAGTGAAGTAAACAAGACATTCTGTCCATTATAACAGGAGAGTGAGGAGAATAAGACATTCTGTCCATTATAACAGGAGAGTGAGGAGAATAAGACATTCTGTCCATTATAACAGGAGAGTGAGGAGAATAAGACATTCTGTCCATTATAACAGGAGAGTGACATTCTGTCCATTATAACAGGAGAATAAGACATTCTGTCCATTATAACAGGAGAGTGAGGAGAATAAGACATTCTGTCCATTATAACAGGAGAGTGAGGAGAATAAGACATTCTGTCCATTATAACAGGAGAGTGAGGAGAATAAGACATTCTGTCCATTATAACAGGAGAGTGAGGAGAATAAGACATTCTGTCCATTATAACAGGAGAGTGAAGTAAACAAGACATTCTGTCCATTATAACAGGAGAGTGAAGTAAACAAGACATTCTGTCCATTATAACAGGAGAGTGAAGTAAACAAGACATTCTGTCCATTATAACAGGAGAGTGAGGAGAATAAGACATTCTGTCCATTATAACAGGAGAGTGAGGAGAATAAGACATTCTGTCCATTATAACAGGAGAGTGAGGAGAATAAGACATTCTGTCCATTATAACAGGAGAGTGAGGAGAACAAGACATTCTGTCCATTATAACAGGAGAGTGAGGAGAATAAGACATTCTGTCCATTATAACAGGAGAGTGAGGAGAATAAGACATTCTGTCCATTATAACAGGAGAGTGAGGAGAATAAGACATTCTGTCCATTATAACAGGAGAGTGACAGTCCAATAACAAGACATTCTGTCCATTATAACAGGAGAGTGAGGAGAATAAGACATTCTGTCCATTATAACAGGAGAGTGAGGAGAATAAGACATTCTGTCCATTATAACAGGAGAGTGAAGTAAACAAGACATTCTGTCCATTATAACAGGAGAGTGAAGTAAACAAGACATTCTGTCCATTATAACAGGAGAGTGAGGAGAATAAGACATTCTGTCCATTATAACAGGAGAGTGAAGAAATTCTGTCCAAGACATTCTGTCCATTATAACAGGAGAGTGAAGAATAAGACATTCTGTCCATTATAACAGAATTATAACAGGAGAGTGAAGACAAGACATTCTGTCCATTATAACAGGAGAGTGAGGAAATAAGACATTCTGTCCATTATAACAGGAGAGTGAGGAGAATAAGACATTCTGTCCATTATAACAGGAGAGTGAGGAGAATAAGACATTCTGTCCATTATAACAGGAGAGTGACATTCTGTCCATTATAACAGGAGAGTGAGGAGAAACAAGACATTCTGTCCATTATAACAGGAGAGTGAGGAGAATAAGACATTCTGTCCATTATAACAGGAGAGTTCTGAGTAAACAAGACATTCTGTCCATTATAACAGGAGAGTGAAGTAAACAAGACATTCTGTCCATTATAACAGGAGAGTGAGGAGAATAAGACATTCTGTCCATTATAACAGGAGAGTGAGGTAAACAAGACATTCTGTCCATTATAACAGGAGAGTGAAGAAGACATTCTGTCCATTATAACAGACATTCTGTCCATTATAACAGTCCATTATAACAGGAGAGTGAAGTAAACAAGACATTCTGTCCATTATAACAGGAGAGTGAGGAGAATAAGACATTCTGTCCATTATAACAGGAGAGTGAGGAGAATAAGACATTCTGTCCATTATAACAGGAGAGTGATTATAACAGGAGAATAAGACATTCTGTCCATTATAACAGGAGAGTGAAGTAAACAAGACATTCTGTCCATTATAACAGGAGAGTGAAGTAAACAAGACATTCTGTCCATTATAACAGGAGAGTGAGGAGAATAAGACATTCTGTCCATTATAACAGGAGAGTGAGGAGAATAAGACATTCTGTCCATTATAACAGAGAGTGAGGAGAATAAGACATTCTGTCCATTATAACAGGAGAGTTATAACAGGAGAGTGAGGAGAATAAGACATTCTGTCCATTATAACAGGAGAGTGAGGTAAAATAAGACATTCTGTCCATTATAACAGGAGAGTGAAGTAAACAAGACATTCTGTCCATTATAACAGGAGAGTGAGGAGAGTAAGACATTCTGTCCATTATAACAGGAGAGTGAGGAGAATAAGACATTCTGTCCATTATAACAGGAGAGTGAGGAGAATAAGACATTCTGTCCATTATAACAGGAGAGTGAGGAGAATAAGACATTCTGTCCATTATAACAGGAGAGTGAGGACATTCTGTCCATTATAACAGGAGAATAAATAAGACATTCTGTCCATTATAACAGGAGAGTGAAGTAGAATAAGACATTCTGTCCATTATAACAGGAGAGTGAGGAGAATAAGACATTCTGTCCATTATAACAGGAGAGTGAAGAAACAAGACATTCTGTCCATTATAACAGGAGAGTGAGGAGAATAAGACATTCTGTCCATTATAACAGGAGAGTGAGGAGAATAAGACATTCTGTCCATTATAACAGGAGAGTGAAGTAAACAAGACATTCTGTCCATTATAACAGGAGAGTGAAGTAAACAAGACATTCTGTCCATTATAACAGGAGAGTGAAGTAAACAAGACATTCTGTCCATTATAACAGGAGAGTGAAGTAAACAAGACATTCTGTCCATTATAACAGGAGAGTGAGGAGAATAAGACATTCTGTCCATTATAACAGGAGAGTGAAGACATTCTGTCCATTATAACAGGAGAGTGAATAAGACATTCTGTCCATTATAACAGGAGAGTGAAGAAACAAGACATTCTGTCCATTATAACAGGAGAGTGATAACAGGAGAATAAGACATTCTGTCCATTATAACAGGAGAGTGAGGAGAATAAGACATTCTGTCCATTATAACAGGAGAGTGAGGAGAATAAGACATTCTGTCCATTATAACAGGAGAGTGAGGAGAATAAGACATTCTGTCCATTATAACAGGAGAGTGAGGAGAATAAGACATTCTGTCCATTATAACAGGAGAGTGAGGAGAATAAGACATTCTGTCCATTATAACAGGAGAGTGAAGTAAACAAGACATTCTGTCCATTATAACAGGAGAGTGAAGTAAACAAGACATTCTGTCCATTATAACAGGAGAGTGAGGAGAATAAGACATTCTGTCCATTATAACAGGAGAGTGAAGTAAACAAGACATTCTGTCCATTATAACAGGAGAGTGACATTCTGTCCATTATAACAGGAGAGTGAGGAGAAACAAGACATTCTGTCCATTATAACAGGAGAGTGAAGAATAAGACAAAGACATTCTGTCCATTATAACAGGAGAGTGAAGACATTCTGTCCAATAAGACATTCTGTCCATTATAACAGGAGAGTGAGGAGAATAAGACATTCTGTCCATTATAACAGGAGAGTGAGACATTCTGTCCATTATAACAGGAGAGTGAAGTAAACAAGACATTCTGTCCATTATAACAGGAGAGTGAGGAGAATAAGACATTCTGTCCATTATAACAGGAGAGTGAGGAGAATAAGACATTCTGTCCATTATAACAGGAGAGTGAGGAGAATAAGACATTCTGTCCATTATAACAGGAGAGTGACATTCTGTCCATTATAACAAGACATTCTGTCCATTATAACAGGAGAGTGAAGTAAATAACAGGAAGACATTCTGTCCATTATAACAGGAGAGTGAAGTAAACAAGACATTCTGTCCATTATAACAGGAGAGTGAAGTAAACAAGACATTCTGTCCATTATAACAGGAGAGTGAAAAACAAGACATTCTGTCCATTATAACAGGAGAGTGAAGTAAACAAGACATTCTGTCCATTATAACAGGAGAGTGAGGAGAATAAGACATTCTGTCCATTATAACAGGAGAGTGAGGAGAATAAGACATTCTGTCCATTATAACAGGAGAGTGAGGAGAATAAGACATTCTGTCCATTATAACAGGAGAGTGAGGAGAATAAGACATTCTGTCCATTATAACAGGAGAGTGATTATAACAGGAGAGTGAGGAGAATAAGACATTCTGTCCAGAGAGTGAAGAATAAGACATTCTGTCCATTATAACAGGAGAGTGAGGAGAATAAGACATTCTGTCCATTATAACAGGAGAGTGAGACATTCTGTCCATTATAACAGGAGAGTGTAAACAAGACATTCTGTCCATTATAACAGGAGAGTGAGGAGAATAAGACATTCTGTCCATTATAACAGGAGAGTGAGGAGAATAAGACATTCTGTCCATTATAACAGGAGAGTGAAGTAAATTATAAAGACATTCTGTCCATTATAACAGGAGAGTGAGGAAACAAGACATTCTGTCCATTATAACAGGAGAGTGAGGAGAATAAGACATTCTGTCCATTATAACAGGAGAGTGAAGTAAACAAGACATTCTGTCCATTATAACAGGAGAGTGAAGAATAAACAAGACATTCTGTCCATTATAACAGGAGAGTGAGGAGAATTCTGTCCATTATAACAGACATTCTGTCCATTATAACAGGAGAGTGAGGAGAATTCTGTCCAATAACAGACATTCTGTCCATTATAACAGGAGAGTGAGGAGAATAAGACATTCTGTCCATTATAACAGGAGAGTGAGGAGAATAAGACATTCTGTCCATTATAACAGACAAGACATTCTGTCCATTATAACAGGAGAGTGAAGAAACAAGACATTCTGTCCATTATAACAGGAGAGTGAGGAGAATAAGACATTCTGTCCATTATAACAGGAGAGTGACATTCTGTCCAATAACAAGACATTCTGTCCATTATAACAGGAGAGTGAAGAATAAGACATTCTGATTATAACATTCATTCTGTCCATTATAACAGGAGAGTGAGGAGAATAAGACATTCTGTCCATTATAACAGGAGAGTGAGGAGAATAAGACATTCTGTCCATTATAACAGGAGAGTGAGGAGAATAAGACATTCTGTCCATTATAACAGGAGAGTGAAGTAAATAAGACATTCTGTCCATTATAACAGGAGAGTGAGGACATTCTGTCCATTATAACAGACAAGACATTCTGTCCATTATAACAGGAGAGTGAAGGAAAATAAGACATTCTGTCCATTATAACAGGAGAGTGACATTCTGTCCAGTAAACAAGACATTCTGTCCATTATAACAGGAGAGTGAAGAAACAAGACATTCTGTCCATTATAACAGTGAGAGTGAGGAGAATAAGACATTCTGTCCATTATAACAGGAGAGTGAGGAGAATAAGACATTCTGTCCATTATAACAGGAGAGTGTCATTCTGTCCATTATAACAGGAGAGTGAAGTAAACAAGACATTCTGTCCATTATAACAGGAGAGTGAAGTAAACAAGACATTCTGTCCTGTCCATTATAACAGGAGAGTGAGGAGAATAAGACATTCTGTCCATTATAACAGGAGAGTGAGGAGAATAAGACATTCTGTCCATTATAACAGGAGAGTGAGAGAATAAGACATTCTGTCCATTATAACAGGAGAGTCCATTATAACAGAGAGTGAGGAGAATAAGACATTCTGTCCATTATAACAGGAGAGTGAGGAGAATAAGACATTCTGTCCATTATAACAGGAGAGTGATTATAACAGGAAACAAGAAGACATTCTGTCCATTATAACAGGAGAGTGAAGTAAACAAGACATTCTGTCCATTATAACAGGAGAGTGAAGAAACAAGACATTCTGTCCATTATAACAGGAGAGTGAAGAAACAAGACATTCTGTCCATTATAACAGGAGAGTGAGGAGAACAAGACATTCTGTCCATTATAACAGGAGAGTGAGGAGAATAAGACATTCTGTCCATTATAACCGGAGAGTGAGGAGAATAAGACATTCTGTCCATTATAACAGGAGAGTGAAGTAAACATTCTGTCCATTATAACAGACATTCTGTCCATTATAACAGGAGAGTGAAGAAACAAGACATTCTGTCCATTATAACAGACAAGACATTCTGTCCATTATAACAGGAGAGTGAGGAGAATAAGACATTCTGTCCATTATAACAGGAGAGTGAAGTAAATAAGACATTCTGTCCATTATAACAGGAGAGTGAAGTAAACAAGACATTCTGTCCATTATAACAGGAGAGTGAGGAGAATAAGACATTCTGTCCATTATAACAGGAGAGTGACATTCTGTCCAAACAAGACATTCTGTCCATTATAACAGGAGAGTGAAGTAAACAAGACATTCTGTCCATTATAACAGGAGAGTGAAGTAAACAAGACATTCTGTCCATTATAACAGGAGAGTGAGGAGAATAAGACATTCTGTCCATTATAACAGGAGAGTGAGGAGAATAAGACATTCTGTCCATTATAACAGGAGAGTGAGGAGAATAAGACATTCTGTCCATTATAACAGGAGAGTGAGGAGAATAAGACATTCTGTCCATTATAACAGGAGAGTGAGTGAAGGAAACAAGACAAACAAGACATTCTGTCCATTATAACAGGAGAGTGAGGAGAATAAGACATTCTGTCCATTATAACAGGAGAGTGAGGAGAATAAGACATTCTGTCCATTATAACAGGAGAGTGAAGTAAACAAGACATTCTGTCCATTATAACAGGAGAGTGAAGTAAACAAGACATTCTGTCCATTATAACAGGAGAGTGAGGAGAACAAGACATTCTGTCCATTATAACAGGAGAGTGAGGAGAATAAGACATTCTGTCCATTATAACAGGAGAGTGAGGAGAATAAGACATTCTGTCCATTATAACAGGAGAGTGAGGAGAATAAGACATTCTGTCCATTATAACAGGAGAGTGACATTCTGTCCATTATAACAGGAGAAAGACATTCTGTCCATTATAACAGGAGAGTGAAGTAAACAAGACATTCTGTCCATTATAACAGGAGAGTGAGGAGAATAAGACATTCTGTCCATTATAACAGGAGAGTGAGGAGAATAAGACATTCTGTCCATTATAACAGGAGAGTGAAGTAAACAAGACATTCTGTCCATTATAACAGGAGAGTGAAGTAAATAAGACATTCTGTCCATTATAACAGGAGAGTGAAGTAAACAAGACATTCTGTCCATTATAACAGGAGAGTGAGGAGAATAAGACATTCTGTCCATTATAACAGGAGAGTGAGGAGAATAAGACATTCTGTCCATTATAACAGGAGAGTGAGGAAATAAGACATTCTGTCCATTATAACAGGAGAGTGAGGAGAATAAGACATTCTGTCCATTATAACAGGAGAGTGAGGAGAATAAGACATTCTGTCCATTATAACAGGAGAGTGAGGAGAATAAGACATTCTGTCCATTATAACAGGAGAGTGAGGAGAATAAGACATTCTGTCCATTATAACAGGAGAGTGAGGAGAATAAGACATTCTGTCCATTATAACAGGAGAGTGAAGAATAAGACATTCTGTCCAATAACAGACATTCTGTCCATTATAACAGGAGAGTGATTATAACAGGAGAATAAGACATTCTGTCCATTATAACAGGAGAGTGAAGTAAACAAGACATTCTGTCCATTATAACAGGAGACATTCTGTCCATTATAACAGGAGAGTGAGGAGAATAAGACATTCTGTCCATTATAACAGGAGAGTTCTGTCCATTATAACAGGAGTGAAGAATAAGACATTCTGTCCATTATAACAGGAGAGTGAAGGAGAATAAGACATTCTGTCCATTATAACAGGAGAGTGAGGACATTCTGTCCATTATAAGACATTCTGTCCATTATAACAGGAGAGTGAAGTAAACAAGACATTCTGTCCATTATAACAGGAGAGTGACATTCTGTCCATTATAACAGAGAATAAGACATTCTGTCCATTATAACAGGAGAGTGAGGAGAATAAGACATTCTGTCCATTATAACAGGAGAGTGAAGTAAACAAGACATTCTGTCCATTATAACAGGAGACTCTGCCATTCACTCCCCCTCTTGTTGTTAATGAACTCTCCTGGCGCTTTCTGATGAGAGTGTGTGTTGTGGTGAATATAGGTCAATATACGTGTGTGTGTGTGTGTGTGTGTGTGTGTGTGTGTGTGTGTGTGTGTGTGTGTGTGTGTGTGTGTGTGTGTGTGTGTGTGTGTGTGTGGTGGGTCCTCGGCACGTTATGCGTGTGTGTGGTGGGTGTGCGGAATGATTTGTGTGTGTGTGTGTGTGTGTGTGAAACACGTTGTTATGGGATTTTTTATGAATAATGACTAAATTATGTATACATTTAACGAAGAACTATAACTAAACAGAATACTACCCTGTCACTGTATGATTGTATGAATCTAATTAGAATCATAACAGTAAATCTGATGTGTGTAGTTTTAGTCAAGAATAGAACAAGGACTTTCTGTTCCTTGTTAGAAACGAATGGAGCTATCGTCAGACCGGCTGGAATACTGTGTTCCTTGCAGGACATTCTGTCCCCACCCAGGGAGGGGAGAGACCTTGGGCTTGTAGTCGATTGTTTAACAGGTGGCAGACAATGTGAGAAGACTTGTGAACTATATTGCCATTGTATCTGAGAGGAGGAGGGACGTTTATGATGAAATGTGAGGTATATAGACCAATGTACAGGAAATGATAAGGGGAACGTTCCCGTGAATAAACATTTGACTATTGTTGCTGGGCCTCCGCCTGATTCATTTCAACCAGTTTCCTACAAATTCTGGGTTTGAGGCTGAGAGTAATATAATTAAATTGGATTATGAACATTGAGAACAAAATTCTCATGACACACATATAGTAGCAGGACAGTGTGTGACACACTTCTCTTAATACAACGCTCACCAAGTTGAACATTTCAATTAGCTGATGAACTGTATCTCTGCTGCTCCCTGATCCTTACTATACATAATACATCTCTGCTGCTCCCTGATCCTTACTATACATAATACATCTCTACTGCTCCCTGATCCTTACTATACATAATACATCTCTACTGCTCCCTGATCCTAACTATACATAATACATCTCTGCTGCTCCCTGATCCTAACTATACATAATACATCTCTACTGCTCCCTGATCCTTACTATACATAATACATCTCTACTGCTCCCTGATCCTAACTATACATAATACATCTCTGCTGCTCCCTGATCCTATCTATACATAATACATCTCTGCTGCTCCCTGATCCTATACTATACATAATACATCTCTGCTGCTCCCTGATCCTTACTATACATAATACATCTCTGCTGCTCCCTGATCCTTACTATACATAATACATCTCTGCTGCTCCCTGATCCTTACTATACATAATACATCTCTGCTGCTCCCTGATCCTATCTATACATAATACATCTCTGCTGCTCCCTGATCCTTACTATACATAATACATCTCTACTGCTCCCTGATCCTTACTATACATAATACATCTCTGCTGCTCCCTGATCCTTACTATACATAATACATCTCTACTGCTCCCTGATCCTTACTATACATAATACATCTCTACTGCTCCCTGATCCTTACTATACATAATACATCTCTACTGCTCCCTGATCCTATCTATACATAATACATATCTGCTGCTCCCTGATCCTAACTATACATAATACATCTCTGCTGCTCCCTGATCCTTACTATACATAATACATCTCTGCTGCTCCCTGATCCTTACTATACATAATACATCTCTGCTGCTCCCTGATCCTTACTATACATAATACATCTCTACTGCTCCCTGATCCTTACTATACATAATACATCTCTGCTGCTCCCTGATCCTATCTATACATAATACATCTCTGCTGCTCCCTGATCCTAACTATACATAATACATCTCTGCTGCTCCCTGATCCTTACTATACATAATACATCTCTGCTGCTCCCTGATCCTTACTATACATAATACATCTCTACTGCTCCCTGATCCTATCTATACATAATACATCTCTGCTGCTCCCTGATCCTTACTATACATAATACATCTCTACTGCTCCCTGATCCTTACTATACATAATACATCTCTGCTGCTCCCTGATCCTTACTATACATAATACATCTCTACTGCTCCCTGATCCTTACTATACATAATACATCTCTACTGCTCCCTGATCCTTACTATACATAATACATCTCTACTGCTCCCTGATCCTATCTATACATAATACATATCTGCTGCTCCCTGATCCTAACTATACATAATACATCTCTGCTGCTCCCTGATCCTTACTATACATAATACATCTCTGCTGCTCCCTGATCCTTACTATACATAATACATCTCTGCTGCTCCCTGATCCTTACTATACATAATACATCTCTGCTGCTCCCTGATCCTTACTATACATAATACATCTCTACTGCTCCCTGATCCTAACTATACATAATACATCTCTGCTGCTCCCTGATCCTAACTATACATAATACATCTCTGCTGCTCCCTGATCCTTACTATACATAATACATCTCTGCTGCTCCCTGATCCTTACTATACATAATACATCTCTACTGCTCCCTGATCCTATCTATACATAATACATCTCTGCTGCTCCCTGATCCTATCTATACATAATACATCTCTGCTGCTCCCTGATCCTTACTATACATAATACATCTCTGCTGCTCCCTGATCCTATCTATACATAATACATCTCTGCTGCTCCCTGATCCTATCTATACATAATACATCTCTGCTGCTCCCTGATCCTAACTATACATAATACATCTCTGCTGCTCCCTGATCCTTACTATACATAATACATCTCTGCTGCTCCCTGATCCTTACTATACATAATACATCTCTACTGCTCCCTGATCCTATCTATACATAATACATCTCTGCTGCTCCCTGATCCTTACTATACATAATACATCTCTACTGCTCCCTGATCCTTACTATACATAATACATCTCTGCTGCTCCCTGATCCTTACTATACATAATACATCTCTGCTGCTCCCTGATCCTTACTATACATAATACATCTCTGCTGCTCCCTGATCCTAACTATACATAATACATCTCTGCTGCTCCCTGATCCTTACTATACATAATACATCTCTGCTGCTCCCTGATCCTAACTATACATAATACATCTCTGCTGCTCCCTGATCCTATCTATACATAATACATCTCTGCTGCTCCCTGATCCTAACTATACATAATACATCTCTGCTGCTCCCTGATCCTATCTATACATAATACATCTCTACTGCTCCCTGATCCTTACTATACATAATACATCTCTGCTGCTCCCTGATCCTTACTATACATAATACGTCTCTGCTGCTCCCTGATCCTAACTATACATAATACATCTCTGCTGCTCCCTGATCCTTACTATACATAATACATCTCTGCTGCTCCCTGATCCTAACTATACATAATACATCTCTGCTGCTCCCTGATCCTATCTATACATAATACATCTCTGCTGCTCCCTGATCCTAACTATACATAATACATCTCTGCTGCTCCCTGATCCTATCTATACATAATACATCTCTGCTGCTCCCTGATCCTAACTATACATAATACATCTCTACTGCTCCCTGATCCTAACTATACATATTACATCTCTGCTGCTCCCTGATCCTATCTATACATAATACATCTCTGCTGCTCCCTGATCCTTACTATACATAATACATCTCTACTGCTCCCTGATCCTATCTATACATAATACATCTCTGCTGCTCCCTGATCCTTACTATACATAATACATCTCTACTGCTCCCTGATCCTATCTATACATAATACATCTCTACTGCTCCCTGATCCTTACTATACATAATACATCTCTGCTGCTCCCTGATCCTATCTATACATAATACGTGGCCTAATTGTAATTAGAGCAGAACATTTAATTAAACCCAACAATACAGGACAGGAAATTGTTGAATCTTTCCCCCTGTTTTGGCAGCTGAAAGTGTTCCACTGTGCAGCGCTAGACTAGCTCTTCCATACAAACCCTTTTAATATGTACAGGAATATACAGTGTTATGTCTCAGGAGAATGGGAGGGCTGGACATGCAAATTACACAGACCAACACACACACACACACACACACACCCTCGGCTGGCGCTAGTGAGGTGTGTTATTCATCATGGATGAGGCCTGTGTACTGAACACAGCATGGGTCCTGTCTATGAGGTAAACAGACTGCAATTAGGTAACATGCTTTTGCACTTTGAGGGCTGCTGCTCCGTCTTCCGCGATCTGTGACAGTGTGTGTATCAGTGTGTGCATGTGTGTGTGTGTGTGTGCCTTTTTGTGTGTGTCCCATGCGTGTGTGTGTGCATGCTTGTGTGTGTGCGTTCGTGTCCATGCGTGTGTGTGTGTGCATGCTTGTGTGTGTGCGTGTGTGCATGCGTGCCCATAAGTGTGTGTGCATGTCCGTTCATGAGTGGAGCGTCAGATAGCCTAGAGGTTCAGAGCGTTGGGCCAGTAACCGAAAGGTCGCTGGTTCCAATCCCTGAGCCGACTAGGTGAAAAATATGTCGATGTGCCCTTGAGTAAGGCACTTAACCATAATTCCCCCTGTACATCGCTCTAGACAAGAGAGTCTGGTAAAATTAAATGCGTGTATGTGTGATTGCCCTGTGTGTGAGTTGAGGTGACAGGCTGCCAAACACTGCTGTGTGTGTGTGCTCATTGTTGGCCTTGCAGCCATGACTTTTACTGACAAATAAACTGTACACTATGAGCTTCTGAATAATGGAACAACTCTGCTTTGCTAATTAATGACTTATGCTACCACTCTGATTGTACGTTATTTATAATGAGGGATACCAGGAGAAATCTGACCTCTCTGAAAGGAAAATACATGGCCCTCACTTCAGTCAAATCTTTTTGGATCCCACACTCCCTGAGCGCTTGAAAAAACAAACAATTGACCCTCCCCTATAGCCTAAATAATAACGAAACATCAAGTGGATAGCAGAGAACACACCTACTACTTAACCTCCCTCCTAGGACAGACCAGAGCTTTTAGATGTGCTGTTTTTAACCTCCCTCCTAGGACAGACCAGAGCCTTTAGATGTGCTGTTTTTAACCTCTTCCACCTCCCCCGGACATAGGCCCAGCCTCACAGACCTCCCAGATGTGCTCAATTTGAATCCGGGCTCTTCTCTGGCCATGGTAGACCTAGGACAGACCAGAGCCTTTAGATGTGCTGTTTTTAACCTCCCTCCTAGGACAGACCAGAGCCTTTAGATGTGCTGTTTTTAACCTCCCTCCTAGGACAGACCAGAGCCTTTAGATGTGCTGTTTTTAACCTCCCTCCTAGGACAGACTAGAGCCTTTAGATGTGCTGTTTTTAACCTCCCTCCTAGGACAGACTAGAGCCTTTAGATGTGCTGTTTTTAACCTCCCTCCTAGGACAGACTAGAGCCTTTAGATGTGCTGTTTTTAACCTCCCTCCTAGGACAGACTAGAGCCTTTAGATGTGCTGTTTTTAACCTCCCTCCTAGGACAGACCAGAGCCTTTAGATGTGCCGTGTTTGAACCTGTTCTTGGTTTATTAAACGTGGTAAAGTAGCCAGAAGGTTGTGGATTCGCAGACCACCGCATTACAAGATCTTCATTAGAATAAAAGCACTGCATGAATCTATTGTCTTATTTGCTGTCTGAGAAAAAAACATCCTTTTATAAACACATATGTTATTTTACATGAAAAAAGCCATTTGTTTGTTTTACACAGCAGCTGCATTTCATCAGGTAGGCCTGTGTGCCCTAGTAACTTTTTTTCAATTTATCATTTTCTCTAATTTATTCTGTTGAATTCCATGATATTGTTGTTACAAAATATATTTGTGTTGACTGTGATTAGGGCATGGGAATATAAGAGCATCTGCTAGGCTAAATGAACACAGCTCACCGCATGATCCTCAAACCAGACTGTCCAAACTTGTTTTTCTAAAAGTGAATTCAAAAGGCATTGTAGAATCACTGTATAGCCTAATAAGGCATTTTTTGTTTCATGTTTATTTCATTCTGTCATTATCTTTTTAAATGGAATTGAATACAGCCTAAATGTGAAATGTGTGGGCATGTTGTTGAAGTACTGTTGTTGTGCCAGACTGTAGTGTGTCACAAATGCTTCTCAATTTATTTCTCAAATGGCAGGCTATAGCCTTGAAATAATAATAATAATAATGTAGCCTGAATAATAAATGTTAATTCCTTAGGCTACCTGGCTTGCTCCTGACTGATTTAGAGTTACTATGGGGTTTAATAGCCTGCTGAAATGTAAAAAAAAAGAAACGTCCTCTCATTGTCAACTGTGTTTATTTTCAGCAAACTTAACATGTATAAATATTTATGAACATGACAAGATTCAACAATTGAGACGTAAAATGAACAAGTTCCACAGACATGTGACTAACAGAAATTGAATAATGTGTCCCTGAACAAAGGGGGTTCAAAATCAAAAGTAACAGTCAGTGTCTGGTGTGGCCACCAGCTGCATTAAGTACTGCAGTGCATCTCCCCCTCATGGACTGCACCAGATTTGCCAGTTCTTGCTGTGAGATGTAACCATTCTTCCACCAAGGCACCTGCAAGTTCCCGGACATTTCTGGGGGGAATGGCCCTAGCCCTCACACTCCGATCCAACAGGTCCCAGATGTGCTCAATGGGATTGAGATCCGGGCTCTTCTCTGGCCATGGTAGAACACTGACATTCCTGTCTTGCAGGAAATCACGCACAGAACGAGCAGTATGGCTGGTGTCATTGTCAGGCTGGAGGGTCATGTCAGGATGAGCCTGCAGGAAGGGTACCACATGAGGGAGGAGGATGTCTTCCCTGTAAAGCACAGCGTTGAGATTGCCAGCAATGACAACAAGCTCACTCCGATGATGCTGTGACACACCGCCCCAGAACATGACGGACCCTCCACCTCCAAATCGATCCCACTCCAGAGTATAGGCCTCGATGTAACGCTCATTCCTTCAATGATAAACGCGAATCCGAACACCACCCATGGTGAGACAAAATCAGTGAAGAGCACTTTTTGCCAGTCCTGTCTGGTCCAGCGATGGTGGGTTTGTGCCCATAGGCGACGTTGTTGCCGGTGATGTCTGGTGAGGACATGCCTTACAACAGGCCTACAAGCCCTCAGTCCAGCCTCTCTCAACCTATTGTGGACAGTCTGAGCACTGAGGGAGGGATTGTGCGTTCCTGCTGTAACTCGGGAAGTTGTTGTTGCCATCCTGTACCTGTCCCGCAGGTGTGATGTCCGGATGTACTGATCCTGTGCAGGTGTTGTTATACGTGGTCTGCCACTGCGAGGACAATCAGCTGTCCGTCCTGTATCCCTGTAGAGCTGTCTCAGTACGGACATTGCAATTTATTGCCCTGACCACATCTTCAGTCCTCATGCCTCCTTGCAGCATGCCTAAGGCACGTTCACACAGATGAGCAGGGACCCTGAGCATCTTTCTTTTGGTGTTTTTCAGAGTCAGTAGAAAGGCCTCTTTAGTGTCCTAAGTTTTGATAACTGTGACCTTAATTGCCTACCGTCTGTAAGCTCTTAGTGTCTTAAAGACCGTTCCACAGGTGCATGTTAATTGTTTCTGGTTCATTGAACAAGCATGGGAAACAATGTTTAAACCCTTTGCAGTGAAGATCTGTGAAGTTATTTGGATTTTCACAAATCATCTTAAAGACAGGGTCCTGCAAAAGGGACGTTTCTTTTGTTGCTGAGTTTCTGTACCACGACTTAGGGCTGAGTTTCTGTACCACGACTTAGGGCTGAGTTTCTGTACCACGACTTAGGGCTGAGTTTCTGTACCACGACTTAGGGCTGAGTTTCTGTACCACGACTTAGGGCTGAGTTTCTGTACCACGACTTAGGGCTGCATTTATGTACCACTACTTAGGGCTGTTCAGTCACTCCACGATGCCTCTTGCCTAAGAACAGCCCTTGGCCGTGGTATATTGGCAATAAACCACACCCCCTCGGGCCTTAGTGCTTAAATATAATCAGGGCCGTTACATTTTTTTTCTTAATCTTAAACTAACAAAGGGTATGTCTATGTTTTCAGCCATTTTCTTTAACAAAAGCCACAAAACCTTCACACACCCTCATATTCCCCAATCAAACCGAGCCCTGGTTTTAAATGAACACACCAAGCCCTTCACTGGCACTGAGATATCTAAAGAGTGCATGGTGCCTGGAGGAATTGACTGACACAATCTATGGATAGTTTACTATAATTTCATCTGTCAAACAGGTACAGGCCTCCCTCTTATTTCCTGAATAGGAAGAAATATTCTCCAACACAAAGCGCTCTTGTTGTTAGTAGCCTGAAGTCATTTTAATTTGAAGACCGTTTAACTGAATTAGACCTTCTCCAATTAGTCTACTTTCAGGACACGTGCTCTGTCCATCTCCACAGCTGCAGCTTCAAAGTCATGTTATGGAAATTACTCAAATATGGCTTGTTGTGAGGTCAATAACTCGGATAAATAGCATCATTATGGGCAATGAAACAAATCTTTTTTTATTAAAATCAATTAGAGCAGTAGCAAGCTTACCTCCGGTTCTCCTTCTCATCTTGGCATTCTCCCTGTCAAACTGAACAGGACATCAGTATAGCCTGTAGTCACTCTCCCTGTCAAACTGAACAGGACATCAGTATAGTCTATAGTCACTCTCCCTGTCAAACTAGTCACTCTCCCTGTCAAACTGAACAGGACATCAGTATAGTCTATAGTGGTCAAACTAGGCATTTGGATCATTTTGATAGTCACCACACTAGGCACACATTGATATTGCGCTCCAGGCAGAGAATCAGGGACAGGGGGGCAGCATTGGGCACACATCAAGATATAATAAGTCATGATTCTCAAACACTGAGCAATATGGCATTTAATCTCCCTGAAACTACAAATGACATGACCCCCCTGGACTAAATAAAACTAATCCTAAACCCTCCCCTGTCAAACTGAAAGAGAAGAAGCATGACCCTTCCTAATTTTCCTCTGGGTGACAAATGTGTACATTTCAACCACTTCCTTATGTTACAACACTGCTGCCCCCTGCTTCACAGTGCCTCTTTCATTTCCTTATGTTACAACACTGCTGCCCCCTGCTTCACAGTGCCTCTTTCATTTTTCATTTCTTATGTTACAACACTGCTGCCCCCTGCTTCACAGTGCCTCTTTCATTTCATTTCCTATGTTACAACACTGCTGCCCCCTGCTTCACAGTGCCTCTTTCATTTCCTTATGTTACAACACTGCTGCCCCCTGCTTCACAGTGCCTCTTTCATTTCCTTATGTTACAACACTGCTGCCCCCTGCTTCACAGTGCCTCTTTCATTTCCTTATGTTACAACACTGCTGCCCCCTGCTTCACAGTGCCTCTTTCATTTCCTCATGTTACAACACTGCTGCCCCCTGGTTCACAGTTCCTCTTTCATTTCCTTATGTTACAACACTGCTGCCCCCTGCTTCACAGTTTTGTTTCCTTATGTTACAACACTGCTGCCCCCTGCTTCACAGTTCCTTCTTTTTCCTTTCCTCATGTTACAACACTGCTGCCCCTGCTTCACAGTTCCTCTTTCACTGTTACAACACTGCTGCCCCCTCACAGTTCCTCTTTAAAATTTTATGTTACAACACTGCTGCCCCCTGGTTCACAGTTCCTCTTTCATTTCCTTATGTTACAACACTGCTGCCCCCTGCTTCACAGTTCCTCTTTCATTTCCTTATGCTACAACACTGCTGCCTTCTGCTTCACAGTTTTGTTTCCTTATGTTACAACGCTGCTGCCCCTTTATGTTACAACACTGCTGCTTCTATCATTTCCCTTCATTTCTTATTTTTATTGAGATATGCTAGTAAATGGTAGTAATGCCATGTACTGTATCCGTTGTCGCGGCATCATCACATTAAAAGCACAGTTCCTCTTTCATTTCCTTATGTTACAACACTGCTGCCCCATCTACTTCACAGTGCCTCTTTCATTTCCTTATGTTACAACACTGCTGCCCCCTGCTTCACAGTTCCTTTTTCATTTCCTTATGTTACAACACTGCTGCCCCCTGCTTCACAGTTCCTCTTTCATTTCCTAATGTTACAACACTGCTGCCCCCTGCTTCACAGTTCCTCTCATTTCCTAACTATTATGTTACAACACTGCTGCCCTCTGCTTCACAGTTCTGTTTTTATGTTACATTTCCTCATTCACAGTTACAACACTGCTGCCCTCTGCTTCACAGTTTCATTTCTTATGTTACAACATTGCTGCCCCCTCCTTCACAGTTCCTCTTTCATTTCCTCGTGTTACAACACTGCTGCCCCCTGCTTCACAGTTCCTCTTTCATTTCCTCATGTTACAACACTGATGCCCCCTGCTTCACTAGTTCCTCTTTCATTTCCTCATGTTACAATAGTGCTGCCCTCTGCTTCACAGTTCCTCTTTCCTTTCAAGAACTGTCCTTTAGTTGTTCAAATTTTCCCCTATAAAATTAAATATATATTGTACATAGAGCTGAGAGACTGGGCGCTCAAATCCCTTGAAAACTAAGTTAGGTCTATCATTTCCTTCATTTCTTATTTTTATTGAGATATGCTAGTTGCTGTGTGACTGAATGGTAGTAATGCCATGTACTGTATCCGTTGTCGATCATCACATTAAATATCCCCTCCTTTCAGATGCACTGCACATCTGTAAATATGCAGATGCTGTAGTCATTAGGCACCCTCCTCCTGAAGTGTGTTTGCATGACTGGGCAACACAAGAAAAACTACCCCACTGGGACAGGGGTAGGAGAGGAGGATTGGTGCATGTGTTCATGTGTGCAGGAGCGAGAGTATGTGTTGTTTATTTGTGTTTGTGCATCTTTGTGTATCTTTAAGTGTGTGTGTGTGTTGTGTGTATCCTGTTTCAAGTGTGTGTGTGTGTTACACGTGTGTCCCTGTGTGTAGTTCTGTGTTGACTTGAGACAGAACTATTCTGAGACAGATCATTCCACAGCTATTGTAACACACCATCTACCCTTTCAATAACTAGTTACAGTGACTTACAAGAACTAGTTCAATAACTAGTTGACTTACAAACTCAGTATCCCTCCTCCTTTCAATAACTAGTTCTGTAGTTGACTTACACACTCAGTATCCCTCCTCCTTTCAATAACTAGTTCTGTAGTTGACTTACACACTCGGTATCCCTCCTCCTTTCAATAACTAGTTCTGTAGTTGACTTACACACTCGGTATCCCTCCTCCTTTCAATAACTAGTTCTGTAGTTGACTTACACGCTCAATATCCCTCCTCCTTTCAATAACTAGTTCTGTAGTTGACTTACACGCTCAATATCCCTCCTCCTTTCAATAACTAGTTCTGTAGTTGACTTACACACTCAGTATCCCTCCTCCTTTCAATAACTAGTTCTGTAGTTGACTTACACACTCGGTATCCCTCCTCCTTTCAATAACTAGTTCTGTAGTTGACTTACACACTCAGTATCCCTCCTCCTTTCAAGAACTAGTTCTGTAGTTGACTTACACACTCAGTATCCCTCCTCCTTTCAAGAACTAGTTCTGTAGTTGACTTACACGCTCAATATCCCTCCTCCTTTCAATAACTAGTTCTGTAGTTGACTTACACGCTCAATATCCCTCCTCCTTTCAATAACTAGTTCTGTAGTTGACTTACACGCTCAATATCCCTCCTCCTTTCAATAACTAGTTCTGTAGTTGACTTACACGCTCAATATCCCTCCTCCTTTCAATAACTAGTTCTGTAGTTGACTTACACGCTCAATATCCCTCCTCCTTTCAAGAACTAGTTCTGTAGTTGACTTACACGCTCAATATCCCTCCTCCTTTCAAGAACTAGTTCTGTAGTTGACTTACACGCTCAATATCCCTCCTCCTTTCAAGAACTAGTTCTGTAGTTGACTTACACGGTCAATATCCCTCCTCCTTTCAAGAACTAGTTCTGTAGTTGACTTACACGCTCAATATCCCTCCTCCTTTCAAGAACTAGTTCTGTAGTTGACTTACACGCTCAATATCCCTCCTCCTTTCAATAACTAGTTCTGTAGTTGACTTACACGCTCAATATCCCTCCTCCTTTCAAGAACTAGTTCTGTAGTTGACTTACACGCTCAATATCCCTCCTCCTTTCAATAACTAGTTCTGTAGTTGACTTACACGCTCAATATCCCTCCTCCTTTCAATAACTAGTTCTGTAGTTGACTTACACGCTCAATATCCCTCCTCCTTTCAAGAACTAGTTCTGTAGTTGACTTAGTCGCTCAATATCCCTCCTCCTTTCAAGAACTAGTTCTGTAGTTGACTTACACGCTCAATATCCCTCATTTTTTCAATAACTGTAGTTGATGCTCAGTATCCCTCCTCCTTTCTTCTCCTACCTCTCACTCATGTACATTGACATGTTTACACATACAGATTTGTGTGTGTGTGTGTGTTTATATGTGACGTGCGTGTGTGTGTGTGTGTGTGTGTATGTTAGGCCTGGCAGACTGAAGAGGGACTAATGATGCGGTTGAGTGCTACCAGGTTGTCATTAGCCCAGCATCTGTTCTCATCACACTCCATTATGCGTCTGCATGGACACACACACACACACACACACACACACACGCACGCACGCACGCACGCACGCACGCACGCACGCACGCACGCACACACACACAC
The DNA here is from genome assembly GCF_034236695.1 of Oncorhynchus nerka. Lineage (NCBI taxonomy): Eukaryota > Metazoa > Chordata > Actinopteri > Salmoniformes > Salmonidae > Oncorhynchus > Oncorhynchus nerka. Next base: position 11,028,114 of record NC_088397.1, read on the forward strand.
ACACACACACACACACACACACACACACACACACAGGCATTATGCGTCTGCATGGACACACACACACACACACACACACACACACACACACACACACACACACACACACACACACACACACACACACACACACACACACACACACACACACACACACACACACACACACACACACACACACAGGCATTATGCGTCTGCATGGGCGAGGCGGCCCCGCCGACACAATGAGTGCGTCTCTCCTAATAGTCTGAAGGGCCTTCCTTTCCCTGTCTCCTCTTCATGTACACTCATTTCAAATCTTTGGACAGATGAAAGAAACCTACCTGGCATTGACCTACCTGACGATACTTACTTGGAACGTTCTTCCACCTGTCTAGTTCTTCCCCATCTGTGCTGCAGAGGAAGGAAAGGAGAGGAAGCCACTTTAGACTACTGAGATGCACCCAGCATGGTCAGAAGTTTTGCATTCAGTCCCTAAGTTATGTGGTCAGAAACAGAGGTCACCATGGTGATGGCATCATTTCCTGTTTACCCTTCAGTTAATGGTCAGTTATGTCCCAGTGTGGTTTCAGTAGGCTTCAAGTCATGTTCTTGGGCTGCTGTCAATTGGTTTTAGGAGACAGACAGAGTGGTATTGACTTGAGCCCTGACCTTACCCAACGCTACAGTCTCCCATTCATTTTGGTTTCTTGGAAGTTCACGGCGTGCTCTCATTAAAATTGATTATGGGTAATGTTCTCCACTGTTATGACATTTTTTGGAAAAACAACGTTCATTCTCTTTAATTACCGGTTCACCGTTTAACTAACAATAAGTGCTCTGTCAATGTGTTTTAGTTTTATTATAAATATGTATTTATTAATTATTTAGTAATAACTGCTCTATCTTTTATCTATTTTATTGTGTCCAATGATGGCTCATAGATCTGTTGTTTTCCAGGGTGCTATACTCTAGCCAGATATTACAGATTGTTTTCCAGGGTGCTATACTCTAGCCAGATATTACAGATTGTTTTCCAGGGTACTATACTCTAGCCAGATATTACAGATTGTTTTCCAGGGTACTATACTCTAGCCAGATATTACAGATTGTTTTCCAGGGTACTATACTCTAGCCAGATATTACAGATTGTTTTCCAGGGTGCTATACTCTAGCCAGATATTACAGATTGTTTTCCAGGTACTATACTCTAGCCAGATATTACAGATTGTTTTCCAGGGTACTATACTCTAGCCAGATATTACAGATTGTTTTCCAGGGTACTATACTCTAGCCAGATATTACAGATTGTTTTCCAGGGTACTATACTCTAGCCAGATATTACAGATTGTTTTCCAGGGTACTATACTCTAGCCAGATATTACAGATTGTTTTCCAGGTACTATACTCTAGCCAGATATTACAGATTGTTTTCCAGGGTACTATACTCTAGCCAGATATTACAGATTGTTTTCCAGGGTGCTATACTCTAGCCAGATATTACAGATTGTTTTCCAGGGTGCTATACTTGTTTTCTAGCCAGATATTACAGATTGTTTTCCAGGGTACTATACTCTAGCCAGATATTACAGATTGTTTTCCAGGGTACTATACTCTAGCCAGATATTACAGATTGTTTTCCAGGGTACTATACTCTAGCCAGATATTACAGATTGTTTTCCAGGGTACTATACTCTAGCCAGATATTACAGATTGTTTTCCAGGGTACTATACTCTAGCCAGATATTACAGATTGTTTGTTTTCCAGGGTACTATACTCTAGCCAGATATTACAGATTGTCAGATTGTTTTCCAGGGTACTATACTCTAGCCAGATATTACAGAGTGTTTTCCTATACTCTAGCCAGATACTACAGTTCTACATCACACACACTATCATGTACAGACTCAGACTGCAGGAATTGATCCATTGATATCAGTCTCCTTTCATAGGCTTTGTTGTATGAAACAGAATCACTTGGAGCTTTTCTGGCAGTTTTTCTGTCCCTCCCTTTTCCCTTCACTATAACAGATGACCCAATGACCAATCACCTTCTCTTATCTTGATCAGTCATCCTTGTCATCTGCCTCTGTGTGTGTGTGTGTGTGTGTGTGTGTGTGTGTGTGTGTGTGTGTGTGTGTGTGTGTGTGTGTGTGTGTGTGTGTGTGTGTGTGTGTGTGTGTGTGTGTGTGGGAAGAGATCTTTATGACTTAATGGCACCGGCGGAGTCCAAAGTGCATCACTTTTGTGTCTGTGTGTTTTTGTGTCTGAATGTGTGTGTGTGTGTGTGTGTGTGTATGTATGAGTGTGTGTCTGCTCATCATTAACCCAGAACTATGAAACAGTTATAACTGCAGACTGCTCTCTATACCTTCACACAGAAGGACTACAGTTGGTTCAATTCAGTTCAATCTAATTCAATTAAAGTACACTGAGTATACCGAACATTAAGAACACCTTCCTAATATTGAGTTGCACCCCTCCCCCCTCCCCCTCTTTCTTTGCACTCCCCCGCCCTCAGAACAGCCTTGATTTGTCGGGGCATGGACTCTACAAGGTGTCAAAGTGTTCCACAGGGATGCAGGCCCATGTTGACTCCAATGCTTCCCACAGTTGTGTCCTTTGGGTGGTGGACCGTTCTTGATACACACAGGGAACTGTTGAGCGTGAAAAACCCAGCATCGTTGCAGTTCTTGACACAAACCGGTGAGCCTGGCACTTTGCACCATACCCCGTTGAATGGCACTTGTCAATTCACCCTCTGAATGGCACATAATCCAAGTCTCAATGGTCCCAAGGCTTAAACATCCTTTAACTTGTCTCCTCCCCTTCATCAATAAGGGATCATAACTTTCACCTGGATTCACCTGGTCAGTCTATGTCATGGAAAGAGCAGGTGTTCTTAATGTTTTGTATACTCATTGTAAAGGAGCGCTTCTGTGGTTACAGTTGTAAATCACGAGGTGCTCTTTGATCAAGGGATGAAATGCCTTGTAATAATGGCTGGAACGGAGCAAATGGATTGGTATCAAACACATTGAAACCATGGAAACCATGCCTTTATGTATTTCATACCATTCCACTGATTCCGCTCCAGCCATTACCACAAGCCCGTCCTCCCCAATTAAGGTGTCACCAACCTCCTGTGCTTTATGCAACCAAACTTCCAGAAGTAATCAAGGCAGTCTCATGGTTAGGCACTCTCATGGTTAGGCACTCTCATGGTTAGGCACTCTCATGGTTAGGCCCTCTCATGGTTAGGCACTCTCATGGTTAGGCAGTCTCATGGTTAAGGAGTCTCATGGTTAGGCAGTCTCATGGTTAGGAAGTCTCATGGTTAGGCAGTCTCATGGTTAGGCAGTCTCATGGTTAGGCAGTCTCATGGTTAGACAGTCCCATGGTTAGGCCCTCTCATGGTTAGGCAGTCTCATGTTTAGGCACTCTCATGGTTAGGCAGTCCCATGGTTAGGCAGTCTCATGGTTAGGCAGTCTCATGGTTAGGCCCTCTCATGGTTAGGCACTCTCATGGTTAGGCACTCTCATGGTTAGTCAGTCTCATGGTTAGGCAGTCTCATGGTTAGGGAGTCTCATGGTTAGGCCCTCTCATGGTTAGGCCCTCTCATGGTTAGGCACTCTCATGGTTAGGCAGTCCCATGGTTAGGCAGTCTCATGGTTAGGCAGTCTCATGGTTAGGCAGTCTCATAGTTAGACAGTCCCATGGTTAGGCCCTCTCATGGTTAGGCAGTCTCATGGTTAGGCAGTCTCATGGTTAGGCAGTCTCATGTTTAGGCACTCTCATGGTTAGGCAGTCTCATGGTTAGGCAGTCTCATGGTTAGGCAGTCTCATGGTTAGGCACTCTCATGGTTAGGCAGTCTCATGGTTAGGCACTCTCATGGTTAGGCACTCTCATGGTTAGGAAGTCTCATGGTTAGGCCCTCTCATGGTTAGGCAGTCTCATGGTTAGGCAGTCTCATGGTTAGGCAGTCCCATGGTTAGGCCATCTCATGGTTAGGCAGTCTCATGGTTAGGCAGTCTCATGGTTAGGCCCTCTCATGGTTAGGCACTCTCATGGTTAGGCACTCTCATGGTTAGTCAGTCTCATGGTTAGGCAGTCTCATGGTTAGGGAGTCTCATGGTTAGGCCCTCTCATGGTTAGGCACTCTCATGGTTAGGCAGTCTCATGGTTAGGCAGTCCCATGGTTAGGCAGTCTCATGGTTAGGCAGTCTCATGGTTAGGCAGTCTCATAGTTAGGCAGTCCCATGGTTAGGCCCTCTCATGGTTAGGCAGTCTCATGGTTAGGCAGTCTCATGTTTAGGCACTCTCATGGTTAGGCAGTCTCATGGTTAGGCAGTCTCATGGTTAGGCACTCTCATGGTTAGGCAGTCTCATGGTTAGGCACTCTCATGGTTAGGCAGTCTCATGGTTAGGCAGTCTCATGGTTAGGAAGTCTCATGGTTAGGCCCTCTCATGGTTAGGCAGTCTCATGGTTAGGCAGTCTCATGGTTAGGCAGTCCCATGGTTAGGCCCTCTCATGGTTAGGCAGTCTCATGGTTAGGCCCTCTCATGGTTAGGCACTCTCATGGTTAGGCACTCTCATGGTTAGTCAGTCTCATGGTTAGGCAGTCTCATGGTTAGGCCCTCTCATGGTTAGGCCCTCTCATGGTTAGGCACTCTCATGGTTAGGCAGTCTCATGGTTAGGCCCTCTCATGGTTAGGCACTCTCATGGTTAGGCAGTCTCATGGTTAGGCCCTCTCATGGTTAGGCCCTCTCATAGTTAGGCGGTCTCATATTAGGCAGCAGGACCACTACCTCCGCCTTTGTGCAAGGAGGAGCTGGAGGAGCACTGCCAGAGCCCTGCAAAATGACATCCAGCAGGCCACAAATATGCATGTGTCTGCTCAAACGGTCAGAAACAGACTCCATGAGGGTGGTATGAGGGCCCAACGTCCACAGGTGGGGGTTGTGCTTACAGCCCAACACCGTGCAGGATGTTTGGCATTTGACAGAGAACACCAAGATTGGCAAATTCGCCACTGGCGCCCTGTGCTCTTCACAGATGAAAGCACTGAGCACATGTGACAGACGTGACAGAGTCTGGAGACGCCGTGGAGAACGTTCTGCTGCCTGCAACATCCTCTAGCATGACCGGTTTGGCGGTGGGTCAGTCATGGTGTGGGGTGGCATTTCTTTGGGGGGCCACACAGCCCTCCATGTGCTCGCCAGAGGTAGCCTGACTGCTATTAGGTACCGAGATGAGATCCTCAGACACCTTGTGAGACCATATGCTGGTGCGGTTGGCCCTGGGTTCCTCCTAATGCAAGACAATGCTAGACCTCATGTGGCTGGAGTGTGTCAGCAGTTCCTGCAAGAGGAAGGCATTGATGCTATGGACTGGCCCGCCCGTTCCCCAGACCTGAATCCAATTGAGCACATCTGGGACATCATGTCTCGCTCCATCCACCAACGCCACGTTGCACCACAGACTGTCCAGGAGTTGGCGGATGCTTTAGTCCAGGTCTGGGAGGAGATCCCTCAGGAGACCATCCGCCACCTCATCAGGAGCATGCCCAGGCGTTGTAGGGAGGTCATACAGGCACGTGGAGGCCACACACACTACTGAGCCTCATTTTGACTTGTTTTAAGGACATTACATCAAAGTTGGATCAGCCTGTAGTGTGGTTTTCCACTTTAATTTTGAGTGTGACTCCACATCCAGACCTCCATGGGTTGATCAATTTGATTTCCATTGATAATTTTTGTGTGATTTTGTTGTCAGCACATTCAACTATGTAAAGAAAAAAATTATTAATAAGAATATTTCATTCATTCAGATCTAGGATGTGTTGTTTTAGTGTTCCCTTTATTTTTTTGAGCAGTGTATATAGAGAGATATCCTATTAGCATACTGTAGCTATATATAGAGATGTATTCTATTAGCATACTGTAGATATATAGAGAGATATCCTATTAGCATACTGTAGCTATATATAGAGATGTATTCTATTAGCATACTGTAGATATATAGAGAGATATCCTATTAGCATACTGTAGCTATATATAGAGATGTATTCTATTAGCATACTGTAGATATATAGAGAGATATCCTATTAGCATACTGTAGATATATATAGAGATGTATTCTATTAGCATACTGTAGATATATAGAGAGATATCCTATTAGCATACTGTAGATATATTTAGAGAGATATCCTATTAGCCTACTGTAGATAGAGAGGGAGATGTATCCTATTAGCATACTGTAGCTATATATAGAGATATATTCTATTAGCATACTGTAGATATATAGAGAGATATCCTATTAGCATACTGTAGATATATTTAGAGAGATATCCTATTAGCAGACTGTAGATATATATATAGAGATATCCTATTAGCCTACTGTAGATAGAGAGGGAGATATATCCTATTAGCATACTGTAGATATATACAGAGAGATATCCTATTAGCAGACTGTAGATATATATAGAGAGATATCCTATTAGCCTACTGTAGATAGAGAGGGAGATATATCCTATTAGCATACTGTAGATGGAGAGGGAGAGATTTCTCTCACACACACACACACACACCTCGCTCTCTCCATCAGTTGGCTGGACTGTGATAATCGCTGGGCAGCTGTGTTAGAGGGCGATGATGTGGAGCAGTTTTACACACCATTACTAATAATCCGGAGGACATGTGCTGCAAAACAAATATTTATTTATTTATCTAATTGTGCTAAGGCTTCCGAGACTAAGACCAAGCCGTGTGTGATGTGATGTGTGTTTGTGTTCATGAGGGCTACAGAGAATCAGTGTAGTGGGAGAGATACACCTGTCCTCTGTTTGCTGCTATCCCCCCCTCTTGTCCTGTCCTGACTAAACTCACTCCCATGTCAACTCTTTCAGCAAGGTGTGTGTGTGCGCGTGTGTGGGGATGGCGTGTTTGTGTGTGTGTGTGTGCATGCCTATGTGTGTGTCTGTGTGTTTGCTTGCGTGTGTGTGTGTGCTTGCGTGTGTGCTTGTGTGTGTGTGTCCGTGCACATGTGTGTGCGTATATGTCTGTGTTCCCTTTAGCTCGTATATGATCTCAGGTTTAGAGTATAACGTCTCACCATGAGGAAATTAAGACCTGACTACTTTACTCTCACCCCCCATCAACACCAAACACAAGCTAGAGTAGTAGTCTAGATGTCCTTCCTCTCTCCTCTTCCCCCTCCCTGGATCCCTCTCTCCTCTTCCCCCTCCCTGGATCCCTCTCTCCTCTTCCCCCTCCCTGGATCCCTCTCTCCTCTTCCCCCTCCCTGGATCCCTCTCTCCTCTTCCCCCTCCCTGGATCCCTCTCTCCTCTTTCCCCCTCCCTGGATCCCTCTCTCCTCTTTCCCCTCCCTGGATCCCTCTCTCCTCTTTCCCCCTCCCTGGATCCCTCTCTCCTCTTCCCCTCCCTGGATCCCTCTCTCCTCTTCCCCCTCCCTGCATCCCTCTCTCCTCTTTCCCCCTCCCTGGATCCCTCTCTCCTCCCTCCCCCTCCCTGGATCCCTCTCTCCTCTTCCCCCCTCCCTGGATCCCTCTCTCCTCTTTCCCCCTCCCTGGATCCCTCTCTCCTCTTCCCCCTCCCTGGATCCCTCTCTCCTCTTCCCCCTCCCTGGATCCCTCTCCTCTTCCCCCTCCCTGGATCCCTCTCTCCTTTCCCCCTCCCTGGATCCCTCTCCTCTTTCCCCCTCCCTGGATCCCTCTCTCCTCTTTCCCCCTCCCTGGATCCCTCTCTCCTCTTTCCCCTCCCTGGATCCCTCTCTCCTCTTTCCCCCTCCCTGGATCCCTCCTCCTCTTTCCCCTCCCTGGATCCCTCTCTCCTCTTGTTTGTGTGGACCCCAGTGTTGAGTAAGCTCCCTGGATCCCTCTCTCCTTTATAATTAATGAAATCCCTGGATCCCTCTCTGTTTTCCCCTCCCTGGATCCCTCTCTCTGCCTGGATCCCTCCTCCTCTTTCCCCCTCCCTGGATCCCTCAGCATGCAAGGCCCTGGATCCCTCTTCTGAACTGAAAAAGAGCCCCCTCCCTGAAAAGATCCCTCCCTCCTTAATGGCCTTCCCCCTCCCTGTTAGTATCCACATGGAACTGGTTACTGGACTGTTAATGGCCTCCCTGGATCCCTGGAACTCTCCTGGACTTTCCCCTCCCTGGTATCCCTGGAACTGGTTACTCCTCTTTCCCCTCCCTGTTAGTATCCCTCCAAATGGAACTGGTTACTGGACTGTTGGATCCCCCTCCTCTTTCCCCTCCCTGGATCCCTCTCTCCTCTTTCCCCTCCCTGGATCCCTCCTCCTCCCCTCCCTGGATCCTCTTCCCCTGATCCCTGGGTCCCCCCCCCCTGATCCCTCTCTCTCTCTTTCCCCCTCCCTGGATCCCTCCCTCCTCTAATTCCCCCCCCCTGGATCCCTCTCTCCTCTTTCCCCTCCCTGGATCCCTCCCTCCTCTTTACCCTCCCTGGATCCCTCCCTCCTTTTTCCCCAGTCCCTGGGATCCCTCTCTCCTATTTATAGTCCCTGGATCCCTCTCTCCCTCGCTGTGTTTGTGTGGACCAGATGCCAGTGTTGAGTAAGCTGCCTCTGGAGGCTCCCAGTAGCATATTGGTTTATAATTAATGAAATTAGAGGCATTATCTGTTTTGAAGATCCAAGCCCTGCATGCAAGGCTGTCTGTTGAAGACAGAGGAGGAATGGAGACGGGCTGAACTTCAGACTGAACTGAAAAAGAGCAGTGGTGCAGATAAGAAAAGAGCTGGGAGCTTTGAACTGTTAATGGCCTTCAGTATAGTTAGTATGGGTCCACATGGAACTGGTTACTGGACTGTTAATGGCTTTCAGTATAGTTAGTATGGGTCCAAATGGAACTGGTTACTGGACTGTTAATGGCCTTCAGTATAGTTAGTATGGGTCCAAATGGAACTGGTTACTGGACTGTTAATGGCCTTCAGTATAGTTAGTATGGGTCCAAATGGAACTGGTTACTGGACTGTTAATGGCCTTCAGTATAGTTAGTATGGGTCCAAATGGAACTGGTTACTGGACTGTTAATGGCCTTCAGTATAGTTAGTATGGGTCCAATTGGAACTGGTTACTGGACAGTTGTCTCCAGTAGGAAGGTGGTCTCTACTATATTTATAGTTGGTTACTGGACAGTTGTCTTCAGTAGGAAGGTGGTCTATATTTATAGTTGGTTACTGGACAGTTGTCTTCAGTGGGAAGCTGGTCTATATTTATAGTTGGTTACTGGACAGTTGTCTTCAGTAGGAAGCTGGTCTATATTTATAGTTGGTTACTGGACAGTTGTCTTCAGTAGGAAGCTGGTCTATATTTATAGTTGGTTACTGGACAGTTGTCTCCAGTAGGAAGGTGGTCTCTACTATATTTATAGTTGGTTACTGGACAGTTGTCTTCAGTAGGAAGGTAGTCTATATTTATAGTTGGTTACTGGACAGTTGTCTTCAGTAGGAAGGTGGTCTCTACTATATTTATAGTTGGTTACTGGACAGTTGTCTTCAGTAGGAAGGTGGTCTATATTTATAGTTGGTTACTGGACAGTTGTCTTCAGTAGGAAGGTGGTCTCTACTATATTTATAGTTGGTTACTGGACAGTTGTCTCCAGTAGGAAGGTGGTCTCTACTATATTTATAGTTGGTTACTGGACAGTTGTCTTCAGTAGGAAGGTAGTCTATATTTATAGTTGGTTACTGGACAGTTGTCTTCAGTAGGAAGGTGGTCTCTAGTAGGAAGGTGGTCTATATTTATAGTTGGTTACTGGACAGTTGTCTTCAGTAGGAAGGTGGTCTATATTTATAGTTGGTTACAGGACAGTTGTCTTCAGTAGGAAGGTGGTCTATATTTATAGTTGGTTACTGGACAGTTGTCTTCAGTAGGAAGGTGGTCTCTACTATATTTATAGTTGGTTACTGGACAGTTGTCTTCAGTAGGAAGGTAGTCTATATTTATAGTTGGTTACTGGACAGTTGTCTTCAGTAGGAAGGTGGTCTCTACTATATTTATAGTTGGTTACTGGACAGTTGTCTTCAGTAGGAAGGTGGTCTCTACTATATTTATAGTTGGTTACTGGACAGTTGTCTTCAGTAGGAAGGTGGTCTCTACTATATTTATAGTTGGTTACTGGACAGTTGTCTTCAGTAGGAAGGTGGTCTATATTTATAGTTGGTTACTGGACAGTTGTCTTCAGTAGGAAGGTGGTCTCTACTATATTTATAGTTGGTTACTGGACAGTTGTCTTCAGTAGGAAGGTGGTCTATATTTTATAGTTGGTTACTGGACAGTTGTCTTCAGTAGGAAGGTAGTCTATATTTATAGTTGGTTACTGGACAGTTGTCTTCAGTAGGAAGGTGGTCTCTACTATATTTATAGTTGGTTACTGGACAGTTGTCTTCAGTAGGAAGGTGGTCTATATTTATAGTTGGTTACTGGACAGTTGTCTTCAGTAGGAAGGTGGTCTATATTTATAGTTGGTTACTGGACAGTTGTCTTCAGTAGGAAGGTGGTCTCTACTATATTTATAGTTGGTTACTGGACAGTTGTCTTCAGTAGGAAGGTGGTCTATATTTATAGTTGGTTACTGGACAGTTGTCTTCAGTAGGAAGGTGGTCTCTACTATATTTATAGTTGGTTACTGGACAGTTGTCTTCAGTAGGAAGGTGGTCTATATTTATAGTTGGTTACTGGACAGTTGTCTCCAGTAGGAAGGTGGTCTATATTTATAGTTGGTTACTGGACAGTTGTCTTCAGTAGGAAGGTGGTCTATATTTATAGTTGGTTACTGGACAGTTGTCTTCAGTAGGAAGGTGGTCTCTACTATATTTATAGTTGGTTACTGGACAGTTGTCTCCAGTAGGAAGGTGGTCTCTACTATATTTATAGTTGGTTACTGGACAGTTGTCTCCAGTAGGAAGGTGGTCTATATTTATAGTTGGTTACTGGACAGTTGTCTTCAGTAGGAAGGTGGTCTATATTTATAGTTGGTTACTGGACAGTTGTCTCCAGTAGGAAGGTGGTCTATATTTATAGTTGGTTACTGGACAGTTGTCTCCAGTAGGAATGTGGTCTCTACTATATTTATAGTTGGTTACTGGACAGTTGTCTTCAGTAGGAATGTGGTCTCTACTATATTTATAGTTGGTTACTGGACAGTTGTCTCCAGTAGGAAGGTGGTCTATATTTATAGTTGGTTACTGGACAGTTGTCTTCAGTAGGAAGGTGGTCTCTACTATATTTATAGTTGGTTACTGGACAGTTGTCTCCAGTAGGAAGGTGGTCTATATTTATAGTTGGTTACTGGACAGTTGTCTTCAGTAGGAAGGTGGTCTATATTTATAGTTGGTTACTGGACAGTTGTCTCCAGTAGGAAGGTGGTCTATATTTATAGTTGGTTACTGGACAGTTGTCTCCAGTAGGAAGGTGGTCTATATTTATAGTTGGTTACTGGACAGTTGTCTCCAGTAGGAAGGTGGTCTATATTTATAGTTGGTTACTGGACAGTTGTCTCCAGTAGGAAGGTGGTCTATATTTATAGTTGGTTACTGGACAGTTGTCTTCAGTAGGAAGGTGGTCTCTACTATATTTATAGTTGGTTACTGGACAGTTGTCTCCAGTAGGAAGGTGGTCTATATTTATAGTTGGTTACTGGACAGTTGTCTCCAGTAGGAAGGTGGTCTATATTTATAGTTGGTTACTGGACAGTTGTCTCAGTAGGAAGGTGGTCTATATTTATAGTTGGTTACTGGACAGTTGTCTCCAGTAGGAAGGTGGTCTCTACTATATTTATAGTTGGTTACTGGACAGTTGTCTCCAGTAGGAAGGTGGTCTATATTTATAGTTGGTTACTGGACAGTTGTCTCCAGTAGGAAGGTGGTCTATATTTATAGTTGGTTACTGGACAGTTGTCTTCAGTAGGAAGGTGGTCTACTATATTTATAGTTGGTTACTGGACAGTTGTCTCCAGTAGGAAGGTGGTCTGGACTACTATATTTATAGTTGGTTACTGGACAGTTGTCTTCAGTAGGAAGGTGGTCTCTACTATATTTATAGTTGGTTACTGGACAGTTGTCTTCAGTAGGAAGGTGGTCTCTGCTATATTTATAGTTGGTTACTGGACAGTTGTCTTCAGTAGGAAGGTGGTCTCTACTATATTTATAGTTGGTTACTGGACAGTTGTCTCCAGTAGGAAGGTGGTCTCTACTATATTTATAGTTGGTTACTGGACAGTTGTCTCCAGTAGGAAGGTGGTCTATATTTATAGTTGGTTACTGGACAGTTGTCTTCAGTAGGAAGGTGGTCTATATTTATAGTTGGTTACTGGACAGTTGTCTTCAGTAGGAAGGTGGTCTATATTTATAGTTGGTTACTGGACAGTTGTCTCCAGTAGGAAGGTGGTCTCTACTATATTTATAGTTGGTTACTGGACAGTTGTCTTCAGTAGGAAGGTGGTCTCTACTATATTTATAGTTGGTTACTGGACAGTTGTCTCCAGTAGGAAGGTGGTCTATATTTATAGTTGGTTACTGGACAGTTGTCTCCAGTAGGAAGGTGGTCTATATTTATAGTTGGTTACTGGACAGTTGTCTCCAGTAGGAAGGTGGTCTATATTTATAGTTGGTTACTGGACAGTTGTCTCCAGTAGGAAGGTGGTCTATATTTATAGTTGGTTACTGGACAGTTGTCTTCAGTAGGAAGGTGGTCTCTACTATATTTATAGTTGGTTACTGGACAGTTGTCTTCAGTAGGAAGGTGGTCTATATTTATAGTTGGTTACTGGACAGTTGTCTTCAGTAGGAAGGTGGTCTCTACTATATTTATAGTTGGTTACTGGACAGTTGTCTTCAGTAGGAAGGTGGTCTATATTTATAGTTGGTTACTGGACAGTTGTCTCCAGTAGGAAGGTGGTCTATATTTATAGTTGGTTACTGGACAGTTGTCTTCAGTAGGAAGGTGGTCTATATTTATAGTTGGTTACTGGACAGTTGTCTTCAGTAGGAAGGTGGTCTCTACTATATTTATAGTTGGTTACTGGACAGTTGTCTCCAGTAGGAAGGTGGTCTCTACTATATTTATAGTTGGTTACTGGACAGTTGTCTCCAGTAGGAAGGTGGTCTATATTTATAGTTGGTTACTGGACAGTTGTCTTCAGTAGGAAGGTGGTCTATATTTATAGTTGGTTACTGGACAGTTGTCTCCAGTAGGAAGGTGGTCTATATTTATAGTTGGTTACTGGACAGTTGTCTCCAGTAGGAAGGTGGTCTCTACTATATTTATAGTTGGTTACTGGACAGTTGTCTTCAGTAGGAAGGTGGTCTCTACTATATTTATAGTTGGTTACTGGACAGTTGTCTCCAGTAGGAAGGTGGTCTATATTTATAGTTGGTTACTGGACAGTTGTCTTCAGTAGGAAGGTGGTCTCTATATTTTATAGTTGGTTACTGGACAGTTGTCTTCAGTAGGAAGGTGGTCTATATTTATAGTTGGTTACTGGACAGTTGTCTTCAGTAGGAAGGTGGTCTATATTTATAGTTGGTTACTGGACAGTTGTCTCCAGTAGGAAGGTGGTCTATATTTATAGTTGGTTACTGGACAGTTGTCTCCAGTAGGAAGGTGGTCTATATTTATAGTTGGTTACTGGACAGTTGTCTCCAGTAGGAAGGTGGTCTATATTTATAGTTGGTTACTGGACAGTTGTCTCCAGTAGGAAGGTGGTCTATATTTATAGTTGGTTACTGGACAGTTGTCTCCAGTAGGAAGGTGGTCTGGACAGTTGTCTCCAGTAGGAAGGTGGTCTATATTTATAGTTGGTTACTGGACAGTTGTCTCCAGTAGGAAGGTGGTCTATATTTATAGTTGGTTACTGGACAGTTGTCTCCAGTAGGAAGGTGGTCTATATTTATAGTTGGTTACTGGACAGTTGTCTCCAGTAGGAAGGTGGTCTATATTTATAGTTGGTTACTGGACAGTTGTCTCCAGTAGGAAGGTGGTCTCTACTATATTTATAGTTGGTTACTGGACAGTTGTCTCCAGTAGGAAGGTGGTCTATATTTATAGTTGGTTACTGGACAGTTGTCTCCAGTAGGAAGGTGGTCTATATTTATAGTTGGTTACTGGACAGTTGTCTTCAGTAGGAAGGTGGTCTCTACTATATTTATAGTTGGTTACTGGACAGTTGTCTCCAGTAGGAAGGTGGTCTCTACTATATTTATAGTTGGTTACTGGACAGTTGTCTTCAGTAGGAAGGTGGTCTCTACTATATTTATAGTTGGTTACTGGACAGTTGTCTTCAGTAGGAAGGTGGTCTCTGCTATATTTATAGTTGGTTACTGGACAGTTGTCTTCAGTAGGAAGGTGGTCTCTACTATATTTATAGTTGGTTACTGGACAGTTGTCTCCAGTAGGGAGGTGGTCTACTATATTTATAGTTGGTTACAGGACAGTTGTCTCCAGTAGGAAGGTGGTCTATATTTATAGTTGGTTACTGGACAGTTGTCTTCAGTAGGAAGCTGATCTATATTTATAGTTGGTTACTGGACAGTTGTCTTCAGTAGGACGGTAGTCTACATTTATAGTTGGTTACTGGACAGTTGTCTCCAGTAGGAAGGTGGTCTCTACTATATTTATAGTTGGTTACTGGACAGTTGTCTCCAGTAGGAAGGTGGTCTCTACTATATTTATAGTTGGTTACTGGACAGTTGTCTCCAGTAGGAAGGTGGTCTATATTTATAGTTGGTTACTGGACAGTTGTCTCCAGTAGGAAGGTGGTCTATATTTATAGTTGGTTACTGGACAGTTGTCTGGACAGTTGTCTCCAGTAGGAAGGTGGTCTATATTTATAGTTGGTTACTGGACAGTTGTCTCCAGTAGGAAGGTGGTCTATATTTATAGTTGGTTACTGGACAGTTGTCTCCAGTAGGAAGGTGGTCTATATTTATAGTTGGTTACTGGACAGTTGTCTCCAGTAGGAAGGTGGTCTATATTTATAGTTGGTTACTGGACAGTTGTCTCCAGTAGGAAGGTGGTCTATATTTATAGTTGGTTACTGGACAGTTGTCTCCAGTAGGAAGGTGGTCTCTACTATATTTATAGTTGGTTACTGGACAGTGGACAGTGTCTCCAGTAGGAAGGTGGTCTCTACTATATTTATAGTTGTCTCCAGTAGGAAGGTGGTCTCTACTATATTTATAGTTGGTTACTGGACAGTTGTCTTCAGTAGGAAGGTGGTCTATATTTATAGTTGGTTACTGGACAGTTGTCTTCAGTAGGAAGGTGGTCTATATTTATAGTTGGTTACTGGACAGTTGTCTCCAGTAGGAAGGTGGTCTATATTTATAGTTGGTTACTGGACAGTTGTCTTCAGTAGGAAGGTGGTCTATATTTATAGTTGGTTACTGGACAGTTGTCTTCAGTAGGAAGGTAGTCTATATTTATAGTTGGTTACTGGACAGTTGTCTCCAGTAGGAAGGTGGTCTCTACTATATTTATAGTTGGTTACTGGACAGTTGTCTCCAGTAGGAAGGTGGTCTCTGGACTATATTTTATAGTTGGTTACTGGACAGTTGTCTCCAGTAGGAAGGTGGTCTCTACTATATTTATAGTTGGTTACTGGACAGTTGTCTTCAGTAGGAAGGTGGTCTATATTTATAGTTGGTTACTGGACAGTTGTCTTCAGTAGGAAGGTGGTGTCTACTATATTTATAGTTGGTTACTGGACAGTTGTCTCCAGTAGGAAGGTGGTCTCTACTATATTTATAGTTGGTTACTGGACAGTTGTCTTCAGTAGGAAGGTGGTCTCTACTATATTTATAGTTGGTTACTGGACAGTTGTCTTCAGTAGGAAGGTGGTCTATATTTATAGTTGGTTACTGGACAGTTGTCTTCAGTAGGAAGGTGGTCTATATTTATAGTTGGTTACTGGACAGTTGTCTCCAGTAGGAAGGTGGTCTCTATATATTTATAGTTGGTTACTGGACAGTTGTCTCCAGTAGGAAGGTGGTCTCTACTATATTTATAGTTGGTTACTGGACAGTTGTCTTCAGTAGGAAGGTGGTCTATATTTATAGTTGGTTACTGGACAGTTGTCTTCAGTAGGACGGTAGTCTACATTTATAGTTGGTTACTGGACAGTTGTCTCCAGTAGGAAGGTGGTCTCTACTATATTTATAGTTGGTTACTGGACAGTTGTCTCCAGTAGGAAGGTGGTCTCTACTATATTTATAGTTGGTTACTGGACAGTTGTCTCCAGTAGGAAGGTGGTCTCTACTATATTTATAGTTGGTTACTGGACAGTTGTCTCCAGTAGGAAGGTGGTCTATATTTATAGTTGGTTACTGGACAGTTGTCTCCAGTAGGAAGGTGGTCTCTACTATATTTATAGTTGGTTACTGGACAGTTGTCTCCAGTAGGAAGGTGGTCTATATTTATAGTTGGTTACTGGACAGTTGTCTCCAGTAGGAAGGTGGTCTCTACTATATTTATAGTTGGTTACTGGACAGTTGTCTTCAGTAGGAAGGTGGTCTATATTTATAGTTGGTTACTGGACAGTTGTCTTCAGTAGGAAGGTGGTGTCTACTATATTTATAGTTGGTTACTGGACAGTTGTCTCCAGTAGGAAGGTGGTCTCTACTATATTTATAGTTGGTTACTGGACAGTTGTCTTCAGTAGGAAGGTGGTCTCTACTATATTTATAGTTGGTTACTGGACAGTTGTCTTCAGTAGGAAGGTGGTCTCTACTATATTTATAGTTGGTTACTGGACAGTTGTCTTCAGTAGGAAGGTGGTCTCTACTATATTTATAGTTGGTTACTGGACAGTTGTCTCCAGTAGGGAGGTGGTCTCTACTATATTTATAGTTGGTTACTGGACAGTTGTCTCCAGTAGGAAGGTGGTCTCTACTATATTTATAGTTGGTTACTGGACAGTTGTCTTCAGTAGGAAGGTGGTCTATATTTATAGTTGGTTACTGGACAGTTGTCTTCAGTAGGAAGGTGGTCTATATTTATAGTTGGTTACTGGACAGTTGTCTCCAGTAGGAAGGTGGTGTCTACTATATTTATAGTTGGTTACTGGACAGTTGTCTTCAGTAGGAAGGTAGTCTATATTTATAGTTGGTTACTGGACAGTTGTCTCCAGTAGGAAGGTGGTCTCATATATTATTTTTATAGTTGGTTACTGGACAGTTGTCTTCAGTAGGAAGGTAGTCTATATTTATAGTTGGTTACTGGACAGTTGTCTTCAGTAGGAAGGTGGTCTATATTTATAGTTGGTTACTGGACAGTTGTCTTCAGTAGGAAGGTGGTCTATATTTATAGTTGGTTACTGGACAGTTGTCTCCAGTAGGAAGGTGGTCTCTACTATATTTATAGTTGGTTACTGGACAGTTGTCTCCAGTAGGAAGGTGGTGTCTACTATATTTATAGTTGGTTACTGGACAGTTGTCTCCAGTAGGAAGGTGGTCTCTACTATATTTATAGTTGGTTACTGGACAGTTGTCTCCAGTAGGAAGGTGGTCTCTACTATATTTATAGTTGGTTACTGGACAGTTGTCTCCAGTAGGAAGGTGGTCTATATTTATAGTTGGTTACTGGACAGTTGTCTCCAGTAGGAAGGTGGTCTCTACTATATTTATAGTTGGTTACTGGACAGTTGTCTCCAGTAGGAATGTGGTCTCTACTATATTTATAGTTGGTTACTGGACAGTTGTCTCCAGTAGGAAGGTGGTCTATATTTATAGTTGGTTACTGGACAGTTGTCTCCAGTAGGAAGGTGGTCTCTACTATATTTATAGTTGGTTACTGGACAGTTGTCTCCAGTAGGAAGGTGGTCTCTACTATAGTTGGTTATGGAGTTGTCTCAGTAGGAAGGTTCTATATTTATAGTTGGTTACTGGACAGTTGTCTCCAGTAGGAAGGTGGTCTCTACTATATTTATAGTTGGTTACTGGACAGTTGTCTCCAGTAGGAAGGTGGTCTATATTTATAGTTGGTTACTGGACAGTTGTCTTCAGTAGGAAGGTGGTCTATATTTATAGTTGGTTACTGGACAGTTGTCTCCAGTAGGAAGGTGGTCTATATTTATAGTTGGTTACTGGACAGTTGTCTCCAGTAGGAAGGTGGTCTCTACTATATTTATAGTTGGTTACTGGACAGTTGTCTTCAGTAGGAAGGTGGTCTCTATATTTTATAGTTGGTTACTGGACAGTTGTCTCCAGTAGGAAGGTGGTCTATATTTATAGTTGGTTACTGGACAGTTGTCTTCAGTAGGAAGGTGGTCTATATTTATAGTTGGTTACTGGACAGTTGTCTCCAGTAGGAAGGTGGTCTACTATTTTTATAGTTGGTTACTGGACAGTTGTCTCCAGTAGGAAGGTGGTCTCTACTATTTTATAGTTGGTTACTGGACAGTTGTCTTCAGTAGGAAGGTGGTCTATATTTATAGTTGGTTACTGGACAGTTGTCTTCAGTAGGAAGGTGGTCTATATTTATAGTTGGTTACTGGACAGTTGTCTCCAGTAGGAAGGTGGTCTATATTTTTATAGTTGGTTACTGGACAGTTGTCTCCAGTAGGAAGGTGGTCTCTACTATATTTATAGTTGGTTACTGGACAGTTGTCTTCAGTAGGAAGGTGGTCTATATTTATAGTTGGTTACTGGACAGTTGTCTTCAGTAGGAAGGTAGGAGGTGGTCTATATTTATAGTTGGTTACTGGACAGTTGTCTTCAGTAGGAAGGTGGTCTATATTTATAGTTGGTTACTGGACAGTTGTCTCCAGTAGGAAGGTGGTCTATATTTATAGTTGGTTACTGGACAGTTGTCTTCAGTAGGAAGGTGGTCTCTACTATATTTATAGTTGGTTACTGGACAGTTGTCTTCAGTAGGAAGGTGGTCTATATTTATAGTTGGTTACTGGACAGTTGTCTTCAGTAGGAAGGTGGTCTATATTTTATAGTTGGTTACTGGACAGTATAGGAAGGTTCTCTATATAGTTGGTTACTGGACAGTTGTCTCCAGTAGGAAGGTGGTCTATATTTATAGTTGGTTACTGGACAGTTGTCTTCAGTAGGAAGGTGGTCTATATTTATAGTTGGTTACTGGACAGTTGTCTTCAGTAGGAAGGTGGTCTCTACTATATTTATAGTTGGTTACTGGACAGTTGTCTTCAGTAGGAAGGTGGTCTATATTTATAGTTGGTTACTGGACAGTTGTCTTCAGTAGGAAGGTGGTCTCTACTATATTTATAGTTGGTTACTGGACAGTTGTCTCCAGTAGGAAGGTGGTCTCTACTATATTTATAGTTGGTTACTGGACAGTTGTCTCCAGTAGGAAGGTGGTCTCTACTATATTTATAGTTGGTTACTGGACAGTTGTCTCAGTAGGAAGGTGGTCTATATTTATAGTTGGTTACTGGACAGTTGTCTTCAGTAGGAAGGTGGTCTCTAGGAAGGTGGTCTATATTTATAGTTGGTTACTGGACAGTTGTCTTCAGTAGGAAGGTGGTCTCTATATTTTATAGTTGGTTACTGGACAGTTGTCTTCAGTAGGAAGGTGGTCTCTATATTTTATAGTTGGTTACTGGACAGTTGTCTTCAGTAGGAAGGTGGTCTATATTTATAGTTGGTTACTGGACAGTTGTCTTCCAGTAGGAAGGTGGTCTATATTTATAGTTGGTTACTGGACAGTTGTCTTCCAGTAGGAAGGTGGTCTATATTTATAGTTGGTTACTGGACAGTCAGTGTCTTCAGTAGGAAGGTGGTCTCTACTATATTTATAGTTGGTTACTGGACAGTTGTCTTCAGTAGGAAGGTGGTCTATATTTATAGTTGGTTACTGGACAGTTGTCTCCAGTAGGAAGGTGGTCTATATTTATAGTTGGTTACTGGACAGTTGTCTCCAGTAGGAAGGTGGTCTACTATTTATAGTTGGTTACTGGACAGTTGTCTCCAGTAGGAAGGTGGTCTACTATTTATAGTTGGTTGGTTACTGGAAGGTGGTCTCTACAGGACAGTTGTCTTCAGTAGGAAGGTGGTCTCTACTATATTTATAGTTGGTTACTGGACAGTTGTCTATATTTATAGTTGGTAGGAAGGTGGTCTATATTTATAGTTGGTTACTGGACAGTTGTCTTCAGTAGGAAGGTGGTCTCTACTATATTTATAGTTGGTTACTGGACAGTTGTCTCCAGTAGGAAGGTGGTCTATATTTATAGTTTACTGGTTACTGGTCTACATTTATAGTTGGTTACTGGACAGTTGTCTTCAGTAGGAAGGTGGTCTATATTTATAGTTGGTTACTGGACAGTTGTCTTCAGTAGGAAGGTGGTCTATATTTATAGTTGGTTACTGGACAGTTGTCTTCAGTAGGAAGGTGGTCTATATTTTATAGTTGGTTACTGGACAGTTGTCTTCAGTAGGAAGGTGGTCTCTACTATATTTATAGTTGGTTACTGGACAGTTGTCTTCAGTAGGAAGGTGGTCTATATTTTATAGTTGGTTACTGGACAGTTGTCTCCAGTAGGAAGGTGGTCTCTTGGTTATATTTATAGTTGGTTACTGGACAGTTGTCTTCAGTAGGAAGGTGGTCTATATTTATAGTTGGTTACTGGACAGTTGTCTTCAGTAGGAAGGTGGTCTCTACTATATTTATAGTTGGTTACTGGACAGTTGTCTTCAGTAGGAAGGTGGTCTATATTTTATAGTTGGTTACTGGACAGTTGTCTCCAGTAGGAAGGTGGTCTATATTTATAGTTGGTTACTGGACAGTTGTCTTCAGTAGGAAGGTGGTCTATATTTATAGTTGGTTACTGGACAGTTGTCTTCAGTAGGAAGGTGGTCTATATTTATAGTTGGTTACTGGACAGTTGTCTTCAGTAGGAAGGTGGTCTATATTTATAGTTGGTTACTGGGTTACAGTTGTCTTCAGTAGGAAGGTGGTCTCTATATTTATAGTTGGTT
The DNA here is from genome assembly GCF_034236695.1 of Oncorhynchus nerka. Classification (NCBI taxonomy): domain Eukaryota; kingdom Metazoa; phylum Chordata; class Actinopteri; order Salmoniformes; family Salmonidae; genus Oncorhynchus; species Oncorhynchus nerka. Next base: position 11,049,084 of record NC_088397.1, read on the forward strand.
ACTGGACAGTTGTCTTCAGTAGGAAGGTGGTCTCTATATTTTATAGTTGGTTACTGGACAGTTGTCTTCAGTAGGAAGGTGGTCTCTACTATATTTATAGTTGGTTACTGGACAGTTGTCTTCAGTAGGAAGGTGGTCTCTACTATATTTATAGTTGGTTACTGGACAGTTGTCTCCAGTAGGAAGGTGGTCTCTATATATTTATAGTTGGTTACTGGACAGTTGTCTCCAGTAGGAAGGTGGTCTATATTTATAGTTGGTTACTGGAAGGTGTTGTCTTCCAGTAGGAAGGTGGTCTATATTTATAGTTGGTTACTGGACAGTTGTCTCAGTTGTCAGTAGGAAGGTGGTCTCTACTATATTTATAGTTGGTTACTGGACAGTTGTCTTCAGTAGGAAGGTGGTCTATATTTATAGTTGGTTACTGGACAGTTGTCTTCAGTAGGAAGGTGGTCTAGTATAGAAGGGAAGGTGGTCTATATTTATAGTTGGTTACTGGACAGTTGTCTTCAGTAGGAAGGTGGTTGTCTCTATATATTTATAGTTGGTTACTGGACAGTTGTCTTCAGTAGGAAGGTGGTCTCTACTATTTTATAGTTGGTTACTGGACAGTTGTCTTCAGTAGGAAGGTGGTCTCTACTATATTTATAGTTGGTTACTGGACAGTTGTCTTCAGTAGGAAGGTGGTCTATATTTTTATAGTTGGTTACTGGACAGTTGTCTTCAGTAGGAAGGTGGTCTTGTCTAGTAGGAAGGTGGTCTATATTTATAGTTGGTTACTGGACAGTTGTCTTCAGTAGGAAGGTGGTCTATATATATTTATAGTTGGTTACTGGACAGTTGTCTTCAGTAGGAAGGTGGTCTCTACTATATTTATAGTTGGTTACTGGACAGTTGTCTCCAGTAGGAAGGTGGTCTATATTTATAGTTGGTTACTGGACAGTTGTCTCCAGTAGGAAGGTGGTCTATATTTATAGTTGGTTACTGGACAGTTGTCTCCAGTAGGAAGGTGGTCTATATTTTATAGTTGGTTACTGGACAGTTGTCTCCAGTAGGAAGGTGGTCTATATTTATAGTTGGTTACTGGACAGTTGTCTTCAGTAGGAAGGTGGTCTATATTTTATAGTTGGTTACTGGACAGTTGTCTCCAGTAGGAAGGTGGTCTATATTTATAGTTGGTTACTGGACAGTTGTCTCCAGTAGGAAGGTGGTCTATATTTATAGTTGGTTACTGGACAGTTGTCTTCAGTAGGAAGGTGGTCTATATATTATAGTTGGTTACTGGACAGTTGTCTTCAGTAGGAAGGTGGTCTACTATATTTATAGTTGGTTACTGGACAGTTGTCTTCAGTAGGAAGGTGGTCTCTACTATATTTATAGTTGGTTACTGGACAGTTGTCTTCAGTAGGAAGGTGGTCTCTATATTTTATAGTTGGTTACTGGACAGTTGTCTTCAGTAGGAAGGTGGTCTCTACTATATTTATAGTTGGTTACTGGACAGTTGTCTCCAGTAGGAAGGTGGTCTCTACTATTTTATAGTTGGTTACTGGACAGTTGTCTCCAGTAGGAAGGTGGTCTATATTTATAGTTGGTTACTGGACAGTTGTCTTCAGTAGGAAGGTGGTCTATATTTATAGTTGGTTACTGGACAGTTGTCTCCAGTAGGAAGGTGGTCTATATTTATAGTTGGTTACTGGACAGTTGTCTCCAGTAGGAAGGTGGTCTCTATATATTTATAGTTGGTTACTGGACAGTTGTCTTCAGTAGGAAGGTGGTCTCTACTATATTTATAGTTGGTTACTGGACAGTTGTCTCCAGTAGGAAGGTGGTCTATATTTATAGTTGGTTACTGGACAGTTGTCTTCAGTAGGAAGGTGGTCTATATTTATAGTTGGTTATGGATTTATAGTTGGTTACTGGACAGTTGTCTTCAGTAGGAAGGTGGTCTATATTTATAGTTGGTTACTGGACAGTTGTCTATATTTATAGTTGGTTACTGGACAGTTGTCTTCAGGAAGGTGGTCTATATTTATAGTTGGTTACTGGACAGTTGTCTCCAGTAGGAAGGTGGTCTATATTTATAGTTGGTTACTGGACAGTTGTCTTCAGTAGGAAGGTGGTCTATATTTTTATAGTTGGTTACTGGACAGTTGTCTTCCAGTAGGAAGGTGGTCTCTACTATATTTATAGTTGGTTACTGGACAGTTGTCTTCAGTAGGAAGGTGGTCTCTACTATATTTATAGTTGGTTACTGGACAGTTGTCTTCAGTAGGAAGGTGGTCTCTACTATTTTATAGTTGGTTACTGGACAGTTGTCTTCAGTAGGAAGGTGGTCTCTACTATTTTATAGTTGGTTACTGGACAGTTGTCTCCAGTAGGAAGGTGGTCTATATTTATAGTTGGTTACTGGACAGTTGTCTCCAGTAGGAAGGTGGTCTATATTTATAGTTGGTTACTGGACAGTTGTTAGGAAGGTGGACATAGTTGGTTACTGGACAGTTGTCTCAGTAGGAAGGTGGTCTCTATATTTTATAGTTGGTTACTGGACAGTTGTCTTCAGTAGGAAGGTGTCTCCAGTAGGAAGGTGGTCTATATTTATAGTTGGTTACTGGACAGTTGTCTTCAGTAGGAAGGTGGTCTATATTTATAGTTGGTTACTGGACAGTTGTCTTCAGTAGGAAGGTGGTCTATATTTATAGTTGGTTACTGGACAGTTGTCTTAGGAAGGTGGTCTCTACTATATTTATAGTTGGTTACTGGAAGGTGGTCTCTACTATATTTATAGTTGGTTACTGGACAGTTGTCTTCAGTAGGAAGGTGGTCTCTACTATATTTATAGTTGGTTACTGGACAGTTGTCTTCAGTAGGAAGGTGGTCTCTACTATATTTATAGTTGGTTACTGGACAGTTGTCTCCAGTAGGAAGGTGGTCTCTACTATATTTATAGTTGGTTACTGGACAGTTGTCTCCAGTAGGAAGGTGGTCTATATTTATAGTTGGTTACTGGACAGTTGTCTTCAGTAGGAAGGTGGTCTATATTTATAGTTGGTTACTGGACAGTTGTCTTCAGTAGGAAGGTGGTCTATATTTATAGTTGGTTACTGGACAGTTGTCTTCAGTAGGAAGGTGGTCTCTACTATATTTATAGTTGGTTACTGGACAGTTGTCTTCAGTAGGAAGGTGGTCTCTACTATATTTATAGTTGGTTACTGGACAGTTGTCTTCAGTAGGAAGGTGGTCTATATTTATAGTTGGTTACTGGACAGTTGTCTTCAGTAGGAAGGTGGTCTCTACTATATTTATAGTTGGTTACTGGACAGTTGTCTCCAGTAGGAAGGTGGTCTATATTATATTTATAGTTGGTTACTGGACAGTTGTCTCCAGTAGGAAGGTGGTCTATATTTATTTATAGTTGGTTACTGGACAGTTGTCTTCAGTAGGAAGGTGGTCTACTATAGTTATAGTTGGTTACTGGACAGTTGTCTGGACAGTTGTCAGTAGGAAGGTGGTCTATATTTATAGTTGGTTACTGGACAGTTGTCTCCAGTAGGAAGGTGGTCTCTACTATATTTATAGTTGGTTACTGGACAGTTGTCTCCAGTAGGAAGGTGGTCTCTACTATATTTATAGTTGGTTACTGGACAGTTGTCTCCATATTTATAGTTGGTTACTGGACAGTTGTCTTCAGTAGGAAGGTGGTCTCTATATTTATAGTTGGTTACTGGACAGTTGTCTTCAGTAGGAAGGTGGTCTCTACTATATTTATAGTTGGTTACTGGACAGTTGTCTCCAGTAGGAAGGTGGTCTATATTTATAGTTGGTTACTGGACAGTTGTCTTCAGTAGGAAGGTGGTCTATATTTATAGTTGGTTACTGGACAGTTGTCTCCAGTAGGAAGGTGGTCTATATTTATAGTTGGTTACTGGACAGTTGTCTTCAGTAGGAAGGTATCTACTATATTTATAGTTGGTTACTGGACAGTTGTCTCCAGTAGGAAGGTGGTCTCTACTATTTTATAGTTGGTTACTGGACAGTTGTCTCCAGTAGGAAGGTGGTCTCTACTATATTTATAGTTGGTTACTGGACAGTTGTCTCCAGTAGGAAGGTGGTCTCTACTATATTTATAGTTGGTTACTGGACAGTTGTCTCAGTAGGAAGGTGGTCTGTTGGTTACTGGACAGTTGTCTCCAGTAGGAAGGTGGTCTCTACTATATTTATAGTTGGTTACTGGACAGTTGTCTCCAGTAGGAAGGTTACTGGTCAGTTGTCTCTAGGAAGGTATTTATAGTTGGTTACTGGACAGTTGTCTCCAGTAGGAAGGTGGTCTCTACTATATTTATAGTTGGTTACTGGACAGTTGTCTTCAGTAGGAAGGTGGTCTATATTTATAGTTGGTTACTGGACAGTTGTCTTCAGTAGGAAGGTGGTCTCTATTTATAGTTTTATAGTTGGTTACTGGACAGTTGTCTATATTTATAGTAGGAAGGTGGTCTCTATATTTTATAGTTGGTTACTGGACAGTTGTCTTCAGTAGGAAGGTGGTCTATATTTATAGTTGGTTACTGGACAGTTGTCTTCAGTAGGAAGGTGGTGTCTACTATATTTATAGTTGGTTACTGGACAGTTGTCTCCAGTAGGAAGGTGGTCTCTACTATATTTATAGTTGGTTACTGGACAGTTGTCTTCAGTAGGAAGGTGGTCTCTACTATATTTATAGTTGGTTACTGGACAGTTGTCTTCAGTAGGAAGGTGGTCTCTGCTATATTTATAGTTGGTTACTGGACAGTTGTCTTCAGTAGGAAGGTGGTCTCTACTATATTTATAGTTGGTTACTGGACAGTTGTCTCCAGTAGGAAGGTGGTCTCTACTATATTTATAGTTGGTTACTGGACAGTTGTCTCCAGTAGGAAGGTGGTCTCTACTATATTTATAGTTGGTTACTGGACAGTTGTCTTCAGTAGGAAGGTGGTCTATATTTATAGTTGGTTACTGGACAGTTGTCTTCAGTAGGAAGGTGTTGTTACTGGACTAGTAGGAAGGTGGTATTTTTATAGTTGGTTACTGGACAGTTGTCTCCAGTAGGAAGGTGGTCTCTACTATATTTATAGTTGGTTACTGGACAGTTGTCTTCAGTAGGAAGGTGGTCTATATTTATAGTTGGTTACTGGACAGTTGTCTCCAGTAGGAAGGTGGTCTCTAGGAAGGTGGTCTATATTTATAGTTGGTTACTGGACAGTTGTCTTCAGTAGGAAGGTGGTCTATATTTATAGTTGGTTACTGGACAGTTGTCTTCAGTAGGAAGGTGGTCTATATTTATAGTTGGTTACTGGACAGTTGTCTTCAGTAGGAAGGTGGTCTATATTTATAGTTGGTTACTGGACAGTTGTCTCCAGTAGGAAGGTGGTCTCTACTATATTTATAGTTGGTTACTGGACAGTTGTCTCCAGTAGGAAGGTGGTCTCTACTATATTTATAGTTGGTTACTGGACAGTTGTCTCCAGTAGGAAGGTGGTCTCTGGACAGTTGTCTTCAGTAGGAAGGTGGTCTTTATATTTATAGTTGGTTACTGGACAGTTGTCTCCAGTAGGAAGGTGGTCTCTACTATATTTATAGTTGGTTACTGGACAGTTGTCTCCAGTAGGAAGGTGGTCTCTACTATATTTATAGTTGGTTACTGGACAGTTGTCTTCAGTAGGAAGGTGGTCTCTACTATATTTATAGTTGGTTACTGGACAGTTGTCTTCAGTAGGAAGGTGGTCTCTACTATATTTATAGTTGGTTACTGGACAGTTGTCTCCAGTAGGAAGGTGGTCTCTACTATATTTATAGTTGGTTACTGGACAGTTGTCTTCAGTAGGAAGGTGGTCTATATTTATAGTTGGTTACTGGACAGTTGTCTTCAGTAGGAAGGTGGTCTCTACTATATTTATAGTTGGTTACTGGACAGTTGTCTCCAGTAGGAAGGTGGTCTATATTTATAGTTGGTTACTGGACAGTTGTCTTCAGTAGGAAGGTGGTCTCTACTATATTTATAGTTGGTTACTGGACAGTTGTCTTCAGTAGGAAGGTGGTCTGGACAGTTGTCTATATTTATAGTTGGTTACTGGACAGTTGTCTTCAGTAGGAAGGTGGTCTCTACTATATTTATAGTTGGTTACTGGACAGTTGTCTCCAGTAGGAAGGTGGTCTCTACTATATTTATAGTTGGTTACTGGACAGTTGTCTCAGTAGGAAGGTGGTCTCTACTATATTTATAGTTGGTTACTGGACAGTTGTCTTCAGTAGGAAGGTGGTCTATATTTATAGTTGGTATACAGTTGTCTTCAGTTGGTCTCTGGTTACAGTTGTCTTCAGTAGGAAGGTGGTCTATATTTATAGTTGGTTACTGGACAGTTGTCTCCAGTAGGAAGGTGGTCTACTATATTTATAGTTGGTTACTGGACAGTTGTCTCCAGTAGGAAGGTGGTCTATATTTATAGTTGGTTACTGGACAGTTGTCTTCAGTAGGAAGGTGGTCTATATTTTATAGTTGGTTACTGGACAGTTGTCTCCAGTAGGAAGGTGGTCTATATTTATATAGTTGGTTACTGGACAGTTGTCTTCAGTAGGAAGGTGGTCTATATTTATAGTTGGTTACTGGACAGTTGTCTTCAGTAGGAAGGTGGTCTATATTTATAGTTGGTTACTGGACAGTTGTCTCCAGTAGGAAGGTGGTCTCTATATTTATATAGTTGGTTACTGGACAGTTGTCTCCAGTAGGAAGGTGGTCTCTACTATATTTATAGTTGGTTACTGGACAGTTGTCTCCAGTAGGAAGGTGGTCTACTATATTTATAGTTGGTTACTGGACAGTTGTCTCCAGTAGGAAGGTGGTCTCTACTATATTTATAGTTGGTTACTGGACAGTTGTCTCCAGTAGGAAGGTGGTCTCTACTATATTTATAGTTGGTTACTGGACAGTTGTCTTCAGTAGGAAGGTGGTCTATATTTATAGTTGGTTACTGGACAGTTGTCTTCAGTAGGAAGGTGGTGTGGACAGTTGTCTCTCAGTAGGAAGGTGGTCTATATTTATAGTTGGTTACTGGACAGTTGTCTCCAGTAGGAAGGTGGTCTCTACTATATTTATAGTTGGTTACTGGACAGTTGTCTTCAGTAGGAAGGTGGTCTCTACTATATTTATAGTTGGTTACTGGACAGTTGTCTTCAGTAGGAAGGTGGTCTCTACTATATTTATAGTTGGTTACTGGACAGTTGTTACTGGACAGTTGTCTTCAGTAGGAAGGTGGTCTCTACTATATTTATAGTTGGTTACTGGACAGTTGTCTCCAGTAGGAAGGTGGTCTCTACTATATTTATAGTTGGTTACTGGACAGTTGTCTCCAGTAGGAAGGTGGTCTCTACTATATTTATAGTTGGTTACTGGACAGTTGTCTTCAGTAGGAAGGTGGTCTATATTTATAGTTGGTTACTGGACAGTTGTCTTCAGTAGGAAGGTGGTCTATATTTATAGTTGGTTACTGGACAGTTGTCTCCAGTAGGAAGGTGGTGTCTACTATATTTATAGTTGGTTACTGGACAGTTGTCTTCAGTAGGAAGGTAGTCTATATTTATAGTTGGTTACTGGACAGTTGTCTCCAGTAGGAAGGTGGTCTCATATATTATTTTTATAGTTGGTTACTGGACAGTTGTCTTCAGTAGGAAGGTAGTCTATATTTATAGTTGGTTACTGGACAGTTGTCTTCAGTAGGAAGGTGGTCTATATTTATAGTTGGTTACTGGACAGTTGTCTTCAGTAGGAAGGTGGTCTATATTTATAGTTGGTTACTGGACAGTTGTCTCCAGTAGGAAGGTGGTGTCTACTATATTTATAGTTGGTTACTGGACAGTTGTCTCCAGTAGGAAGGTGGTGTCTACTATATTTATAGTTGGTTACTGGACAGTTGTCTCCAGTAGGAAGGTGGTCTCTACTATATATATAGTTGGTTACTGGACAGTTGTCTCCAGTAGGAATGTGGTCTCTACTATATTTATAGTTGGTTACTGGACAGTTGTCTCCAGTAGGAAGGTGGTCTATATTTATAGTTGGTTACTGGACAGTTGTCTCCAGTAGGAAGGTGGTCTCTAGTTGGTTACTATTGTCTCCATTGGTATATTTATAGTTGGTTACTGGACAGTTGTCTCCAGTAGGAAGGTGGTCTCTACTATATTTATAGTTGGTTACTGGACAGTTGTCTCCAGTAGGAAGGTGGTCTATATTTATAGTTGGTTACTGGACAGTTGTCTCCAGTAGGAAGGTGGTCTCTACTATATTTATAGTTGGTTACTGGACAGTTGTCTCCAGTAGGAAGGTGGTCTCTACTATATTTATAGTTGGTTACTGGACAGTTGTCTCCAGTAGGAAGGTGGTCTCTACTATATTTATAGTTGGTTACTGGACAGTTGTCTTCAGTAGGAAGGTGGTCTATATTTATAGTTGGTTACTGGACAGTTGTCTCCAGTAGGAAGGTGGTCTATATTTATAGTTGGTTACTGGACAGTTGTCTTCAGTAGGAAGGTGGTCTATATTTATAGTTGGTTACTGGACAGTTGTCTCCAGTAGGAAGGTGGTCTCTACTATATTTATAGTTGGTTACTGGACAGTTGTCTTCAGTAGGAAGGTGGTCTATATTTATAGTTGGTTACTACTATATTTATAGTTGGTTACTGGACAGTTGTCTCCAGTAGGAAGGTGGTCTAGGAAGGTGGTCTATATTTATAGTTGGTTACTGGACAGTTGTCTTCAGTAGGAAGGTGGTCTATATTTATAGTTGGTTACTGGACAGTTGTCTTCAGTAGGAAGGTGGTCTATATTTATAGTTGGTTACTGGACAGTTGTCTCCAGTAGGAAGGTGGTCTCTACTATATTTATAGTTGGTTACTGGACAGTTGTCTTCAGTAGGAAGGTGGTCTATATTTATAGTTGGTTACTGGACAGTTGTCTCCAGTAGGAAGGTGGTCAGTAGGAAGGTGGTCTCTATATTTTATAGTTGGTTACTGGACAGTTGTCTTCAGTAGGAAGGTGGTCTATATTTATAGTTGGTTACTGGACAGTTGTCTTCAGTAGGAAGGTGGTCTATATTTATAGTTGGTTACTGGACAGTTGTCTCCAGTAGGAAGGTGGTCTATATTTATAGTTGGTTACTGGACAGTTGTCTTCAGTAGGAAGGTGGTCTATATTTATAGTTGGTTACTGGACAGTTGTCTTCAGTAGGAAGGTGGTCTATATTTATAGTTGGTTACTGGACAGTTGTCTTCAGTAGGAAGGTGGTCTATATTTATAGTTGGTTACTGGACAGTTGTCTCCAGTAGGAAGGTGGTCTATATTTATAGTTTTATGGAGTTGGTTTGGTTACTGTTGGTTACAGTTGTCTTCAGTAGGAAGGTGGTCTACTATTTTATAGTTGGTTACTGGACAGTTGTCTTCAGTAGGAAGGTGGTCTATATTTATAGTTGGTTACTGGACAGTTGTCTTCAGTAGGAAGGTGGTCTATATTTATAGTTGGTTACTGGACAGTTGTCTTCAGTAGGAAGGTGGTCTATATTTATAGTTGGTTACTGGACAGTTGTCTTCAGTAGGAAGGTGTTGTCTGGACAGTACTATATTTATAGTTGGTTACTGGACAGTTGTCTTCAGTAGGAAGGTGGTCTCTACTATATTTATAGTTGGTTACTGGACAGTTGTCTTCAGTAGGAAGGTGGTCTATATTTATAGTTGGTTACTGGACAGTTGTCTTCAGTAGGAAGGTGGTCTCTACTATATTTATAGTTGGTTACTGGACAGTTGTCTTCAGTAGGAAGGTGGTCTATATTTATAGTTGGTTACTGGACAGTTGTCTTCAGTAGGAAGGTGGTCTATATTTATAGTTGGTTACTGGACAGTTGTCTTCAGTAGGAAGGTGGTCTACTATTTATAGTTGGTTACTGGACAGTTGTCTTCAGTAGGAAGGTGGTCTATATTTATAGTTGGTTACTGGACAGTTGTCTTCAGTAGGAAGGTGGTCTATATTTATAGTTGGTTACTGGACAGTTGTCTTCAGTAGGAAGGTGGTCTCTACTATTTTATAGTTGGTTACTGGACAGTTGTCTTCAGTAGGAAGGTGGTCTATATTTTATAGTTGGTTACTGGACAGTTGTCTTCAGTAGGAAGGTGGTCTATATTTATAGTTGGTTACTGGACAGTTGTCTTCAGTAGGAAGGTGGTCTATATTTTATAGTTGGTTACTGGACAGTTGTCTTCAGTAGGAAGGTGGTCTATATTTATAGTTGGTTACTGGACAGTTGTCTTCAGTAGGAAGGTCTCTACTATATTTATAGTTGGTTACTGGACAGTTGTCTTCAGTAGGAAGGTATATATTTTATAGTTGGTTACTGGACAGTTGTCTTCAGTAGGAAGGTGGTCTATATTTATAGTTGGTTACTGGACAGTTGTCTTCAGTAGGAAGGTGGTCTCTGGACAGTATAGGAAGGTTATAGTTGGTTACTGGACAGTTGTCTTCAGTAGGAAGGTGGTCTATATTTATAGTTGGTTACTGGACAGTTGTCTTCAGTAGGAAGGTGGTCTATATTTATAGTTGGTTACTGGACAGTTGTCTTCAGTAGGAAGGTGGTCTCTACTATATTTATAGTTGGTTACTGGACAGTTGTCTTCAGTAGGAAGGTGGTCTATATTTATAGTTGGTTACTGGACAGTTGTCTTCAGTAGGAAGGTGGTCTACTATATTTATAGTTGGTTACTGGACAGTTGTCTTCAGTAGGAAGGTGGTCTATTTTATAGTTGGTTACTGGACAGTTGTCTCAGTAGGAAGGTGGTCTCTACTATATTTATAGTTGGTTACTGGACAGTTGTCTTCAGTAGGAAGGTGGTCTCTACTATATTTATAGTTGGTTACTGGACAGTTGTCTTCAGTAGGAAGGTGGTCTATATTTATAGTTGGTTACTGGACAGTTGTCTTCAGTAGGAAGAATTTATAGTTGTTACTGGTTGTCTTCAGTAGGAAGGTATTTTATAGTTGGTTACTGGACAGTTGTCTTCAGTAGGAAGGTGGTCTCTACTATATTTATAGTTGGTTACTGGACAGTTGTCTTCAGTAGGAAGGTGGTCTAGTTGGTTACTGGACAGTTGTCTTCAGTAGGAAGTTGGTTACTGGACAGTTGTCTCCAGTAGGAAGGTGGTCTATATTTATAGTTGGTTACTGGACAGTTGTCTTCAGTAGGAAGCTGGTCTATATTTATAGTTGGTTACTGGACAGTTGTCTTCAGTGGGAAGGTGGTCTCTACTATATTTATAGTTGGTTACTGGACAGTTGTCTTCAGTAGGAAGGTGGTCTATATTTATAGTTGGTTACTGGACAGTTGTCTTCAGTAGGAAGGTGGTCTCTACTATTTATAGTTGGTTACTGGACAGTTGTCTTCAGTAGGAAGGTGGTCTATATTTATAGTTGGTTACTGGACAGTTGTCTCCAGTAGGAAGGTGGTCTATATTTATAGTTGGTTACTGGACAGTTGTCTTCAGTAGGAAGGTGGTCTATATAGTTATAGTTGGTTACTGGACAGTTGTCTTCAGTAGGAAGGTGGTCTCTATATTTTATAGTTGGTTACTGGACAGTTGTCTTCAGTAGGAAGGTGGTCTCTATTTATAGTTGGTTACTGGACAGTTGTCTTCAGTAGGAAGGTTCTATATAGTTGGTTACTGGACAGTTGTCTTCAGTAGGAAGGTGGTCTATATTTATAGTTGGTTACTGGACAGTTGTCTTCTATATTTATAGTTGGTTAGGACAGTTGTCTTCAGTAGGAAGGTGGTCTATATTTATAGTTGGTTACTGGACAGTTGTCTTCAGTAGGAAGGTGGTCTATATTTATAGTTGGTTACTGGACAGTTGTCTTCAGTAGGAAGGTGGTCTCTACTATATTTATAGTTGGTTACTGGACAGTTGTCTTCAGTAGGAAGGTGGTCTATATTTATAGTTGGTTACTGGACAGTTGTCTTCAGTAGGAAGGTGGTCTATATTTATAGTTGGTTACTGGACAGTTGTCTTCAGTAGGAAGGTGGTCTATATTTATAGTTGGTTACTGGACAGTTGTCTTCAGTAGGAAGGTGGTCTATATTTTATAGTTGGTTACTGGACAGTTGTCTTCAGTAGGAAGGTGTTGTCTCTACTATATTTATAGTTGGTTACTGGACAGTTGTCTTCAGTAGGAAGGTGGTCTACTGGACAGGACAGTTGTCTTCAGTAGGAAGGTGGTCTATATTTATAGTTGGTTACTGGACAGTTGTCTCCAGTAGGAAGGTGGTCTCTACTATATTTATAGTTGGTTACTGGACAGTTGTCTTCAGTAGGAAGGTGGTCTATATTTATAGTTGGTTACTGGACAGTTGTCTTCAGTAGGAAGGTGGTCTATATTTTATAGTTGGTTACTGGACAGTTGTCTTCAGTAGGAAGGTGGTCTATATTTATAGTTGGTTACTGGACAGTTGTCTTCAGTAGGAAGGTGGTCTATATTTATAGTTGGTTACTGGACAGTTGTCTTCAGTAGGAAGGTGGTCTATATTTATAGTTGGTTACTGGACAGTTGTCTCCAGTAGGAAGGTGGTCTCTACTATATTTATAGTTGGTTACTGGACAGTTGTCTCCAGTAGGAAGGTGGTCTATATTTATATTTTATAGTAGGAAGGTGGTTATATTTATAGTTGGTTACTGGACAGTTGTCTTCAGTAGGAAGGTGGTCTATATTTATAGTTGGTTACTGGACAGTTGTCTGGTCAGTAGGAAGGTGGTCTATATTTATAGTTGGTTACTGGACAGTTGTCTTCAGTAGGAAGGTGGTCTTCTACTATATTTATAGTTGGTTACTGGACAGTTGTCTTCAGTAGGAAGGTGGTCTATATTTATAGTTGGTTACTGGACAGTTGTCTTCAGTAGGAAGGTGGTCTATATTTATAGTTGGTTACTGGACAGTTGTCTTCAGTAGGAAGGTGGTCTATATTTATAGTTGGTTACTGGACAGTTGTCTCAGTAGGAAGGTGGTCTCTACTATATTTATAGTTGGTTACTGGACAGTTGTCTTCAGTAGGAAGGTGGTCTATATTTATAGTTGGTTACTGGACAGTTGTCTTCAGTAGGAAGGTGGTCTTCAGTACTATATTTATAGTTGGTTACTGGACAGTTGTCTTCAGTAGGAAGGTGGTCTATATTTATAGTTGGTTACTGGACAGTTGTCTTCAGTAGGAAGGTGGTCTATATTTATAGTTGGTTACTGGACAGTTGTCTCCAGTAGGAAGGTGGTCTCTAGGAAGGTGGTCTATATTTATAGTTGGTTACTGGACAGTTGTCTTCAGTAGGAAGGTGGTCTATATTTATAGTTGGTTACTGGACAGTTGTCTGGTCTATATTTATAGTTGGTTACTGGACAGTTGTCTTCAGTAGGAAGGTGGTCTCTACTATATTTATAGTTGGTTACTGGACAGTTGTCTCCAGTAGGAAGGTGGTCTAATTTATAGTTGGTTACTGGACAGTTGTCTCTAGGAAGGTGGTCTATATTTATAGTTGGTTACTGGACAGTTGTCTCCAGTAGGAAGGTGGTCTATATTTATAGTTGGTTACTGGACAGTTGTCTTCAGTAGGAAGGTTTATAGTTGTTGGTTACTGGACAGTTGTCTTCAGTAGGAAGGTGGTCTATATTTTATAGTTGGTTACTGGACAGTTGTCTTCAGTAGGAAGGTGGTCTATATTTATAGTTGGTTACTGGACAGTTGTCTTCAGTAGGAAGGTGGTCTCTACTATTTTATAGTTGGTTACTGGACAGTTGTCTCCAGTAGGAAGGTGGTCTATATTTATAGTTGGTTACTGGACAGTTGTCTTCAGTAGGAAGGTGGTCTATATTTATAGTTGGTTACTGGACAGTTGTCTTCAGTAGGAAGGTGGTCTATATTTATAGTTGGTTACTGGACAGTTGTCTTCAGTAGGAAGGTGGTCTCTACTATTTATAGTTGGTTACTGGACAGTTGTCTTCAGTAGGAAGGTGGTCTGGATATTTATTTATAGTTGGTTACTGGACAGTTGTCTTCAGTAGGAAGGTGGTCTATATTTATAGTTGGTTACTGGACAGTTGTCTTCAGTAGGAAGGTGGTCTATATTTATAGTTGGTTACTGGACAGTTGTCTCCAGTAGGAAGGTGGTCTCTACTATATTTATAGTTGGTTACTGGACAGTTGTCTCCAGTAGGAAGGTGGTCTATATTTATAGTTGGTTACTGGACAGTTGTCTTCAGTAGGAAGGTGGTCTATATTTATAGTTGGTTACTGGACAGTTGTCTTCAGTAGGAAGGTGGTCTATATTTATAGTTGGTTACTGGACAGTTGTCTTCAGTAGGAAGGTGGTCTATATTTATAGTTGGTTACTGGACAGTTGTCTTCAGTAGGAAGGTGGTCTATATTTATAGTTGGTTACTGGACAGTTGTCTTCAGTAGGAAGGTGGTCTATATTTATAGTTGGTTACTGGACAGTTGTCTTCTCAGTAGGAAGGTGGTCTATAGGAAGGTGGTCTATATTTATAGTTGGTTACTGGACAGTTGTCTCCAGTAGGAAGGTGGTCTCTACTATATATATAGTTGGTTACTGGACAGTTGTCTTCAGTAGGAAGGTGGTCTATATTTATAGTTGGTTACTGGACAGTTGTCTCCAGTAGGAAGGTGGTCTCTACTATATTTATAGTTGGTTACTGGACAGTTGTCTCCAGTAGGAAGGTGGTCTCTACTATATTTATAGTTGGTTACTGGACAGTTGTCTCCAGTAGGAAGGTGGTCTCTACTATATTTATAGTTGTTACTGGACAGTTGTCTTCAGTAGGAAGGTGGTCTATATTTATAGTTGGTTACTGGACAGTTGTCTTCAGTAGGAAGGTAGTCTATATTTATAGTTGGTTACTGGACAGTTGTCTTCAGTAGGAAGGTGGTCTATATTTATAGTTGGTTACTGGACAGTTGTCTTCAGTAGGAAGGTGGTCTATATTTATAGTTGGTTACTGGACAGTTGTCTTCAGTAGGAAGGTGGTCTCTACTATATTTATAGTTGGTTACTGGACAGTTGTCTCCAGTAGGAAGGTGGTCTATATTTATAGTTGGTTACTGGACAGTTGTCTCCAGTAGGAAGGTGGTCTCTACTATATTTATAGTTGGTTACTGGACAGTTGTCTCCAGTAGGAAGGTGGTCTATATTTATAGTTGGTTACTGGACAGTTGTCTCCAGTAGGAAGGTGGTCTCTACTATATTTATAGTTGGTTACTGGACAGTTGTCTCCAGTAGGAAGGTGGTCTATATTTATAGTTGGTTACTGGACAGTTGTCTCCAGTAGGAAGGTAGTCTCTACTATATTTATAGTTGGTTACTGGACAGTTGTCTTCAGTAGGAAGGTGGTCTCTACTATATATATAGTTGGTTACTGGACAGTTGTCTCCAGTAGGAAGGTGGTCTATATTTATAGTTGGTTACTGGACAGTTACTGCCAGTAACCTGGCAGACAGACAGACAGACAGACAGACAGACAGACAGACAGACAGACAGACAGACAGACAGAAAATGTCCAGTAACCTGGCAGACAGACAGACAGACAGACAGACAGACAGACAGACAAGACAGACAGACAGACAGACAGACAGACAGACAGAACAGACAGACAGACAGACAGACAGACAGACAGAAAATGTCCAGTAACCTGGCAGACAGACAGACAGACAGACAGACAGACAAAATGTCCAGTAACCTGGCAGACAGACAGACAGACAGACAGACAGACAGACAGACAGACAGACAGACAGACAAGCTGAAAAGGAGAGGAAGAGCCATAAAGGGAGGGAGTATGTTATTAAATGTGACTATGTCCCAGGACGTCCCTCTGTGCTTCTCCCCCTCCCCCTGCGATGGCTGCAACCTTGTTTTTCGTTTGGTGGAAATAAATGAATAAGTAGACTAGCCTCCTGCTCACACACGGCGTTGGCACTCGGCCATGCATAGAAAAGGTGTGTACAGTAGTAGTTACAGTTGAAGTCTGAAGTTAAATACACTTAGGTTAAAGTCATTAAAACTCGTTTTCAACCACTCCACAAATTTCTTGGTAACAAACTATAGTTTTGGAAAGTCGGTTAGGACATCTACTTTGTGCATGTAGATGTCCTAACCGTAATTTTCCAATAATTGTTTACAGACAGATTATTTCACTTAGAATTCACTGTATCACAATTCCAGTGGGTCAGAAGTTTACATACGCTAAGTTGACTGTGCATTTAAACAGATTGGAAAATTCCAGAAAATGATGTCATGGCTTTAGAAGCTTCTGATAGGCTAATTGACATTATTTGAGTCAATTGGAGGTGTACCTGTGGATGTATTTCAAGGTACACCATCAAACTCAGTGCCTCTTTGCTTGACATCATGGGAAAAATCAAAAAAATCAGCTAAGACCTCAAATATTTTTTTGTAGACCTCCACAAGTCTGGTTAATCCTTGGGAGCAATTTCCAAACGCCTGAAGGTACCACGTTCAACTGTACAAACAATAGTACGCAAGTATAAACACCATGGGACCACACAACCATCATACCACTCAGGAAAAAGACGTGTTCTGTCTCCTAGAGATGAACGTACTTTGGTGCGAAAAGTGCAAATCCCAGAACAACAGCAAAGGACCTTGTGAAGATGCTGGAGGAAACAGGTACAAAAGTATCTATATCCACAGTAAATGCGTCCTAGATCGACATAACCTGAAAGGCCGCTCAGCAAGGAAGATGCCACCGCTCCAAAACCACCATAAAAAAGCCAGAATACGGTTTTGGAGAAATGTCCTCTGATCTGATGAAACAAAAACAGAACTGTTTGGCCATAATGACCATCGTTATGTTTGGAGGAAAAAGGGGGAGTCTTGCAAGCCGAAGAACACCATCCCAACCGTGAAGCACGGGGGTGCTTTGCTGCAGGATGGAAAGTTATGTGGATATATTGAAACAACATCTCAAGACGTCAGTCAGGAAGTTAAAGCTTGGTCGCAAATGAGTCTTCCAAATGGACAATGACCCCAAGCATACTTCTAAAGTTGTGGCAAATGGCTTAAGGACAACAAAGTCAAGGTATTGGAGTGGCCGTCACAAAGCCCTGACCTCAATCCTATACGAAATTTGTAGGCAGAGCGGAAAAAACGTGTGTGAGCAAGGAGGCCTACAAACCTGACTCAGTTACACCAGCTCTGTCAGGAGGCCTACAAATCTGACTCAGTTACACCAGCTCTGTCAGGGAAAACGTGTGCGAGCAAGGAGGCCTACAAACCTGACTCAGTTACACCAGCTCTGTCAGGGAAAACGTGTGCGAGCAAGGAGGCCTACAAACCTGACTCAGTTACACCAGCTCTGTCAGGGAAAATGTGTGCGAGCAAGGAGGCCTACAAACCTGACTCAGTTACTCCAGCCCTGTCAGGAGGCCTACAAACCTGACTCAGTTACACCAGCTCTGCCAGGGAAAACGTGTGCGAGCAAGGAGGCCTACAAACCTGACTCAGTTACACCAGCTCTGTTGGGAGGAATGGGCCAAAATTCACCCAACTTATTGTGGGAAGCTTGTGGAAGGCTACCCAAAACGTTTGATCCAAGTTAAACAATTTAAAGGCAATGCTACCAAATACGAATTGAGTGTATGTAAACTTCTGACCCACTGGGAATGCAATGAAAAAAATAAAAGCTTAAATAAATCATTCTCTCTACTATTATTCTGACATTGCACATTCTTAAAATAAAGTGGTGATCCTAACTGACCTAAGACAGACAGACAGACAGATGAAATGTCAGGAATTGTGAAATCTGAGTAAAACATTTTTGGGCTAAGGTGTTGTAAACTTCAGACTTCAACTGTATATACTGTAGGACGAGCCTTTACTAAAATACAGTATACACACATAAAGTGGGTGAAACAGTATGTAAACATTATTAAAGTGACCAGTGTTCAATGACTCTATGTCATTACTATGCGGCGGTTGACTAGTGGTGACTGCTTAACAGTCTGATGTCTCGGAGATAGAAGCTGTTAATCAGTCTCTCGGTCCCAGCTTGGATGCACCTACCTCTCCTCCTTCTGGATGGTAGCAAGGTGAACAGGCTGTGGCTCGGGTGGCTGAGGTCCTTTATGAACTTCTTGGCCTTCCTGTAACACCGGGTGCTGTAGAGGGCAGGCAGTGTGGCCCTGGTGAGGCGTTGTGCTGACTGCACCACCCTCTGGAGAGCCCTGCGGTGCTGTAGATATCCTGGAGGGTAGGCAGTGTGGCCCTGGTGAGGCGTTGTGCCGACTGCACCACCCTCTGGAGAGCCCTGCGGTGCTGTAGATGTCCTGGAGGGCAGGCAGGGTGGCCCTGGTGAGGCGTTGTGCCGACTGCACCACCCTCTGGAGAGCCCTGCAGTGCTGTAGATGTCCTGGAGGGCAGGGCAGGGTGGCCCTGGTGAGGCGTTGTGCCGACTGCACTTCTGGAGAGCCCTGCGATTGTGGACGGTGCCGTTGCCGTACCAAGCGGTGATACTGCTCTCTGGAGCTCCTCTACTTTATTGCCCAGGGACTGAACTTTATCGAGCAATATACTGGCAATAGATGGTATGCACTCCGCCTGAGTCTGACTAGGGCCCCACTTCTTTCTGCGTTTTGGTTGCAGCCTCTGGGATGGATAGAGCAGACTCAGGAAGTTCAAACAAAGGATCCAGGTCGGGGAAGAAGAATTTCCGCTCGAATTTCGAATGAGTGGTCGGCAAACCAATGTCCCAAAGTCTTTTTCAGCTGTAGGTAATACTACAACAAACACTGAGAAATAACACCTACAGTATATATTGCAAAGTTGGCTACCTACCTATCCCCTCTAACTAATCCAGTTAGACCTCTATCTACCTATCCCTCCCTAACTAATCCAGTTAGACCTCTATCTACCTATCCCCCTAACTAATCCAGTTAGACCTCTATCTACCTATCCCCCTAACTAATCCAGTTAGACCTCTATCTACCTATCCCCTCTAACTAATCCAGTTAGACCTCTATCTACCTATCCCCTCTAACTAATCCAGTTAGACCTCTATCTACCTATCCCCTCCAACTAATCCAGTTAGACCTCTATCTACCTATCCCCCCTAACTAATCCACCTAAGCCCCTAACTAATCCAGCTAGACCTCTATCTACCTAAGCCCCTAACTAATCCAGTTAGACCTCTATCTACCTATCCCCTCTAACTAATCCAGTTAGACCTCTATCTACCTATCCCCTCTAACTAATCCAGTTAGACCTCTATCTACCTATCCCCCCTAACTAATCCAGTTAGACCTCTATCTACCTATCCCCTCTAACTAATCCAGTTAGACCTCTATCTACCTATCCCTCCCTAACTAATCCAGTTAGACCTCTATCTACCTATCCCCTCTAACTAATCCAGTTAGACCTCTATCTACCTATCCCCTCTAACTAATCCAGTTAGACCTCTATCTACCTATCCCTCCAACTAATCCAGTTAGACCTCTATCTACCTATCCCCCCTAACTAATCCACCTAAGCCCCTAACTAATCCAGCTAGACCTCTATCTACCTAAGCCCCTAACTAATCCAGTTAGACCTCTATCTACCTATCCCCTCTAACTAATCCAGTTAGACCTCTATCTACCTATCCCCTCTAACTAATCCAGTTAGACCTCTATCTACCTATCCCCCTAACTAATCCAGTTAGACCTCTATCTACCTATCCCCCCTAACTAATCCAGTTAGACCTATATCTACCTATCCCTCCCTAACTAATCCAGTTAGACCTCTATCTACCTATCCCTCCCTAACTAATCCAGTTAGACCTCTATCTACCTATCCCTCCCTAACTAATCCAGTTAGACCTCTATCTACCTATCCCCTCCAACTAATCAAAAGTTAGACCTCTATCTACCTATCCCCCCTAACTAATCCAGTTAGACCTCTATCTACCTATCCCCCTAACTAATCCAGTTAGACCTCTATCTACCTATCCCTCCCTAACTAATCCAGTTAGACCTCTATCTACCTATCCCTCCCTAACTAATCCAGTTAGACCTCTATCTACCTATCCTCCCTAACTAATCCAGTTAGACCTCTATCTACCTATCCTCCCTAACTAATCCAGTTAGACCTCTATCTACCTATCCTCCCTAACTAATCCAGTTAGACCTCTATCTACCTATCCCCCCTAACTAATCCAGTTAGACCTCTATCTACCTATCCTCCCTAACTAATCCAGTTAGACCTCTATCTACCTATCCTCCCTAAATAATCCAGTTAGACCTCTATCTACCTATCCCCCCTAACTAATCCAGTTAGACCTCTATCTACCTACCCCCCCTAACTAATCCAGTTAGACCTCTATCTACCTATCCCTCCCTAACTAATCCAGTTAGACCTCTATCTACCTATCCCCCCTAACTAATCCAGTTAGACCTCTATCTACATATCCCCTCTAACTAATCCAGTTAGACCTCTATCTACCTATCCCCTCTAACTAATCCAGCTAGACCTCTATCTACCTATCCCCTCTAACTAATCCAGTTAGACCTCTATCTACCTATCCCCCCTAACTAATCCAGTTAGACCTCTATCTACCTATCCCCTCTAACTAATCCAGTTAGACCTCTATCTACCTATCCCCTCTAACTAATCCAGTTAGACCTCTATCTACCTATCCCCTAACTAATCCAGTTAGACCTCTATCTACCTATCCCCTCCTAACTAATCCAGTTAGACCTCTATCTACCTATCCCCTAACTAATCCAGTTAGACCTCTATCTACCTATCCCCCTAACTAATCCAGTTAGACCTCTATCTACCTATCCCCTCTAACTAATCCAGTTAGACCTCTATCTACCTATCCCCCTAACTAATCCAGTTAGACCTCTATCTACCTATCCCCTAACTAATCCAGTTAGACCTCTATCTACCTATCCCCTCTAACTAATCCAGTTAGACCTCTATCTACCTATCCCCTAACTAATCCAGTTAGACCTCTATCTACCTATCCCCTCTAACTAATCCAGTTAGACCTCTATCTACCTATCCCCTCTAACTAATCCAGTTAGACCTCTATCTACCTATCCCCCCTAACTAATCCACCTAAGCCCCTAACTAATCCAGTTAGACCTCTATCTACCTATCCCCTCTAACTAATCCAGTTAGACCTCTATCTACCTATCCCTCTAACTAATCCAGTTAGACCTCTATCTACCTATCCCCTAACTAATCCAGTTAGACCTACCTATCCCTCCCTAACTAATCCAGTTAGACCTCTATCTACCTATCCCTCCCTAACTAATCCAGTTAGACCTCTATCTACCTATCCCTCCCTAACTAATCCAGTTAGACCTCTATCTACCTATCCCTAACTAATCAAAGTTAGACCTCTATCTACCTATCCCCCTAACTAATCCACCTAAACTAATCCAGTTAGACCTCTATCTACCTAAGCCCTAACTAATCCAGTTAGACCTCTATCTACCTATCCCCTCTAACTAATCCAGTTAGACCTCTATCTACCTATCCCCTCTAACTAATCCAGTTAGACCTCTATCTACCTATCCCCCTAACTAATCCAGTTAGACCTCTATCTACCTATCCCCTCTAACTAATCCAGTTAGACCTCTATCTACCTATCCCTCCCTAACTAATCCAGTTAGACCTCTATCTACCTATCCCCTCTAACTAATCCAGTTAGACCTCTATCTACCTATCCCCTCTAACTAATCCAGTTAGACCTCTATCTACCTATCCCCTCCAACTAATCCAGTTAGACCTCTATCTACCTATCCCCCCTAACTAATCCACCTAAGCCCCTAACTAATCCAGCTAGACCTCTATCTACCTAAGCCCCTAACTAATCCAGTTAGACCTCTATCTACCTATCCCCTCTAACTAATCCAGTTAGACCTCTATCTACCTATCCCCTCTAACTAATCCAGTTAGACCTCTATCTACCTATCCCCCTAACTAATCCAGTTAGACCTCTATCTACCTATCCCCTCTAACTAATCCAGTTAGACCTCTATCTACCTATCCCCTCTAACTAATCCAGTTAGACCTCTATCTACCTATCCCTCCCTAACTAATCCAGTTAGACCTCTATCTACCTATCCCTCCCTAACTAATCCAGTTAGACCTCTATCTACCTATCCCCTCCAACTAATCAAAAGTTAGACCTCTATCTACCTATCCCCCTAACTAATCCAGTTAGACCTCTATCTACCTATCCCCCTAACTAATCCAGTTAGACCTCTATCTACCTATCCCTCCCTAACTAATCCAGTTAGACCTCTATCTACCTATCCCTCCCTAACTAATCCAGTTAGACCTCTATCTACCTATCCTCCTAACTAATCCAGTTAGACCTCTATCTACCTATCCTCCCTAACTAATCCAGTTAGACCTCTATCTACCTATCCTCCCTAACTAATCCAGTTAGACCTCTATCTACCTATCCCCTCTAACTAATCCAGTTAGACCTCTATCTACCTATCCTCCCTAACTAATCCAGCTAGACCTCTATCTACCTATCCCCTCTAACTAATCCAGTTAGACCTCTATCTACCTATCCCCCCTAACTAATCCAGTTAGACCTCTATCTACCTATCCCCTCTAACTAATCCAGTTAGACCTCTATCTACCTATCCCCTCTAACTAATCCAGTTAGACCTCTATCTACCTATCCCCCCTAACTAATCCAGTTAGACCTCTATCTACCTATCCCCTCTAACTAATCCAGTTAGACCTCTATCTACCTATCCCCTCTAACTAATCCAGTTAGACCTCTATCTACCTATCCCCTCTAACTAATCCAGTTAGACCTCTATCTACCTATCCCCTCTAACTAATCCAGTTAGACCTCTATCTACCTATCCCCCTAACTAATCCACCTAACTAATCCAGTTAGACCTCTATCTACCTATCCCCCTAACTAATCCAGTTAGACCTCTATCTACCTATCCCCTCTAACTAATCCAGTTAGACCTCTATCTACCTATCCCCCTAACTAATCCAGTTAGACCTCTATCTACCTATCCCTCCTAACTAATCCAGTTAGACCTCTATCTACCTATCCCTCCAACTAATCCAGTTAGACCTCTATCTACCTATCCTCCCTAACTAATCCAGTTAGACCTCTATCTACCTATCCTCCCTAACTAATCCAGTTAGACCTCTATCTACCTATCCCCTAACTAATCCAGTTAGACCTCTATCTACCTATCCCCTAACTAATCCAGTTAGACCTCTATCTACCTATCCCCCTAACTAATCCAGTTAGACCTCTATCTACCTATCCCTCCCTAACTAATCCAGTTAGACCTCTATCTACCTATCCCCCTAACTAATCCAGTTAGACCTCTATCTACCTATCCCTCCCTAACTAATCCAGTTAGACCTCTATCTACCTATCCCCCTAACTAATCCAGTTAGACCTCTATCTACCTATCCTCCTAACTAATCCAGTTAGACCTCTATCTACCTATCCCCCTAACTAATCCAGTTAGACCTCTATCTACCTATCCCCTAACTAATCCAGTTAGACCTCTATCTACCTATCCCCCTAACTAATCCAGTTAGACCTCTATCTACCTATCCTCCCTAACTAATCCAGTTAGACCTCTATCTACCTATCCCCCCTAACTAATCCAGTTAGACCTCTATCTACCTATCCCCCTAACTAATCCAGTTAGACCTCTATCTACCTATCCCCCCTAACTAATCCAGTTAGACCTCTATCTACCTATCCCCCTAACTAATCCAGTTAGACCTCTATCTACATATCCCCTCTAACTAATCCAGTTAGACCTCTATCTACCTATCCCCTCTAACTAATCCAGTTAGACCTCTATCTACCTATCCCCCTAACTAATCCAGTTAGACCTCTATCTACCTATCCCCCTAACTAATCCAGTTAGACCTCTATCTACCTATCCTCCTAACTAATCCAGTTAGACCTCTATCTACCTATCCCCCTAACTAATCCAGTTAGACCTCTATCTACCTATCCCCCTAACTAATCCAGTTAGACCTCTATCTACCTATCCCCCTAACTAATCCAGTTAGACCTCTATCTACCTATCCCCCTAACTAATCCAGTTAGACCTCTATCTACCTATCCCCCTAACTAATCCAGTTAGACCTCTATCTACCTATCCCCTAACTAATCCAGTTAGACCTCTATCTACCTATCCCCCTAACTAATCCAGTTAGACCTCTATCTACCTATCCCCTAACTAATCCAGTTAGACCTCTATCTACCTATCCCCTCTAACTAATCCAGTTAGACCTCTATCTACCTATCCCCTAACTAATCCAGTTAGACCTCTATCTACCTATCCCCTAACTAATCCAGTTAGACCTCTATCTACCTATCCCCTCCCCTAACTAATCCAGTTAGACCTCTATCTACCTATCCCCCTAACTAATCCAGTTAGACCTCTATCTACCTATCCCCTAACTAATCCAGTTAGACCTCTATCTACCTATCCCCTCTAACTAATCCAGTTAGACCTCTATCTACCTATCCCCTAACTAATCCAGTTAGACTACCTATCCCCCTAACTAATCCAGTTAGACCTCTATCTACCTATCCCCTAACTAATCCAGTTAGACCTCTATCTACCTATCCCCTAACTAATCAGTTAGACCTCTATCTACCTATCCCCCTAACTAATCCAGTTAGACCTCTATCTACCTATCCTCCCTAACCCCTAACTAATCCAGTTAGACCTCTATCTACCTATCCCCCTAACTAATCCAGTTAGACCTCTATCTACCTATCCCCTAACTAATCCAGTTAGACCTCTATCTACCTATCCCCCTAACTAATCCAGTTAGACCTCTATCTACCTATCCCCTAACTAATCCAGTTAGACCTCTATCTACCTATCCCTCCTAACTAATCCAGTTAGACCTCTATCTACCTATCCCTCTAACTAATCCAGTTAGACCTCTATCTACCTATCCCCTCTAACTAATCCAGTTAGACCTCTATCTACCTATCCCCTCCAACTAATCCAGTTAGACCTCTATCTACCTATCCCCCCTAACTAATCCACCTAAGCCCCTAACTAATCCAGCTAGACCTCTATCTACCTAAGCCCCTAACTAATCCAGTTAGACCTCTATCTACCTATCCCCTCTAACTAATCCAGTTAGACCTCTATCTACCTATCCCCTCTAACTAATCCAGTTAGACCTCTATCTACCTATCCCCTCTAACTAATCCAGTTAGACCTCTATCTACCTATCCCTCTAACTAATCCAGTTAGACCTCTATCTACCTATCCCCCCTAACTAATCCAGTTAGACCTCTATCTACCTATCCCTCCCTAACTAATCCAGTTAGACCTCTATCTACCTATCCCTCCCTAACTAATCCAGTTAGACCTCTATCTACCTATCCCCTCTAACTAATCCAGTTAGACCTCTATCTACCTATCCCTCCCTAACTAATCCAGTTAGACCTCTATCTACCTATCCCCTAACTAATCCAGTTAGACCTCTATCTACCTATCCCTCCTAACTAATCCAGTTAGACCTCTATCTACCTATCCCTCCCTAACTAATCCAGTTAGACCTCTATCTACCTATCCTCCTAACTAATCCAGTTAGACCTCTATCTACCTATCCTCCCTAACTAATCCAGTTAGACCTCTATCTACCTATCCTCCCTAACTAATCCAGTTAGACCTCTATCTACCTATCCCCCCTAACTAATCCAGTTAGACCTCTATCTACCTATCCTCCCTAACTAATCCAGTTAGACCTCTATCTACCTATCCCTTCTAACTATTCCAGTTAGACCTCTATCTACCTATCCCCCCTAACTAATCCAGTTAGACCTCTATCTACCTATCCCCTAACTAATCCAGTTAGACCTCTATCTACCTATCCCCCTAACTAATCCAGTTAGACCTCTATCTACCTATCCCCTAACTAATCCAGTTAGACCTCTATCTACCTATCCCCTCTAACTAATCCAGTTAGACCTCTATCTACCTATCCCCCTAACTAATCCAGTTAGACCTCTATCTACCTATCCCCCTCTAACTAATCCAGTTAGACCTCTATCTACCTATCCCCTCTAACTAATCCAGTTAGACCTCTATCTACCTATCCCCTCCCACCTAACCCCTAATCCAGTTAGACCTCTATCTACCTAAGCCCCTAACTAATCCAGTTAGACCTCTATCTACCTATCCCCTAACTAATCCAGTTAGACCTCTATCTACCTATCCCCTCTAACTAATCCAGTTAGACCTCTATCTACCTATCCCCCTAACTAATCCAGTTAGACCTCTATCTACCTATCCCCTCCCTAACTAATCCAGTTAGACCTCTATCTACCTATCCCCTCTAACTAATCCAGTTAGACCTCTATCTACCTATCCTCTAACTAATCCAGTTAGACC
Source organism: Oncorhynchus nerka (assembly GCF_034236695.1). Classification (NCBI taxonomy): domain Eukaryota; kingdom Metazoa; phylum Chordata; class Actinopteri; order Salmoniformes; family Salmonidae; genus Oncorhynchus; species Oncorhynchus nerka. The sequence continues at coordinate 11,075,575 of NC_088397.1, forward strand.
TCTATCTACCTATCCTCCTAACTAATCCAGTTAGACCTCTATCTACCTATCCCTAACTAATCCAGTTAGACCTCTATCTACCTATCCCCTAACTAATCCAGTTAGACCTCTATCTACCTATCCCCTAACTAATCCAGTTAGACCTCTATCTACCTATCCCTCCTAACTAATCCAGTTAGACCTCTATCTACCTATCCCTCTAACTAATCCAGTTAGACCTCTATCTACCTATCCCCTCTAACTAATCCAGTTAGACCTCTATCTACCTATCCCCCCTAACTAATCCAGTTAGACCTCTATCTACCTATCCTCCCTAACTAATCCAGTTAGACCTCTATCTACCTATCCTCCTAACTAATCCAGTTAGACCTCTATCTACCTATCCCCCTAACTAATCCAGTTAGACCTCTATCTACCTATCCCCCTAACTAATCCAGTTAGACCTCTATCTACCTATCCTCCCTAACTAATCCAGTTAGACCTCTATCTACCTATCCCCTAACTCCCCTAACCCCTAATCCAGTTAGACCTCTATCTACCTATCCCCCCTAACTAATCCAGTTAGACCTCTATCTACCTATCCCCCCTAACTAATCCAGTTAGACCTCTATCTACCTATCCCCTAACTAATCCAGTTAGACCTCTATCTACCTATCCCCTCTAACTAATCCAGTTAGACCTCTATCTACCTATCCCCCTAACTAATCCAGTTAGACCTCTATCTACCTATCCTCCCTAACTAATCCAGTTAGACCTCTATCTACCTATCCTCCCTAAATAATCCAGTTAGACCTCTATCTACCTATCCCCTAACTAATCCAGTTAGACCTCTATCTACCTATCCCCCCCTAACTAATCCAGTTAGACCTCTATCTACCTATCCCTCCCTAACTAATCCAGTTAGACCTCTATCTACCTATCCCCCTAACTAATCCAGTTAGACCTCTATCTACCTATCCCCTCTAACTAATCCAGTTAGACCTCTATCTACCTATCCCCTAACTAATCCAGTTAGACCTCTATCTACCTATCCTCCCTAACTAATCCAGTTAGACCTCTATCTACCTATCCCCCCTAACTAATCCAGTTAGACCTCTATCTACCTATCCCCTCTAACTAATCCAGTTAGACCTCTATCTACCTATCCCCCTAACTAATCCAGTTAGACCTCTATCTACCTATCCCCCTAACTAATCCAGTTAGACCTCTATCTACCTATCCCCCTAACTAATCCAGTTAGACCTCTATCTACCTATCCCTCTAACTAATCCAGTTAGACCTCTATCTACCTATCCCCCTAACTAATCCAGTTAGACCTCTATCTACCTATCCCCTAACTAATCCAGTTAGACCTCTATCTACCTATCCCCCTAACTAATCCAGTTAGACCTCTATCTACCTATCCTCTAACTAATCCAGTTAGACCTCTATCTACCTATCCCCTCTAACTAATCCAGTTAGACCTCTATCTACCTATCCTCCTAACTAATCCAGTTAGACCTCTATCTACCTATCCCCTCCCCTAACTAATCCAGTTAGACCTCTATCTACCTATCCCTCCCTAACTAATCCAGTTAGACCTCTATCTACCTATCCCTCCCTAACTAATCCAGTTAGACCTCTATCTACCTATCCCCTCTAACTAATCCAGTTAGACCTCTATCTACCTATCCCTCCCTAACTAATCCAGTTAGACCTCTATCTACCTATCCCCCTAACTAATCCAGTTAGACCTCTATCTACCTATCCTCCCTAACTAATCCAGTTAGACCTCTATCTACCTATCCCCCTAACTAATCCAGTTAGACCTCTATCTACCTATCACCCCTAACTAATCCAGTTAGACCTATATCTACCTATCCCCCTAACTAATCCAGTTAGACCTCTATCTACCTATCCCCTAACTAATCCAGTTAGACCTCTATCTACCTATCCCCCTAACTAATCCAGTTAGACCTCTATCTACCTATCCCTCCCCCTAACTAATCCAGTTAGACCTCTATCTACCTATCCCTCTAACTAATCCAGTTAGACCTCTATCTACCTATCCCCTCTAACTAATCCAGTTAGACCTCTATCTACCTATCCCCTAACTAATCCAGTTAGACCTCTATCTACCTATCCCCCCTAACTAATCCAGTTAGACCTCTATCTACCTATCCCCCTAACTAATCCAGTTAGACCTCTATCTACCTATCCCCCCTAACTAATCCAGTTAGACCTCTATCTACCTATCCCCTCCCTAACTAATCCAGTTAGACCTCTATCTACCTATCCCCCTAACTAATCCAGTTAGACCTCTATCTACCTATCCCCTCCCTAACTAATCCAGTTAGACCTCTATCTACCTATCCCCTAACTAATCCAGTTAGACCTCTATCTACCTATCCTCCTAACTAATCCAGTTAGACCTCTATCTACCTATCCCCCTAACTAATCCAGTTAGACCTCTATCTACCTATCCCCCTAACTAATCCAGTTAGACCTCTATCTACCTATCCCCCTAACTAATCCAGTTAGACCTCTATCTACCTATCCCCCTAACTAATCCAGTTAGACCTCTATCTACCTATCCCCTAACTAATCCAGTTAGACCTCTATCTACCTATCCCCTAACTAATCCAGTTAGACCTCTATCTACCTATCCCCCTAACTAATCCAGTAACTAATCCCCCAGTTTAGACCTCTATCTACCTATCCCTCCTAACTAATCCAGTTAGACCTCTATCTACCTATCCCTCCCTAACTAATCCAGTTAGACCTCTATCTACCTATCCCCCTAACTAATCCAGTTAGACCTCTATCTACCTATCCCCTCTAACTAATCCAGTTAGACCTCTATCTACCTATCCCCCTAACTAATCCAGTTAGACCTCTATCTACCTATCCCCTCTAACTAATCCAGTTAGACCTCTATCTACCTATCCCCTAACTAATCCAGTTAGACCTCTATCTACCTATCCCCCTAACTAATCCAGTTAGACCTCTATCTACCTATCCCCCTAACTAATCCAGTTAGACCTCTATCTACCTATCCCCTCTAACTAATCCAGTTAGACCTCTATCTACCTATCCCCCTAACTAATCCAGTTAGACCTCTATCTACCTATCCCCTCTAACTAATCCAGTTAGACCTCTATCTACCTATCCCCTCTAACTAATCCAGTTAGACCTCTATCTACCTATCCCCTAACTAATCCAGTTAGACCTCTATCTACCTATCCCCCCTAACTAATCCAGTTAGACCTCTATCTACCTATCCCCTAACTAATCCAGTTAGACCTCTATCTACCTATCCCCTAACTAATCCAGTTAGACCTCTATCTACCTATCCCCCTAACTAATCCAGTTAGACCTCTATCTACCTATCCCCTAACTAATCCAGTTAGACCTCTATCTACCTATCCCCCTAACTAATCCAGTTAGACCTCTATCTACCTATCCCCCTAACTAATCCAGTTAGACCTCTATCTACCTATCCCTCTAACTAATCCAGTTAGACCTCTATCTACCTATCCCCTAACTAATCCAGTTAGACCTCTATCTACCTATCCCCCTAACTAATCCAGTTAGACCTCTATCTACCTATCCTCTAACTAATCCAGTTAGACCTCTATCTACCTATCCCCTCCTAACTAATCCAGTTAGACCTCTATCTACCTATCCCCCTAACTAATCCAGTTAGACCTCTATCTACCTATCCCCCTAACTAATCCAGTTAGACCTCTATCTACCTATCCTCCCTAACTAATCCAGTTAGACCTCTATCTACCTATCCCCTAACTAATCCAGTTAGACCTCTATCTACCTATCCCTCTAACTAATCCAGTTAGACCTCTATCTACCTATCCCCCTAACTAATCCAGTTAGACCTCTATCTACCTATCCCCTAACTAATCCAGTTAGACCTCTATCTACCTATCCCCTCTAACTAATCCAGTTAGACCTCTATCTACCTATCCCTCCTAACTAATCCAGTTAGACCTCTATCTACCTATCCCCCTAACTAATCCAGTTAGACCTCTATCTACCTATCCCCTAACTAATCCAGTTAGACCTCTATCTACCTATCCCCCTAACTAATCCAGTTAGACCTCTATCTACCTATCCTCTAACTAATCAGTTAGACCTCTATCTACCTATCCCCTAACTAATCCAGTTAGACCTCTATCTACCTATCCCCTCTAACTAATCCAGTTAGACCTCTATCTACCTATCCCCTCTAACTAATCCAGTTAGACCTCTATCTACCTATCCCCCTAACTAATCCAGTTAGACCTCTATCTACCTATCCCCCTAACTAATCCAGTTAGACCTCTATCTACCTATCCCCTCTAACCTAATCCAGTAACCTCCAGTTAGACCTAATCTACCTATCCCTAACTAATCCAGTTAGACCTCTATCTACCTATCCCCTAACTAATCCAGTTAGACCTCTATCTACCTATCCCCTAACTAATCCAGTTAGACCTCTATCTACCTATCCCCCTAACTAATCCAGTTAGACCTCTATCTACCTATCCCTCTAACTAATCCAGTTAGACCTCTATCTACCTATCCCTCCCTAACTAATCCAGTTAGACCTCTATCTACCTATCCCCTCTAACTAATCCAGTTAGACCTCTATCTACCTATCCCCTCTAACTAATCCAGTTAGACCTCTATCTACCTATCCTCCCTAACTAATCCAGTTAGACCTCTATCTACCTATCCCCCCTAACTAATCCACCTAAGCCCCTAACTAATCCAGTTAGACCTCTATCTACCTATCCCCCTAACTAATCCAGTTAGACCTCTATCTACCTATCCCCCTAACTAATCCAGTTAGACCTCTATCTACCTATCCCCTCTAACTAATCCAGTTAGACCTCTATCTACCTATCCCCCCTAACTAATCCAGTTAGACCTCTATCTACCTATCCTCCTAACTAATCCAGTTAGACCTCTATCTACCTATCCCCTAACTAATCAGTTAGACCTCTATCTACCTATCCCCCTAACTAATCCAGTTAGACCTCTATCTACCTATCCCTCCCTAACTAATCCAGTTAGACCTCTATCTACCTATCCCCTAACTAATCCCTCCTAACTAATCCAGTTAGACCTCTATCTACCTATCCCCTAACTAATCCAGTTAGACCTCTATCTACCTATCCCCTAACTAATCCAGTTAGACCTCTATCTACCTATCCTCCTAACTAATCCCTCCCTAGTTAGACCTCTATCTACCTATCCCCTAACTAATCCAGTTAGACCTCTATCTACCTATCCCTCCTAACTAATCCAGTTAGACCTCTATCTACCTATCCCCTAACTAATCCAGTTAGACCTCTATCTACCTATCCCCCTAACTAATCCAGTTAGACCTCTATCTACCTATCCCCCTAACTAATCCAGTTAGACCTCTATCTACCTATCCCCCTAACTAATCCAGTTAGACCTCTATCTACCTATCCTCCTAACTAATCCAGTTAGACCTCTATCTACCTATCCCCTAACTAATCCAGTTAGACCTCTATCTACCTATCCCCCTAACTAATCCAGTTAGACCTCTATCTACCTATCCCCCTAACTAATCCAGTTAGACCTCTATCTACCTATCCTCCCTAACTAATCCAGTTAGACCTCTATCTACCTATCCCCTAACTAATCCAGTTAGACCTCTATCTACCTATCCCCCTAACTAATCCAGTTAGACCTCTATCTACCTATCCCTCCCTAACTAATCCAGTTAGACCTCTATCTACCTATCCCCTAACTAATCCAGTTAGACCTCTATCTACCTATCCCCTCTAACTAATCCCCTCCAGTTAGACCTCTATCTACCTATCCCCTAACTAATCCAGTTAGACCTCTATCTACCTATCCCCTCTAACTAATCCAGTTAGACCTCTATCTACCTATCCCCCTAACTAATCCAGTTAGACCTCTATCTACCTATCCCCTAACTAATCCAGTTAGACCTCTATCTACCTATCCCCTCTAACTAATCCAGTTAGACCTCTATCTACCTATCCCCTAACTAATCCAGTTAGACCTCTATCTACCTATCCCCTAACTAATCCAGTTAGACCTCTATCTACCTATCCCCTAACTAATCCAGTTAGACCTCTATCTACCTATCCCCCTAACTAATCCCTAACTAATCCAGTTAGACCTCTATCTACCTATCCCCTCTAACTAATCCAGTTAGACCTCTATCTACCTATCCCCTCTAACTAATCCAGTTAGACCTCTATCTACCTATCCCCTAACTAATCCAGTTAGACCTCTATCTACCTATCCCCTCTAACTAATCCAGTTAGACCTCTATCTACCTATCCCCCTAACTAATCCAGTTAGACCTCTATCTACCTATCCCCTAACTAATCCAGTTAGACCTCTATCTACCTATCCCCTCCTAACTAATCCAGTTAGACCTCTATCTACCTATCCCCCTCTAACTAATCCAGTTAGACCTCTATCTACCTATCCCCCTAACTAATCCAGTTAGACCTCTATCTACCTATCCCCTAACTAATCCAGTTAGACCTCTATCTACCTATCCCCCTAACTAATCCAGTTAGACCTCTATCTACCTATCCCCTCCTAACTAATCCAGTTAGACCTCTATCTACCTATCCCCTCTAACTAATCCAGTTAGACCTCTATCTACCTATCCCTCTAACTAATCCAGTTAGACCTCTATCTACCTATCCCCCTAACTAATCCAGTTAGACCTCTATCTACCTATCCTCCCTAACTAATCCAGTTAGACCTCTATCTACCTATCCCCTCCCCTAACTAATCCAGTTAGACCTCTATCTACCTATCCCCTAACTAATCCAGTTAGACCTCTATCTACCTATCCCCTAACTAATCCAGTTAGACCTCTATCTACCTATCCCCCTAACTAATCCAGTTAGACCTCTATCTACCTATCCCCCTAACTAATCCAGTTAGACCTCTATCTACCTATCCCCTAACTAATCCAGTTAGACCTCTATCTACCTATCCCCCTAACTAATCCAGTTAGACCTCTATCTACCTATCCCCCTAACTAATCCAGTTAGACCTCTATCTACCTATCCCCTCTAACTAATCCAGTTAGACCTCTATCTACCTATCCCCTCTAACTAATCCAGTTAGACCTCTATCTACCTATCCCTCCCTAACTAATCCAGTTAGACCTCTATCTACCTATCCCCCTAACTAATCCAGTTAGACCTCTATCTACCTATCCCCCTCCCTAACTAATCCAGTTAGACCTCTATCTACCTATCCCCCTAACTAATCCAGTTAGACCTCTATCTACCTATCCCCTCTAACTAATCCAGTTAGACCTCTATCTACCTATCCCCTCTAACTAATCCAGTTAGACCTCTATCTACCTATCCTCCTAACTAATCCAGTTAGACCTCTATCTACCTATCCCCCTAACTAATCCAGTTAGACCTCTATCTACCTATCCCCCTAACTAATCCAGTTAGACCTCTATCTACCTATCCCCTAACTAATCCAGTTAGACCTCTATCTACCTATCCTCTCTAACTAATCCAGTTAGACCTCTATCTACCTATCCTCTAACTAATCCAGTTAGACCTCTACTACTCTATCTACCTATCCCTATCTAACTAATCCAGTTAGACCTCTATCTACCTATCCCCTAACTAATCCAGTTAGACCTCTATCTACCTATCCCCCTAACTAATCCAGTTAGACCTCTATCTACCTATCCCCCTAACTAATCCAGTTAGACCTCTATCTACCTATCCCTCTAACTAATCCAGTTAGACCTCTATCTACCTATCCCCCTAACTAATCCAGTTAGACCTCTATCTACCTATCCCCCTAACTAATCCAGTTAGACCTCTATCTACCTATCCTCTAACTAATCCAGTTAGACCTCTATCTACCTATCCCCTAACTAATCCAGTTAGACCTCTATCTACCTATCCCCTAACTAATCCAGTTAGACCTCTATCTACCTATCCCCCCTAACTAATCCAGTTAGACCTCTATCTACCTATCCTCTAACTAATCCAGTTAGACCTCTATCTACCTATCCCCTCTAACTAATCCAGTTAGACCTCTATCTACCTATCCTCTAACTAATCCAGTTAGACCTCTATCTACCTATCCCTCTAACTAATCCAGTTAGACCTCTATCTACCTATCCTCCCTAACTAATCCAGTTAGACCTCTATCTACCTATCCCTCTAACTAATCCAGTTAGACCTCTATCTACCTATCCCCTAACTAATCCAGTTAGACCTCTATCTACCTATCCCCTAACTAATCCAGTTAGACCTCTATCTACCTATCCCCCTAACTAATCCAGTTAGACCTCTATCTACCTATCCCTCTAACTAATCCAGTTAGACCTCTATCTACCTATCCCTCCCTAACTAATCCAGTTAGACCTCTATCTACCTATCCCTAACTAATCCAGTTAGACCTCTATCTACCTATCCCCTAACTAATCCAGTTAGACCTCTATCTACCTATCCCCCTAACTAATCCAGTTAGACCTCTATCTACCTATCCCCTAACTAATCCAGTTAGACCTCTATCTACCTATCCTCCTAACTAATCCAGTTAGACCTCTATCTACCTATCCCTCTAACTAATCCAGTTAGACCTCTATCTACCTATCCCCCTAACTAATCCAGTTAGACCTCTATCTACCTATCCCCTAACTAATCCAGTTAGACCTCTATCTACCTATCCCCTCTAACTAATCCAGTTAGACCTCTATCTACCTATCCCCTAACTAATCCAGTTAGACCTCTATCTACCTATCCCCTCTAACTAATCCAGTTAGACCTCTATCTACCTATCTATCCTCTAAACTAATCCAGTTAGACCTCTATCTACCTATCCCCCTAACTAATCCAGTTAGACCTCTATCTACCTATCCTCCTAACTAATCCAGTTAGACCTCTATCTACCTATCCCCTCTAACTAATCCAGTTAGACCTCTATCTACCTATCCCCTAACTAATCCAGTTAGACCTCTATCTACCTATCCCTAACTAATCCAGTTAGACCTCTATCTACCTATCCCCCCTAACTAATCCAGTTAGACCTCTATCTACCTATCCCCTCCTAACTAATCCAGTTAGACCTCTATCTACCTATCCTCCTAACTAATCCAGTTAGACCTCTATCTACCTATCCCCTAACTAATCCAGTTAGACCTCTATCTACCTATCCCCCTAACTAATCCAGTTAGACCTCTATCTACCTATCCCCTAACTAATCCAGTTAGACCTCTATCTACCTATCCCCTAACTAATCCAGTTAGACCTCTATCTACCTATCCCCTAACTAATCCAGTTAGACCTCTATCTACCTATCCCCTCTAACTAATCCAGTTAGACCTCTATCTACCTATCCCCTAACTAATCCAGTTAGACCTCTATCTACCTATCCTCCCCTAACTAATCCAGTTAGACCTCTATCTACCTATCCCCCTAACTAATCCAGTTAGACCTCTATCTACCTATCCCTAACTAATCCAGTTAGACCTCTATCTACCTATCCCCCTAACTAATCCAGTTAGACCTCTATCTACCTATCCCTCCCTAACTAATCCAGTTAGACCTCTATCTACCTATCCCTCCCTAACTAATCCAGTTAGACCTCTATCTACCTATCCCTCTAACTAATCCAGTTAGACCTCTATCTACCTATCCCCTCTAACTAATCCAGTTAGACCTCTATCTACCTATCCCCCTAACTAATCCAGTTAGACCTCTATCTACCTATCCCCTAACTAATCCAGTTAGACCTCTATCTACCTATCCCCTAACTAATCCAGTTAGACCTCTATCTACCTATCCCTCTAACTAATCCAGTTAGACCTCTATCTACCTATCCCCCTAACTAATCCAGTTAGACCTCTATCTACCTATCCCCTAACTAATCCAGTTAGACCTCTATCTACCTATCCTCCTAACTAATCCAGTTAGACCTCTATCTACCTATCCCCTCTAACTAATCCAGTTAGACCTCTATCTACCTATCCCTAACTAATCCAGTTAGACCTCTATCTACCTATCCCCCCTAACTAATCCAGTTAGACCTCTATCTACCTATCCCCTAACTAATCCAGTTAGACCTCTATCTACCTATCCCTCTAACTAATCCAGTTAGACCTCTATCTACCTATCCCCTAACTAATCCAGTTAGACCTCTATCTACCTATCCTCTAACTAATCCAGTTAGACCTCTATCTACCTATCCCCTAACTAATCCAGTTAGACCTCTATCTACCTATCCCTCCTAACTAATCCAGTTAGACCTCTATCTACCTATCCCTCCCTAACTAATCCAGTTAGACCTCTATCTACCTATCCCCTCTAACTAATCCAGTTAGACCTCTATCTACCTATCCCCCTAACTAATCCAGTTAGACCTCTATCTACCTATCCTCCCTAACTAATCCAGTTAGACCTCTATCTACCTATCCCCTAACTAATCCAGTTAGACCTCTATCTACCTATCCCTAACTAATCCAGTTAGACCTCTATCTACCTATCCTCCTAACTAATCCAGTTAGACCTCTATCTACCTATCCCCTAACTAATCCAGTTAGACCTCTATCTACCTATCCCCCTAACTAATCCAGTTAGACCTCTATCTACCTATCCCCCTAACTAATCCAGTTCTATCTACCTATCCCCTCTAACTAATCTAGACCTATCTACCTATCCCTAACTAATCCAGTTAGACCTCTATCTACCTATCCCTCTAACTAATCCAGTTAGACCTCTATCTACCTATCCTCTAACTAATCCAGTTAGACCTCTATCTACCTATCCCCTAACTACCTATCTACCCCTAACTAATCCAGTTAGACCTCTATCTACCTATCCCCCTAACTAATCCAGTTAGACCTCTATCTACCTATCCCCTAACTAATCCAGTTAGACCTCTATCTACCTATCCCCCTAACTAATCCAGTTAGACCTCCATCTACCTATCCTCCTAACTAATCCAGTTAGACCTCTATCTACCTATCCCCCCTAACTAATCCAGTTAGACCTCTATCTACCTATCCCCTAACTAATCCAGTTAGACCTCTATCTACCTATCCCTCCTAACTAATCCAGTTAGACCTCTATCTACCTATCCCCTAATCCAGTTAATCTATCTACCTATCCCCCTAACTAATCCAGTTAGACCTCTATCTACCTATCCTCTAACTAATCCAGTTAGACCTCTATCTACCTATCCCCTAACTAATCCAGTTAGACCTCTATCTACCTATCCTCCCTAACTAATCCAGTTAGACCTCTATCTACCTATCCCCCCTAACTAATCCAGTTAGACCTCTATCTACCTATCCCCCTAACTAATCCAGTTAGACCTCTATCTACCTATCCCCTAACTAATCCAGTTAGACCTCTATCTACCTATCCCTCTAACTAATCCAGTTAGACCTCTATCTACCTATCCCCCTAACTAATCCAGTTAGACCTCTATCTACCTATCCCCTAACTAATCCAGTTAGACCTCTATCTACCTATCCCTAACTAATCCAGTTAGACCTCTATCTACCTATCCCCTAACTAATCCAGTTAGACCTCTATCTACCTATCCCTAACTAATCCAGTTAGACCTCTATCTACCTATCCCCTCCTAACTAATCCAGTTAGACCTCTATCTACCTATCCCCTAACTACTAATCCAGTTAGACTATCCCTATCCCTCCTAACTAATCCAGTTAGACCTCTATCTACCTATCCCCTAACTAATCCAGTTAGACCTCTATCTACCTATCCCCCTAACTAATCCAGTTAGACCTCTATCTACCTATCCCCCTAACTAATCCAGTTAGACCTCTATCTACCTATCCCCTAACTAATCCAGTTAGACCTCTATCTACCTATCCCCTATCCCCTAACTAATCAGTTAGACCTCTATCTACCTATCCCCTAACTAATCCAGTTAGACCTCTATCTACCTATCCCCCTAACTAATCCAGTTAGACCTCTATCTACCTATCCCCTAACTAATCCAGTTAGACCTCTATCTACCTATCCTCCCTAATCCAGTTAGACCTCTATCTACCTATCCCCTAACTAATCCAGTTAGACCTCTATCTACCTATCCCCTAACTAATCCAGTTAGACCTCTATCTACCTATCCCCCTAACTAATCCAGTTAGACCTCTATCTACCTATCCCTAATTAGACCTCCTCCCTAACTAATCCAGTTAGACCTCTATCTACCTATCCCCTCTAACTAATCCAGTTAGACCTCTATCTACCTATCCCCTCTAACTAATCCAGTTAGACCTCTATCTACCTATCCTCTAACTAATCCAGTTAGACCTCTATCTACCTATCCCTCTAACTAATCCAGTTAGACCTCTATCTACCTATCCCCCTAACTAATCCAGTTAGACCTCTATCTACCTATCCCCTAACTAATCCAGTTAGACCTCTATCTACCTATCCCCCTAACTAATCCAGTTAGACCTCTATCTACCTATCCCCCTAACTAATCCAGTTAGACCTCTATCTACCTATCCCCCTAACTAATCCAGTTAGACCTCTATCTACCTATCCCCCCTAACTAATCCAGTTAGACCTCTATCTACCTATCCCCCTAACTAATCCAGTTAGACCTCTATCTACCTATCCCCCTAACTAATCCAGTTAGACCTCTATCTACCTATCCCCCTAACTAATCCAGTTAGACCTCTATCTACCTATCCCCCTAACTAATCCAGTTAGACCTCTATCTACCTATCCCCTAACTAATCCAGTTAGACCTCTATCTACCTATCCTCCCTAACTAATCCAGTTAGACCTCTATCTACCTATCCCCTAACTAATCCAGTTAGACCTCTATCTACCTATCCCCCTAACTAATCCAGTTAGACCTCTATCTACCTATCCCTCCCTAACTAATCCAGTTAGACCTCTATCTACCTATCCCCTAACTAATCCAGTTAGACCTCTATCTACCTATCCCTCCCTAACTAATCCAGTTAGACCTCTATCTACCTATCCCCCTAACTAATCCAGTTAGACCTCTATCTACCTATCCCCCCTAACTAATCCAGTTAGACCTCTATCTACCTATCCCCCTAACTAATCCAGTTAGACCTCTATCTACCTATCCCCCTAACTAATCCAGTTAGACCTCTATCTACCTATCCCCCTAACTAATCCAGTTAGACCTCTATCTACCTATCCCCCCTAACTAATCCAGTTAGACCTCTATCTACCTATCCCCCTAACTAATCCAGTTAGACCTCTATCTACCTATCCCCTAACTAATCCAGTTAGACCTCTATCTACCTATCCCCCTAACTAATCCAGTTAGACCTCCTACCTATCCCCTAACTAATCCAGTTAGACCTCTATCTACCTATCCCCCTAACTAATCCAGTTAGACCTCTATCTACCTATCCCCTAACTAATCCAGTTAGACCTCTATCTACCTATCCCCCTAACTAATCCAGTTAGACCTCTATCTACCTATCCCCCTAACTAATCCAGTTAGACCTCTATCTACCTATCCCCTAACTAATCCAGTTAGACCTCTATCTACCTATCCCTCCCTAACTAATCCAGTTAGACCTCTATCTACCTATCCCCTAACTAATCCAGTTAGACCTCTATCTACCTATCCCCCTAACTAATCCAGTTAGACCTCTATCTACCTATCCCCCCTAACTAATCCAGTTAGACCTCTATCTACCTATCCCCCCTAACTAATCCAGTTAGACCTCTATCTACCTATCCCTAACTAATCCAGTTAGACCTCTATCTACCTATCCCCTCTAACTAATCCAGTTAGACCTCTATCTACCTCCCTCTAACTAATCCAGTTAGACCTCTATCTACCTATCCCCCTAACTAATCCAGTTAGACCTCTATCTACCTATCCCCCTAACTAATCCAGTTAGACCTCTATCTACCTATCCCCTCTAACTAATCCAGTTAGACCTCTATCTACCTATCCCTCTAACTAATCCAGTTAGACCTCTATCTACCTATCCCCTCTAACTAATCCAGTTAGACCTCTATCTACCTATCCCCCTAACTAATCCAGTTAGACCTCTATCTACCTATCCCCCTAACTAATCCAGTTAGACCTCTATCTACCTATCCCCTAACTAATCCAGTTAGACCTCTATCTACCTATCCCCCAAACTAATCCAGTTAGACCCTATCTAACTAATCCAGTTAGACTATCCTACCCCCCTAACTAATCCAGTTAGACCTCTATCTACCTATCCCCCTAACTAATCCAGTTAGACCTCTATCTATCCAGTTAGACCCCTAACTAATCCAGTTAGACCTCTATCTACCTATCCCCCTAACTAATCCAGTTAGACCTCTATCTACCTATCCCCCTAACTAATCCAGTTAGACCTCTATCTACCTATCCCCCTAACTAATCCAGTTAGACCTCTATCTACCTATCCCCTAACTAATCCAGTTAGACCTCTATCTACCTATCCCTAACTAATCCAGTTAGACCTCTATCTACCTATCCCCCTAACTAATCCAGTTAGACCTCTATCTACCTATCCCCCTAACTAATCCAGTTAGACCTCTATCTACCTATCCCCCTAACTAATCCAGTTAGACCTCTATCTACCTATCCCCTAACTAATCCAGTTAGACCTCTATCTACCTATCCCCTAACTAATCCAGTTAGACCTCTATCTACCTATCCCCTAACTAATCCAGTTAGACCTCTATCTACCTATCCCCTAACTAATCCAGTTAGACCTCTATCTACCTATCCCCTAACTAATCCAGTTAGACCTCTATCTACCTATCCCTCCCTAACTAATCCAGTTAGACCTCTATCTACCTATCCCCCTAACTAATCCAGTTAGACCTCTATCTACCTATCCCCCTAACTAATCCAGTTAGACCTCTATCTACCTATCCCCTCTAACTAATCCAGTTAGACCTCTATCTACCTATCCCCTAACTAATCCAGTTAGACCTCTATCTACCTATCCCCCTAACTAATCCAGTTAGACCTCTATCTACCTATCCCCCTAACTAATCCAGTTAGACCTCTATCTACCTATCCCCCTAACTAATCCAGTTAGACCTCTATCTACCTATCCCCCTAACTAATCCAGTTAGACCTCTATCTACCTATCCCCTAACTAATCCAGTTAGACCTCTATCTACCTATCCCCCCTAACTAATCCAGTTAGACCTCTATCTACCTATCCCCCTAACTAATCCAGTTAGACCTCTATCTACCTATCCCCCTAACTAATCCAGTTAGACCTCTATCTACCTATCCCCTCTAACTAATCCAGTTAGACCTCTATCTACCTATCCCCCCTAACTAATCCAGTTAGACCTCTATCTACCTATCCCCTCTAACTAATCCAGTTAGACCTCTATCTACCTATCCCCCTAACTAATCCAGTTAGACCTCTATCTACCTATCCCCCTAACTAATCCAGTTAGACCTCTATCTACCTATCCCCCCTAACTAATCCAGTTAGACCTCTATCTACCTATCCCCTAACTAATCCAGTTAGACCTCTATCTACCTATCCTAACTCCAGTTAGACCTCTATCTACCTATCCCCTCTAACTAATCCAGTTAGACCTCTATCTACCTATCCCCCTAACTAATCCAGTTAGACCTCTATCTACCTATCCCCTAAGCTAACTAATCCAGTTAGACCTCTATCTACCTATCCCTCTAACTAATCCAGTTAGACCTCTATCTACCTATCCCCCCTAACTAATCCAGTTAGACCTCTATCTACCTATCCCCTAACTAATCCAGTTAGACCTCTATCTACCTATCCCCCTAACTAATCCAGTTAGACCTCTATCTACCTATCCCTAACTAATCCAGTTAGACCTCTATCTACCTATCCCCCCCCTAACTAACTAATAACTAATCAGTTAGACCTCTATCTACCTATCCCCTAACTAATCCAGTTAGACCTCTATCTACCTATCCCTCCCTAACTAATCCAGTTAGACCTCTATCTACCTATCCCCCCTAACTAATCCAGTTAGACCTCTATCTACCTATCCCCCCTAACTAATCCAGTTAGACCTCTATCTACCTATCCCCTCTAACTAATCCAGTTAGACCTCTATCTACCTATCCCCCTAACTAATCCAGTTAGACCTCTAACCTATCCCCAAACTAATCCAGTTAGACCTCTATCTACCTATCCCCTAACTAATCCAGTTAGACCTCTATCTACCTATCCCCTAACTAATCCAGTTAGACCTCTATCTACCTATCCCCCTAACTAATCCAGTTAGACCTCTATCTACCTATCCCCCTAATCCACCTAACCCTAATCCAGTTAGACCTCTATCTACCTATCCCCCTAACTAATCCAGTTAGACCTCTATTTACCTATCCTCCTAATCTAATCCACCTAACCCCCCTAACTAATCCAGTTAGACCTCTATCTACCTATCCCCCTAACTAATCCAGTTAGACCTCTATCTACCTATCCTCCTAACTAACCAGTCCACCTAACCCCTAATTTATCCAGTTAGACCTCCATCTACCTATCCCCCTAACTAATCCAGTTAGACCTCTATCTACCTATCCCCCTAACTAATCCAGTTAGACCTCTATCTACCTATCCCTTCTAACTATTCCAGTTAGACCTCTATCTACCTATCCCCCCTAACTAATCCACCTAAGCCCCTAACTAATCCAGTTAGACCTCTATCTACCTATCCCCCCTAACTAATCCACCTAACCCCCTAACTAATCCAGTTAGACCTCTATCTACCTATCCCCCTAACTAATCCAGTTAGACCTCTATTTACCTATCCTCCCTAACTAATCCACCTAACCCCCTAATTTATCCAGTTAGACCTCTATCTACCTATCCCCCTAACTAATCCAGTTAGACCTCTATTTACCTATCCTCCCTAACTAATCCACCTAACCCCCTAACTAATCCAGTTAGACCTCTATCTACCTATCCCCCTAACTAATCCAGTTAGACCTCTATTTACCTATCCTCCCTAACTAATCCACCTAACCCCCTAATTTATCCAGTTAGACCTCCATCTACCTATCCCCCTAACTAATCCAGTTAGACCTCTATCTACCTATCCCCCTAACTAATCCAGTTAGACCTCTATCTACCTATCCCTTCTAACTATTCCAGTTAGACCTCTATCTACCTATCCCCCCTAACTAATCCACCTAACCCCATAACTAATCCAGTTAGACCTCTATCTACCTATCCCCCCTAACTAATCCAGTTAGACCTCTATCTACATATCCCCCCAAACTAATCCAGTTAGACCTCTATCTACCTATCCCCTCTAACTAATCCAGTTAGACCTCTATCTACCTATACCCTCTAACTAATCCAGTTAGACCTCTATCTACCTATCCCCCCTAACTAATCCAGTTAGACCTCTATCTACCTATCCTCCCTAACTAATCCAGTTAGACCTCTATCTACCTATCCCCCCTAACTAATCCAGTTAGACCTCTATCTACATATCCCCCCAAACTAATCCAGTTAGACCTCTATCTACCTATCCCCTCTAACTAATCCAGTTAGACCTCTATCTACCTATCCCTCCCTAACTAATCCAGTTAGACCTCTATCTACCTATCCCCATCCCCCCATCCCCCTAACCCCTAACTAATCCAGTTAGACCTCTATCTACCTATCCCCCCTAACTAATCCAGTTAGACCTCCATCTACCTATCCCCCTAACTAATCCAGTTAGACCTCTATCTACCTATCCCCCCTAACTAATCCACCTAAGACCCTAACTAATCCAGTTAGACCTCTATCTACCTATCCCCCCTAACTAATCCACCTAACCCCCTAACTAATCCAGTTAGACCTCTATTTACCTATCCTCCCTAACTAATCCACCTAACCCCCTAATTTATCCAGTTAGACCTCTATCTACCTATCCCTCTAACTAATCCAGTTAGACCTCTATCTACCTATCCCCTCTAACTAATCCAGTTAGACCTCAGCCTGGCATCTTACCTCCCTCCACCTGGGCCTCAGCAGCAAATCTGGTCGCCTCGATAAGCCCCCGTTATTAGAGTGTTTTCATGGGCATGTGTAGTGGAGTGTGTGTCCCATGTGTGTGTGTGTGTGTGGGGCACACATAATGTGTGTGTGTGTGTTATTAGGGGTAAATGTGTGTGTGCACACATGTGTGTGTGTAGGGGAGTGTGTGTGCGTGTGTGGGGAGTGTGTGTGTGTGTGTGTGTAGGGGAGTGTGTGTGCGTGTGTGGGGGAGTGTGTGTGTGTGTGTAGGGGAGTGTGTGTGCGTGTGTGGGGGAATGTGTGTGCGTGTGTAGGGGAGTGTGTGTGCGTGTGCTTGTGTGTGTGAGAGAGAATCAATTAACTCAGGATCTCTGCACTCTGCATCTGTGACAAATGATGTGGTTCCAAATAAAGGATTGTAATGTGCATGTCAGTTCGGTGCAGGCTACTCTCTCCTCATCCTGTCTCTCCAGTTAGTTGCTCAGTTTATTAGGCTAAGTAAATAAATATGACTCACATAATCCCATCCCCCCGTCCCAGTTAGATGAGATTATTAGGCTAGGTAAATAAATATGGCTCACATAATCCCATCCCCCCGTCCCAGTTAGATGAGATTATTAGGCTAGGTAAATAAATATGGCACACATAATCCCATCCCCCCCATCCCCCCCGTCCCAGTTAGATGAGATTATTAGGCTAGGTAAATAAATATGGCACACATAATCCCATCCCCCCATCCCCCATCCCCCCCCAGTTAGATGAGATTATTAGGCTAGGTAAATAAATATGGCACACATAATCCCATCCCCCCATCCCCCCGTCCCAGTTAGATGAGATTATTAGGCTAGGTAAATAAATATGGCACACATAATCCCATCCCCCTGTCCCAATTAGATGAGATTATTAGGCTAGGTAAATAAATATGGCACACATAATCCCATCCCCCTGTCCCAATTAGATGAGATTATTAGGCTAGGTAAATTAATATGGCACACATAATCCCATCCCCCCCCTCCCAGTTAGATGAGATTATTAGGCTAGGTAAATTAATATGGCACACATAATCCCATCCCCCCCGTCCCAGTTAGATGAGTTTATTAGGCTAGGTAAATTAATATGGCACACAACTCGCCTCCCTGCGGACCTGGCATCCTTTCACTCCCTCCTCTCTACATTTTCCTCTTCTGTCTCTGCTGCTAAAGCCACTTTCTACCACTCTAAATTCCAAGCATCTGCCTCTAACCCTAGGAAGCTCTTTGCCACCTTCTCCTCCCTCCTGAATCCTCCTCCCCCTCCCCCCCCCTCCTCCCTCTCTGCAGATGACTTCGTCAACCATTTTGAAAAGAAGGTCGACGACATCCGATCCTCGTTTGCTAAGTCAAACGACACCGCTGGTTCTGCTCACACTGCCCTACCCTGTGCTCTGACCTCTTTCTCCCCTCTCTCTCCAGATGAAATCTCGCGTCTTGTGACGGCCGGCCGCCCAACAACCTGCCCGCTTGACCCTATCCCCTCCTCTCTTCTCCAGACCATTTCCGGAGACCTTCTCCCTTACCTCACCTCACTCATCAACTCATCCCTGACCGCTGGCTACATCCCTTCCGTCTTCAAGAGAGCGAGAGTTGCACCCCATCTGAAAAAACCTACACTCGATCCCTCCGATGTCAACAACTACAGACCAGTATCCTTCTTTCTTTTCTCTCCAAAACTCTTGAACGTGCCGTCCTTGGCCAGCTCTCCCGCTATCTCTCTCAGAATGACCTTCTTGATCCAAATCAGTCAGGTTTCAAGACTAGTCATTCAACTGAGACTGCTCTTCTCTGTATCACGGAGGCGCTCCGCACTGCTAAAGCTAACTCTCTCTCCTCTGCTCTCATCCTTCTAGACCTATCAGCTGCCTTCGATACTGTGAACCATCAGATCCTCCTCTCCACCCTCTCCGAGTTGGGCATCTCCGGCGCGGCCCACGCTTGGATTGCGTCCTACCTGACAGGTCGCTCCTACCAGGTGGCGTGGCGAGAATCCGTCTCCTCACCACGTGCTCTCACCACTGGTTTCCCCCAGGGCTCTGTTCTGGGCCCTCTCCTATTCTCGCTATACACCAAGTCACTTGGCTCTGTCATAACCTCACATGGTCTCTCCTATCATTGCTATGCAGACGACACACAATTAATCTTCTCCTTTCCCCCTTCTGATGACCAGGTGGCGAATCGCATCTCTGCATGTCTGGCAGACATATCAGTGTGGATGACGGATCACCACCTCAAGCTGAACCTCGGCAAGACGGAGCTGCTCTTCCTCCCGGGAAGGACTGCCCGTTCCATGATCTCGCCATCACGGTTGACAACTCCACTGTGTCCTCCTCCCAGAGCGCTAAGAACCTTGGCGTGATCCTGGACAACACCCTGTCGTTCTCAACTAACATCAAGGCGGTGGCCCGTTCCTGTAGGTTAATGCTCTACAACATCCGCAGAGTACGACCCTGCCTCACACAGGAAGCGGCGCAGGTCCTAATCCAGGCACTTGTCATCTCCCGTCTGGATTACTGCAACTCGCTGTTGGCTGGGCTCCCTGCCTGTGCCATTAAACCCCTACAACTCATCCAGAACGCCGCAGCCCGTCTGGTGTTCAACCTTCCCAAGTTCTCTCACGTCACCCCGCTCCTCCGCTCTCTCCACTGGCTTCCAGTTGAAGCTCGCATCCGCTACAAGACCATGGTGCTTGCCTACGGAGCTGTGAGGGGAACGGCACCTCAGTACCTCCAGGCTCTGATCAGGCCCTACACCCAAACAAGGGCACTGCGTTCATCCACCTCTGGCCTGCTCGCCT
Organism: Oncorhynchus nerka; assembly: GCF_034236695.1. Taxonomy (NCBI): domain Eukaryota; kingdom Metazoa; phylum Chordata; class Actinopteri; order Salmoniformes; family Salmonidae; genus Oncorhynchus; species Oncorhynchus nerka. Next base: position 11,096,393 of record NC_088397.1, read on the forward strand.
CCCTACCACTGAGGAAGTACAGTTCCCGCTCAGCCCAGTCAAAACTGTTCGCTGCTCTGGCCCCCCAATGGTGGAACAAACTCCCTCACGACGCCAGGACAGCGGAGTCAATCACCACCTTCCGGAGACACCTGAAACCCCACCTCTTTAAGGAATACCTAGGATAGGATAAAGTAATCCTTCTCACCCCCCCTTAAAAGATTTAGATGCACTATTGTAAAGTGGCTGTTCCACTGGATGTCATAAGGTGAATGCACCAATTTGTAAGTCGCTCTGGATAAGAGCGTCTGCTAAATGACTTAAATGTAAATGTAAAAATAATCCCATCCCCTCCGTCCCAGTTAGATGAGATTATTAGAATAGGTAAATAAATATGGTACACATAATCCCACCCCCCATCCCAGTTAGATGAGTTTAGCTGACAGATACTGTACTGAGTCCCATCAATATACAGACTTCCAGACGCATACAGACCAAGGTCTGTCTGTCTCTGTCTGTCCGTCCATCTGTCTATCCTTCAACTCAACACAGAACAATCAAGTTTTACACACAATATATATTTTATGTCCCGGAGATTATGATAGAACTTCAGAAAAGCATAGTGCTGACCTCATCGACATGGACATGGGGAGGGACATGTTTAAATAAACAGTGCCATCTATTTAGTAAAGAGAGAGTGTTTATAATGAATTCACATTGCAGCAATAACCCACGGCTGGACATTCTCAGGGTACAGAGGAGAGATAGAGAGAGATTATGCTCACACACACACACACACACACACACACACACACACACACACACACACACACACACACACACACACACACACACACACACACACACACACACACACACAGATGGGCAGACGGCGTGGAGGGGGGATACCAGGAAATGGACTGAATGCAACTTGTCCCAAAAAAGAAAGAATATCAAAGCATTCTGCACTCTCTTTTAATCTCTCTCCTCTTCTGTCGGTTTAATAGCTCTCCTCTTCTGTGTAAGTTTCATGTTTCTCTGCTCTCCTGTGTCAGTTTCATGTCTCTCTACTCTTCTGTCAGTTTAATATCTCTCCTCTTCTGTCAGTTTAATATCTCTCCTCTTCTGTGTCAGTTTCATGTCTCTCTCCTCTCCTCTTCTGTGTCAGTTTCATGTTTCTCTGCTCTTCTGTCAGTTTAATATCTCTCCTCTTCTGTGTCAGTTTCATGTTTCTCTGCTCTCCTGTGTCAGTTTCATGTCTCTCTACTCTTCTGTCAGTTTAATATCTCTCCTCTTCTGTGTCAGTTTCATGTCTCTCTCCTCTCCTCTTCTGTGTCAGTTTCATGTTTCTCTACTCTTCTGTCAGTTTAATATCTCTCCTCTTCTGTGTCAGTTTCATGTCTCTCTCCTCTCCTCTTCTGTGTCAGTTTCATGTTTCTCTGCTCTCCTGTGTCAGTTTCATGACTCTCTCCTCTTCTGTCAGTTTAATATCTCTCCTCTTCTGTCAGTTTAATATCTCTCCTCTTCTGTGTCAGTTTCATGTCTCTCTCCTCTCCTCTTCTGTGTCAGTTTCATGTTTCTCTGCTCTTCTGTGTCAGTTTCATGTTTCTCTGCTCTTCTGTGTCAGTTTCATGTCTCTCAGCTCTCCTCTTCTGTGTCAGTTTCATGTCTCTCTCCTCTCCTGTGTCAGTTTCATGTCTCTCTGCTCTCCTCTCCTGTGTCAGTGTCATGTCTTTCTCCTCTCCTGTGTCAGTTTCATGTCTCTCTGCTCTCCTCTCCTGTGTCAGTGTCATGTCTCTCTGCTCTCCTCTCCTGTGTCAGTGTCATGTCTCTCTGCTCTCCTCTCCTTTGTCAGTTTCATGTCTCTCAGCTCTCCTCTCCTGTGTCAGTGTCATGTCTCTCTGCTCTCCTCTCCTGTGTCAGTGTCATGTCTCTCTGCTCTCCTCTCCTGTGTCAGTGTCTTGTCTCTCTGCTCTCCTCTCCTGTGTCAGTGTCATGTCTCTCAGCTCTCCTGTGTCAGTGTCATGTCTCTCTGCTCTCCTCTCCTGTGTCAGTGTCATGTCTCTCTGCTCTCCTCTCCTGTGTCAGTGTCATGTCTCTCTGCTCTCATCTCCTGTGTCAGTGTCATGTCTCTCTGCTCTCCTCTCCTGTGTCAGTGTCATGTCTCTCTGCTCTCCTCTCCTGTGTCAGTGTCATGTCTCTCAGCTCTCCTCTCCTGTGTATGATTTTTAAGTAATTAATTTGCATTTTATTGCATGACATAAGTATTTGATACATCAGAAAAGCAGAATTTAATATTTGGTACAGAGAGCTTTGTTTGCAATTACAGAATTACAGAGATCATACGTTTCCTGTAGTTCTTGACCAGGTTTGCACACACTGCAGCGGGGATTTTGGCCCACTCCTCCATACAGACCTTCTCCAGATCCTTCAGGTTTCAGGGCTGTCGCTGGGCAATAGGGACTTTTAGCTCCCTCCAAAGATGTTCTATTAGGTTCAGGTCTGGAGACTGGCTAGGCCAGTCCAGGACCTTGAGATGCTTCTTACGGAGCCACTCCTTAGTTTCCCTGGCTGTGTGGTTCGGGTCGTTGTCATGCTAGAAAAGCATCCCCAAAGAATGATGTTTCCACCTCCATGCTTCACGGTTGGGATGGTGTCCTTGGGGTTGTACTCATCCTTCTTCTTCCTCCAAACACGGCGAGTGGAGTTTAGACCAAAAAGCTATATTTTTGTCTCATCAGACCACATGACCTTCTCCCATTCCTCCTCTGGATCATCCAGATGGTCATTGGCAATCTTCAGACGGACCTGGACATGCGCTGGCTTGAGCAGGGGGACCTTGCGTGCGCTGCAGGATTTTAATCCATGACGGCATAGTGTGTTACTAATGGTTTTCTTTGAGACTGTGGTCCCAGCTCTCTTCAGGTCATTCACCAGGTTCTGCCGTGTAGTTCTGGGCTGATCCCTCACCTTCCTCATGATCATTGATGCCCCACGAGGTGAGATCTTGCATGGAGCCCCAGACCGTCATCTTGAACTTCTTCCATTTTCTAATAATTGCGCCAACAGTTGTTGCCTTCTCACCAAGCTGCTTGCCTATTGTCCTGTAGCCCATCCCGGCCTTGTGCAGGTCTACAATTTTATCCCTGATGTCCTTACACAGCTCTCTGGTCTTGGCCATTGTGGAGAGGTTGGAGTCTGTTTGATTGAGTGTGTGGACAGGTGTCTTTTATACAGGTAAAGAGTTCAAACAGGTGCAGTTAATACAGGTAATGAGTGGAGAACAGGAGGGCTTCTTAAAGAAAAACTAACAGGTCTGTGAGAGCCGGAATTCTTACTGGTTGGTAGGTGATCAAATACTTATGTCATGCAATAAAATGCAAATGAATTACTTAAAAATCAGACAATGTGATTTTCTGGATTTTTGTTTTAGATTCCGTCTCTCACAGTTGAAGTGTACCTATGATAAAAATTACAGACCTCTACATGCTTTGTAAGTAGGAAAACCTGCAAAATCGGCAGTGTATCAAATACTTGTTCTCCCCACTGTATATTGTTTCTCTCAAGGTTTCGACTGTTTGGACGTTGGATGACATTATAAACAAGCGGGCGGTGCTGGGCTGTGGACGCTGAGCCACTAATTGGTCTAATTGTTAGCAGTTGTCTACAGGGATCCACACACACACACGCACGCACGCACGCACGCACGCACACACACACACACACACACACACACACACACACACACACACACACACACACACACACACACACACACACACACACACACACACACACACACACACACACACACACACACACGGGTTGTATTGCAGCATTGGAGCAGTGCTGTGATTACAGGTTTAAAGACTTCCTTTGTGTGTTTATGTCCCAGATAGGCTTCAAACGGCCATGATTAGATAAATGACAGATTTGGGGATGGGAAAAGGATTGGCATGGAGAGGGGGGAGGCAGGAGATGTGATGGGACAGGAGGGGAGAGACAGAGTGACGTATGTCCTTCTCTTTTCACGGAATTTTGGCCGACTCAACTGAGGGTAGTGTTTCTCTCTTTCTTTTAGACACTCGTTTTCAATCCAAGATATGATCTGTTTTATATTGAGATACAGAGGGACAGCAGTTCTCTTTCAGTGATTACATGGTTCTAAGATATGCTACGTCAGAGAGGTTTAAGAGGGCAGTTGGTGTTATTTCCTGGGTCAGTCTCTAAAAGCACAGTATCACAACACATTATCACAACACAGTATCACAACACAGTATCACAACACATTATCACAACACAGTATCACAACACAGTATCACAACACAGTATCACAACACAGTATCACAACACAGTATCACAACACAGTATCACAACACAGTATCACAACACAGTATCACAACACAGTATCACAACACATTATCACAACACATTATCACAACACATTATCACAACACAGTGTCACAACACATTATCACAACACAGTGTCACAACACATTATCACAACACAGTGTCACAACACATTATCACAACACATATCATCACAACACAGTATCACAACACAGTGTCACAACACATTATCACAACACAGTGTCACAACACATTATCACAACACAGTGTCACAACACATTATCACAACACAGTGTCACAACACATTATCACAACACATTATCACAACACAGTGTCACAACACAGTGTCACAACACAGTATCACAACACAGTATCACAACACAGTGTCACAACACAGTATCACAACACAGTATCACAACACAGTGTCACAACACATTATCACAACACAGTATCACAACACATGAGCACAACACAGTATCACAACACAGTATCACAACACAGTATCACAACACATTATCACAACACAGTATCACAACACATTATCACAACACATTATCACAACACAGTATCACAAATTGCTTACTAGAAATATGTACCAGGCACAATATTTTTTACTTTTTTTGTGTACAGGACACTATTTTCTTCATAACACATTTTCAATTGTCTGAACACCAACACAGCTGGATCATTTACAAACACTGTCATGACACTGTGGTGATCTGTCCCCATGTGATCTGTAATGTTGGCCTCATTCACTAGAAATGCAGCTGGAGAATCATTCAGCTATATTTTGTCACCTCAATAGCTGAATAGCTGAATTAATTACATTTCTAGACGGCACTCGTAACTGAAAAAGGCAAATATTTATTTGTGTCCCTTTAAAACATTGCAATCACTTTGTCTTACCCATAAAAATATTGTGATTATATAGGAGGTTTTATTTTATTTTTCATAAGAAGGCTGTTTGAGTTCATAAGACATTACACGCTATGCTCAGGCAAGGCAGTGGCTTTCGTCTCTCCCCAGTCACCTCACTTTCCAGCCTTTAGCTCAGTGGGCTATGCTCTGCTGAGGTGGGAACAGTCGGTGGCGGGGGTGTTAACGCGAGACGGTAACGGTTCAGCAGCACACCGCCCAGGCAGCCACCCACTGAAGGAGGGAAAGAGCGTGAAATCCTGAGCACCTGGTGGCAGTTTCTACACAAGTGTCTACAGCTGGTGCTCTGAGTCTGCAGCAACACAGCCAGCTGTGTTCCCTTCCTCCCTCTCCTTCCCTCCTTCCCTCCCTCCCTCCCTCCCTCCTCAGTATAACACTATAGAGTGTCTGACAGAGGGTAGGCTATAGGTTGGAAGAACTGGGCCTGGACAGAAAACTATAGGTTTTCTAATTAGGCAGCTAATTAGAAAACCAGATGTGTGTTTGCCAGTTTGAGCCATTCAGTGACTGTAATGTTCTGAGTAGAACATTAGAAAATTAGTGGCGTGATCACTACAGTTGTGGAGGACTGTAATGTTCCTGTTGACCAGCCTGAAACAAGTCACACCTGTCTGATTAACATCATTCACTTGGTTAGACCTTCCATTCACATGACATTTTAGTCATTCAGCAGATGCTCTTATCCAGATCGACTTACAGTAAGATAGGTGAGACAAACACATACAGTGTCACAGTCATAGTAAGTACATTTTCTGTCTCTCAGGCTACCTTCTCAGCTCCTGCTCTCTGTCCCTCTCAGCCCCTGCTCTCTGTCCCTCTCAGCCCCTGCTCTCTGTCCCTCTCAGCCCCTGCTCTCTGTCCCTCTCAGCCCCTGCTCTCTGTCCCTCTCAGCCCCTGCTCTCTGTCCCTCTCAGCCCCTGCTCTCTGTCCCTCTCAGCCCCTGCTCTCTGTCCCTCTCAGCCCCTGCTCTCTGTCCCTCTCAGCCCCTGCTCTCTGTCCCTCTCAGCCCCTGCTCTCTGTCCCTCTCAGCCCCTGCTCTCTGTTCCATGGAGGTGTGGACAATTAATAACCCCAGTTACTTCCTGTCTTAATGACTGACACACCGGGCATTAAAAGGTGGCAGAGGGTCGAAGGGCACTGGGCTCTGTCAACTAGGGCACATCACACCACTGTCTGGCACTCATTAATCAGGACAACAAGGAGGAGCCTGTGTGTGTGTGTGTGTGTGTGTGTGTGTGTGTGTGTGTGTGTGTGTGTGTGTGTGTGTGTGTGTGTGTGTGTGTGTGTGTGTGTGTGTGTGTGTGTGTGTGTGTGTGTGTGTGTGTGTGTGTGAGAGAGAGAGGGGGATGAGCGAGGGAAAAGGAAGGAGTATTTCTTATAGAGGGGAGACGAGAGACAGAATTGTGACGGAATCAACTAGCTGGTACAGTAAGTCAGGAAGCTGAAGAGAATATATATCCTGGGGTGGTGGGGGATATAATGGGAACTACATAACATCACTACATAACATCACTACATAACAAGAGAATATATATCCTGAGGGTGGTGGGGGATATAATGGGAACTACATAACATCACTACATAACATCACTACATAACAAGAGAATATATATCCTGAGGGTGGTGGGGGATATAATGGGAACTACATAACATCACTACATAACATCACTACATAACAAGAGAATATATATCCTGAGGGTGGTGGGGGATATAATGGGAACTACATAACATCACTACATAACATCACTACATAACAAGAGAATATATATCCTGAGGGTGGTGGGGGATATAATGGGAACTACATAACATCACTACATAACAAGAGAATATATATCCTGAGGGTGGTGGGGGATATAATGGGAACTACATAACATCACTACATAACAAGAGAATATATATCCTGAGGGTGGTGGGGGATATAATGGGAACTACATAACATCACTACATAACATCACTACATAACAAGAGAATATATATCCTGAGGGTGGTGGGGGATATAATGGGAACTACATAACATCACTACATAACAAGAGAATATATATCCTGAGGGTGGTGGGGGATATAGTGGGAACTACATAACATCACTACATAACAAGAGAATATATATCCTGAGGGTGGTGGGGGATATAATGGGAACTACATAACATCACTACATAACAAGAGAATATATATCCTGAGGGTGGTGGGGGATATAATGGGAACTACATAACATCACTACATAACAAGAGAATATATATCCTGAGGGTGGTGGGGGATATAATGGGAACTACATAACATCACTACATAACATCACTACATAACAAGAGAATATATATCCTGAGGGTGGTGAGGGATATAATGGGAACTACATAACATCACTACATAACATCACTACATAACAAGAGAATATATATCCTGGGGTGGTGGGGGATATAATGGGAACTACATAACATCACTACATAACATCACTACATAACAAGAGAATATATATCCTGGGGTGGTGGGGGATATAATGGGAACTACATAACATCACTACATAACATCACTACATAACAAGAGAATATATATCCTGGGGTGGTGGGGGATATAATGGGAACTACATAACATCACTACATAACAAGATAATATATCCTGAGGGTGGTGGGGGATATAGTGGGAACTACATAACATCACTACATAACAAGAGAATATATATCCTGAGGGTGGTGGGGGATATAATGGGAACTACATAACATCACTACATAACAAGAGAATATATATCCTGAGGGTGGTGGGGGATATAATGGGAACTACATAACATCACTACATAACAAGAGAATATATATCCTGAGGGTGGTGAGGGATATAATGGGAACTACATAACATCACTACATAACAAGAGAATATATATCCTGAGGGTGGTGGGGGACATAGTGGGAACTACATAACATCACTACATAACAAGAGAATATATATCCTGAGGGTGGTGGTGGATATAGTGGGAACTACATAACATCACTACATAACAAGATAATATATATCCTGAGGGTGGTTGGGGATATAGTGGGAACTACATTACATCACTACATAACAAGAGAATATATATCCTGAGGGTGGTGGTGGATATAGTGGGAACTACATAACATCACTACATAACATCACTACATAACAAGAGAATATATATCCTGAGGGTGGTGGGGGATATAGTGGGAACTACATAACATCACTACATAACAAGAGAATATATATCCTGAGGGTGGTGAGGGATATAGTGGGAACTACATAACATCACTACATAACAAGATAATATATATCCTGAGGGTGGTGGTGGATATAGTGGGAACTACATAACATCACTACATAACAAGATAATATATATCCTGAGGGTGGTGAGGGATATAATGGAAACTACATAACATCACTACATAACATCACTACATAACAAGAGAATATATATCCTGGGGTGGTGGGGGATATAGTGGGAACTACATAACATCACTACATAACAAGAGAATATATATCCTGAGGGTGGTGGGGGATATAGTGGGAACTACATAACATCACTACATAACAAGATAATATATATCCTGAGGGTGGTGGGGGATATAGTGGGAACTACATAACATCACTACATAACAAGATAATATATATCCTGAGGGTGGTGAGGGATATAATGGGAACTACATAACATCACTACATAACAAGATAATATATATCCTGAGGGTGGTGATGGATATAGTGGGAACTACATAACATCACTACATAATAAGAAAATATATATCCTGAGGGTGGTGGGGGATATAGTGGGAACTACATAACATCACTACATAACAAGAGAATATATATCCTGAGGGTGGTGGTGGATATAATGGGAACTACATAACATCACTACATAACAAGAGAATATATATCCTGAGGGTGGTGGTGGAATACATATTCTGAGGGTGGTGGATATAATGGGAACTATATAACATCACTACATAACAAGAGAATATATATCCTGAGGGTGGTGGTGGATATAATGGGAACTACATAACATCACTACATAACAAGAGAATATATATCCTGAGGGTGGTGGGGGATATAGTGGGAACTACATAACATCACTACATAACAAGAGAATATATATCCTGAGGGTGGTGGGGGATATAATGGGAACTACATAACATCACTACATAACAAGAGAATATATATCCTGAGGGTGGTGGGGGATATAGTGGGAACTACATAACATCACTACATAACAAGATAATATATATCCTGAGGGTGGTGATGGATATAGTGGGAACTACATAACATCACTACATAACAAGAAAATATATATCCTGAGGGTGGTGGGGGATATAGTGGGAACTACATAACATCACTACATAACAAGAGAATATATATCCTGAGGGTGGTGAGGGATATAGTGGGAACTACATAACATCACTACATAACAAGAGAATATATATCCTGAGGGTGGTGAGGGATATAGTGGGAACTACATAACATCACTACATAACAAGAGAATATATATCCTGAGGGTGGTGAGGGATATAGTGGGAACTACATAACATCACTACATAACATCACTACATAACAAGAGAATATATCCTGAGGGTGGTGAGGGATATAGTGGGAACTACATAACATCACTACATAACAAGAGAATATATATCCTGGGGTGGTGACGGTTATAGTGGGAACTACATAACATCACTACATAACAAGAGAATATATATCCTGGGGTGGTGGGGGATATAGTGGGAACTACATAACATCACTACATAACAAGAGAATATATCCTGAGGGTGGTGTTGGATATAATGGGAACTACATAACATCACTACATAACATCACTACATAACAAGAGAATATATATCCTGAGGGTGGTGGGGGATATAATGGGAACTACATAACATCACTACATAACAAGAGAATATATCCTGAGGGTGGTGGGGGATATAGTGGGAACTACATAACATCACTACATAACAAGAGAATATATATCCTGAGGGTGGTGGTGGATATAGTGGGAACTACATAGCATAACATCACTACATAACATCACTACATAACAAGAGAATATATATCCTGAGGGTGGTGAGGGATATAGTGGGAACTACATAACATCACTACATAACAAGAGAATATATATCCTGAGGGTGGTGGGGGATATAGTGGGAACTACATAACATCACTACATAACAAGAGAATATATATCCTGAGGGTGGTGGGGGATATAATGGGAAGTACATAACATCACTACTAATGCACTACATAACATCACTACTAATGCACTACATAACATCACTACTAATGCACTACATAACATGTCTCAGTAAGAAACAGACAGATGTTGAAACCAAACCCCTCTACTGCTAGACTACACCACCCCGAGATGAAACTCAGTCAGACGGACCACATCACATCACAGCCTCCAAAAACAAACGTTTAATTATGCCGAATCGCCTAAATTAACAGTCGACGAGCCACAGCTTTCAAGTCCACCTCTAAATAGCATTCGATCAAAGCGTGATGGATTTTATGTCCTTAAAAACACATCTGAAGTGCATTCCGGATGGTAAAAACACAAACAATTAAAGACTAATAAGAGGCTCCAACTGTTAGACGTCTGGAATCCCATCATTTTATGTGTGGATATTTCACACAGTAAAAGTTCCGTTCGTTGTAAACCACAAAGACACGCCGACTCATAAGGAGGGATGAGATGTAAAAGGATCCTGGTCGTTGTAAACCTCATAAGGAGGGATGAGATGTAAAAGGATCCTGGTCGTTGTAAACCTCATAAGGAGGGATGAGATGTAAAAGGATCCTGGTCGTTGTAAACCTCATAAGGAGGGATGAGATGTAAAAGGATCCTGGTCGTTGTAAACCTCATAAGGAGGGATGAGATGTAAAGGATCCTGGTCGTTGTAAACCTCATAAGGAGGGATGAGATGTAAAAGGATCCTGGTCGTTGTAAACCTCATAAGGAGGGATGAGATGTAAAAGGATCCTGGTCGTTGTAAACCTCATAAGGAGGGATGAGATGTAAAAGGATCCTGGTCGTTGTAAACCTCATAAGGAGGGATGAGATGTAAAAGGATCCTGGTCGATTGTAAACCTCATAAGGAGGGATGAGATGTAAAAGGATCCTGGTCGTTGTAAACCTCATAAGGAGGGATGAGATGTAAAAGGATCCTGGTCGTTGTAAACCTCATAAGGAGGGATGAGATGTAAAAGGATCCTGGTCGTTGTAAACCTCATAAGGAGGGATGAGATGTAAAAGGATCCTGGTCGTTGTAAACCTCATAAGGAGGGATGAGATGTAAAAGGATCCTGGTCGTTGTAAACCTCATAAGGAGGGATGAGATGTAAAAAGGATCCTGGTCGTTGTAAACCTCATAAGGAGGGATGAGATGTAAAAGGATCCTGGTCGTTGTAAACCTCATAAGGAGGGATGAGATGTAAAAGGATCCTGGTCGTTGTAAACCTCATAAGGAGGGATGAGATGTAAAAGGATCCTGGTCATTGTAAACCTCATAAGGAGGGATGAGATGTAAAAGGATCCTGGTCGTTGTAAACCTCATAAGGAGGGATGAGATGTAAAAGGATCCTGGTCGTTGTAAACCTCATAAGGAGGGATGAGATGTAAAAGGATCCTGGTCGTTGTAAACCTCATAAGGAGGGATGAGATGTAAAAGGATCCTGGTCGTTGTAAACCTCATAAGGAGGGATGAGATGTAAAAGGATCCTGGTCGTTGTAAACCTCATAAGGAGGGATGAGATGTAAAAGGATCCTGGTCGTTGTAAACCTCATAAGGAGGGATGAGATGTAAAAGGATCCTGGTCGTTGTAAACCTCATAAGGAGGGATGAGATGTAAAAGGATCCTGGTCGTTGTAAACCTCATAAGGAGGGATGAGATGTAAAAGGATCCTGGTCGTTGTAAACCTCATAAGGAGGGATGAGATGTAAAAGGATCCTGGTCGTTGTAAACCTCATAAGGAGGGATGAGATGTAAAATGATCCTGGTCGTTGTAAACCTCATAAGGAGGGATGAGATGTAAAAGGATCCTGGTCGTTGTAAACCTCATAAGGAGGGATGAGATGTAAAAGGATCCTGGTCGTTGTAAACCTCATAAGGAGGGATGAGATGTAAAAGGATCCTGGTCGTTCTATAAACGTCACTTTGACATGCCAGTTTATTTCAGACTGGTTCATTTATCTTGAAAGGGGTTTGATTTATGAAATGGCAGTTTGGGAATCATGTTTCAACTACTAATGTCCACTTTTCTTGGCTAAACATCCCACCACAGTGCTCTTATTCCTCTATTTATATATAGTGCTTTCAGTCTGTACATTTACATTTGAGTCATTCACCAGACACACGTTTTATTTGATTGTTTTTATTTAACATTTATTTAACTAGACAATTCAGTTAAGAACAAATTCCTATTTACACTGAAGGCCGACCCTGGGCCAAACCCGGACGACACTGGGCCAAACCCGGACGACCCCGGGCCAAACCCGGACGACACTGGGCCAAACCCGGACGACCCCGGGCCAAACCCGGACGACCCCGGGCCAAACCCGGACGACACTGGGCCAAACCCGGACGACACTGGGCCAAACCCGGGCGACCCGGGCCAAACCCGGACGACACTGGGCCAAACCCGGACGACCCGGGCCAAACCCGGACGACACTGGGCCAAACCCGGACGACCCGGGCCAAACCCGGGACGACACTGGGCCAAACCCGGACGACACTGGGCCAAACCCGGACGACACTGGGCCAAACCCGGACGACCCCGGGCCAAACCCGGACGACACTGGGCCAAACCCGGACGACCCCGGGCCAAACCCGGACGACACTGGGCCAAACCCGGACGACCCCGGGCCAAACCCGGACGACACTGGGCCAAACCCGGACGACCCCGGGCCAAACCCGGACGACACTGGGCCAAACCCGGACGACACTGGGCCAACCCCGGACGACACTGGGCCAAACCCGGACGACACCGGGCCAAACCCGGACGGCACTGGGCCAAACACGGACGACACTGGGCCAATTGTGAGCCGCCCTATGGGACTCTCAATCACGAATCGAACCAGGGTCTGTAGTGACACCTCTAGCACTGAGGTGCAGTGCCTTAGACCGCTGCGCCACTCGGGAGCCCCACTGACCTAGAGCGACTCACAGTAAAGGGCATTCATCTTAAGGCAGCCAGGTGACACGACTACATACAGAATCACAGTCAGAGTAGCCCTTCTCTCATGCACATTCTGGGAATCCCTCCACTCTCCCTCTGTCATCCATCCAGACACTGCCCAGGCAGGCAGGCACCTTCCAGGTGAATGATTGACCCTGGTGGATTAGTGTAGGCACCCTTCAGGTATTAACAGCAGCAGTCATCAACATGGTCACATGATGCCTCCAATCCATCAGCCATTCTCCTCTATTTGGCTTATCTTGATAAGAGGAGCGGGTTACTTATTGGCACCCTGGTAGACACACACACACACGCACACGCACGCACGCACGCACGCACGCACACACACACACGCACACACACACACACACACACACACACACACACACACACACACACACACACACACACACACACCTCTGGGAGTTGACCCTGATATAGTTGAATCTGTCTCTATGGAAGACAGCTCGTTAACCAGCGTTATGTGGGGACAGGGTGTATTTTAAGCAATTAATTTGCAACTCGGGAGCCAAACTGGAACTTTTAAATATTGACCACTGCACTGAGAAAATGAAAGAGAAGAAAGTATTTGGGAGTATCATTATGCATAGAAGCATCCAGGAGATTGAGTAGACCTGACATTTGACCTCTTATAGCCCTGCCTGATGGTTAACGTGATTGGCTACAGTGTGAGAGCCAATGATCTATTAAGAATTAGCTCCCTGACTGTTACACAAGGCTGTAGGTTTGGAATGAAGTGTGTCACTGCACAGCAGTGTGTGTGCTCTGTCCCTCTGTCCCTCTGTCCCTCTGTCACCCTGTCCCTCTGTCCCTCTGTCCCTCTGTCCCTCTGTCACCCTGTCCCTCTGTCCCTCTGTCCCTCTGTCACCCTGTCCCTCTGTCCCTCTGTCCCTCTGTCACCCTGTCCCTCTGTCACCCTGTCCCTCTGTCACCCTGTCCCTCTGTCCCTCTGTCCCTCTGTCACCCTGTCCCCCTGTCCCTCTGTCCCTCTGTCCCTCTGTCACCCTGTCCCTCTGTCACCCTGTCCCTCTGTCCCTCTGTCCCTCTGTCACCCTGTCACTTCTTCCCTTTCTCTCTACTCTCTATGGCTTTGTATCTGGTCTCTCTCGACAGCCGGCGCCTGGGAGTTTTCCAAGCAATGTTCCAGCATGGTTCAGGTTGGCAAGGTGGTTCAGTATAAAGGGTTTTTGTAAGGAGTGTTGAGTAACAAATAAATAAATAAACTACACAAAAGTGTCCCATTTATTTTCTCTATCAAGAGAACTTATTTTGGAGGATGAAGTTGACAGCTCAACAAGTATCAATAATCAACCGGGTATCACAGTCGTGAGTGTCACAGGAGCGTAGCATCCTGTCTTTCTAGCTAGGTTGTAGTTTTTTATCATCCTGTCTTTCTAGCTAGGTTGTAGTTTTTATCATCCTGTCTTTCTAGCTAGGTTGTAGTTTTTATCATCCTGTCTTTCTAGCTAGGTTGTAGTTTTTATCATCCTGTCTTTCTAGCTAGGTTGTAGTTTTTATCATCCTGTCTTTCTAGCTAGGTTGTAGTTTTTATCATCCTGTCTTTCTAGCTAGGTTGTAGTTTTTATCATCCTGTCTTTCTAGCTAGGTTGTAGTTTTTATCATCCTGTCTTTCTAGCTAGGTTGTAGTTTTTATCACCCTGTCTTTCTAGCTAGGTTGTAGTTTTTATCATCCTGTCTTTCTAGCTAGGTTGTAGTTTTTATCATCCTGTCTTTCTAGCTAGGTTGTAGTTTTTATCATCCTGTCTTATCTGGGTAGGTTGTAGTTTTTATCACCCTGTCTTATCTGGGTAGGTTGTAGTTTTTATCACCCTGTCTTATCTGGGTAGGTTGTAGTTTTATCATCCTGTCTTATCTGGGTAGGTTGTAGTTTTTATCACCCTGTCTTATCTGGGTAGGTTGTAGTTTTTATTATCCTGTCTTATCTGGGTAGGTTGTAGTTTCTTGTCCACACTGTGTTACTGCAGAGCCTAGTGCCACGTGTTGTTGGCTTGGTGCCCGTGGTGTGTGCTTGGTGCCTGTGGTGTGTGCTTGGTGCCTGTGGTGTGCTCCGTGGTGTGTGCTTGGTGCCCGTGGTGTGTGCTTGGTGCCCGTGGTGTGCTCCGTGGTGTGTGCTTGGTGCCTGTGGTGTGTGCTTGGTGCCTGTGGTGTGCTCCATGGTGTGTGCTTGGTGCCCGTGGTGTGTGCTTGGTGTCCGTGGTGTGTGCTTGGTGCCCGTGGTGTGCTCTGTGGTGTGTGCTTGGTGCCCATGGTGTGTGCTTGGTGCCCGTGGTGTGTGCTTGGTGCCCGTGGTGTGCTCCGTGGTGTGTGCTTGGTGCCCGTGGTGTGCTCTGTGGTGTGTGCTTGGTTTGTGGTGTGTGCTTGGTGCCCGTGGTGTGCTCCATGGTGTGTGCTTGGTGCCCGTGGTGTGCTCTGTGGTGTGTGCTTGGTGCCCATGGTGTGTGCTTGGTGCCCGTGGTGTGTGCTTGGTGCCCGTGGTGTGCTCCGTGGTGTGTGCTTGGTGCCCGTGGTGTGCTCCGTGGTGTGTGCTTGGTTTGTGGTGTGTGCTTGGTGCCCGTGGTGTGCTCCATGGTGTGTGCTTGGTGCCCGTGGTGTGCTCCATGGTGTGTGCTTGGTGCCCGTGGTGTGTGCTTGGTGCCCGTGGTGTGCTCCGTGGTGTGTGCTTGGTGCCCGTGGTGTGCTCCGTGGTGTGTGCTTGGTGCCCGTGGTGTGCTCCGTGGTGTGTGCTTGGTGCCCGTGGTGTGCTCCGTGGTGTGTGCTTGGTGCCCGTGGTGTGCTCCGTGGTGTGTGCTCCCTGCTCCACAGTATTAGTGTGTTTGTCAGAGTGTGGATTCATCTGCCGGAGTGGGGAAGTGTGTGAGCGTGCTAGCAAGGGGATCACAGGTGTGTTTCTGCGCTCCGCAGAGAGAGCCCCCACCGCCCAACCCCCACGTCCCTATGCATCCTGGGTAATATCAGCCCACAGAGCACCTGCGTCCCTCTCCCACTCACCCCACACACACCTCTAATAGCAGCTTATCAGGCAGTAATATGGTTTCTGTAATGCCCAGCTGTGGTTACTCAGCCCCACAATATACACACACACACAATACACACTCACACACGTATACACACACACACACACACACACACACACACACACACACACTGTCCCTGCAGTCTCAATAAGCACATCCTGTACTGTCCAACTGACTCTGTTAGCATTAGGGTAGCTAGACCACCACACAGACAGACAGTGCCACACAGATGGATAAATGGAGCTCTGTCTTTCTGTCACACACACACACACACACCACACACACACACTGCAGCGTGATGACAGCCCCCCCCCCACCCCACTCCTGAGTAACCAGAGGAACCCTTACCCCTGAGGAACCAGAGGAACCCTTACCCCTGAGGAACCAGAGGAACCCTTACCCCTGCTGTGATGATGGAAACATGGCAGACTGGGCACAAATCCTGCGTCCAGATTCTCCACCATTTTCCCAAAGTGTGCACTTGCCTTGCACACTTTCTTGTATGGATTTAGCAATGGTGGAAACTCCTTCTTGCCAATACTTAGAACATTCCTATGCTTTTAAAATGACAGGGAGAGTACAGGGGTGGAGAATTGGGACAGTGCAATGCAAATCGCAGCCTTATTCTCCCCTTCTCCGATAGGCCTGTTAGCCTGCCAGTCAACATTGTGGCCAACTCTAATCCAATAGCAAACAGGAGACTGGGTTATGACCCACCTCTCCATTGTTGTTCCTGATTGAGCCTCTCTCTGTATAATCTCTGTAATCAATGCCAGTCTCAGACCTCGGGGGCTGAGAGGGGCGCGGGGGGCTGAGAGGGGCGGGGGACTGAGAGGGGAGCGGGGGGCTGAGAGGGGCGCGGGGGGCTGAGAGGGGATTTAAAGGGGTTAATGCTCAGCCAATTGAGCGAATAATGAGTTCAATTAGTTGATCCAAGGGGCTCAGGGCAGAATTAGGAGCAGAAGATCCAGCAAGCTGCTCTCTGTCCCGGGAAGGGAAGAAGGAGGGCGAAGGAGAGAGGGGGAGGGGAGAGGGAGGGGGAAGGAGAGAGGGGGAGGGAAGAGGGAGGGGGAAGGAGAGAGGGGGAGGGGAGAGGGAGGGGGAAGGAGAGAGGGGGAGGGAAGAGGGATAGGGAAGGAGAGAGGGGGAGGGAAGAGGGGGAAGGGAAGAGGGAGGGGGAAGGAGAGAGGGGGAGGGGGAAGGAGAGAGTGGGAAGGAGAGAGGGGGAGGGGGAAGGAGAGAGGGGGAAGGAAGAGGGAGGGGGAAGGGGGGGGGAGGGGAAGGAGGAGGGGGAGAGGGAGGGGAAGGAGAGGGGGAGGGAGAGGAAGGGGAGGGAGAGAGGGGGAGGATAACTGGGGTGGAGATTATCCACATGGTGGATAATAAATACTATACTTTCAAATTGTTATCAGGTGCCCTGGCAGGCGAGCAGGACAGTAAAGAGAGAGAGAGAGAGAAAGAGAGAGAGAGAGAGAGAGAGAGAGAGAGAGAGAGAGAGAGAGAGAGAGGACTAGAGGCTAAGTGGTGTTAGACTGTACTCATTTAAAATGACACAAACAAAATAATCTTATGTTGATCCAGGTGACAACGCTTCTTCCCCCTCAGGAGACTGGAAAGATTCTGCATGGGTCCTCAGATCCTCAAAAATGTCTACAGCTGCTCCATTGAGAGCATCTTGACTGGCTGCATCGCCGCTTGGTATGCAACTGCTTGGCATCTGACCGCAAGGTGCTACAGAGGGTAGTGGGTACTGGGCTGAGTTCCCTGCCATCCAGGACCTCTATACATTTCAGAGGAAGGCCCTAAATATTGTCAAGGACTCCAGCCACCCAAGTCATAGATTGTTCTTTCTGCTACCGCACAGGAAGCGGTACCGATGCACCAAGTCTGGAACCAACAGGACCCTGAACATCTTCGACCCACAAGCCATGAGACTGCTAAATAGTTAGTGAAATAGTTAACCAAATAGCTGCCAGGGCTACCTGCACTGACCCTTTTTGCACTAACTTTTTAAAAACTACTTCATGCGCTGCTACTGTTTATTATCTGTTACTTGTATTCCTAATTATATGTACAAAACTAAATGACCTTGTACCTCTGCACATTGACTTGGTACTGGTACCCCTTGTATAGGGTGGCTGGAGTCATATAGGGTGGCTGGAGTCTTAACTAGGGTGGCTGGAGTCTTTGACAATTTTTAGGGCCTGGTATAGAGATCCTGGGTGGCAGGAAGCTTGACTCCGGGGATGTACAAGGCCGTACACACTACCCTCTGTAGTGCCTTGTGGTCGGAGGCCGACCAGTTGCCATACAAGGCAGTGATGCAATCAGTCAGGATGCTCTCGATGGTGCAGCTGTAAAACCTTTTGAGGATCTGAGGACCCATGCCAAATATTTTCAGTCTCCTGAGGGGGAATAGGTTTTGTCATGCCCTCTTCACGACTGTCTTGGTGCGTTTGGACCATGTTAGTTTGTTGGTGATGTGGGCGCCAAGGAACTTGAAGCTCTCAACCTGCTCCACTGCAGCCCCGTCGATGAGAATGGGGGCGTGCTCGGTCCTCCTTTTCCTATAGTCCACATGTTATCATTGACTTGGTACTGATACTCCTTGTATATTGTCAAGTTATCATTGACTCAGTACTGGTACTCCTTGTACATAGTCAAGTTATCATTTTATTTTACCTTTATTTAACTAGGCAAGTCAGTTAAGAACAAATTCTTATTTTCAATGACAGCCTAGGAACAGTGGGTTAACTGCCTGTTCAGGGGCAGAACGACAGATTTGTACCTTGTCAGCTTTTGAACTTGCAACCTTCCGGTTACTAGTCCAACGCTCTAACCACTAGGCTACCCTGCCGCCCGAAACTGGTACTCCATATATATAATGACCCTAGCCTGCCTGTTCAGGGGCGGTACTGGTACTCCATATTTGTACCTTGTCAGCCCTGCCGGGGTACTTTGAACTTGCAACCTTCCGGTTACTAGTCCAACGCTCTAACCACTATATATATATATATATATATATATATATATATATATATATATATATATATATATATATATATATATATATATATATATATATATATATGGAGTACCCTACCGCCCGAAGGCGGTACTGGTACTCCATATATATATATATATTGTATATAGTCAAGTTATCATTACTCATTATGTATCTATTATTACTTGTATTATTTAGTGTTTTACTTTTCTGTTACATCTCTATTTCTCTATGAGTTGTTGGGAAGGGCCCATAAGCATTTCACTGCTAGTCCACATCTGTTGTTGACAAAGCATGTGTTGAATACAATTAGATTTGTGTAAAGCCAGTGTGTCTATGTATGCGGAGGACTCAACACTACACGTCAGCTACTACAGCAACCTAAATGACTACAGCACTTAACAAAGAGCTGCAGTTAGATTCAGAATGGGTGGAAAGGGATAAGTTAGTCCTACATGTTTCTAAAACTAAAAGCATTGTATTTGGGACAAATCATTCACTAATCCCTAAACCTCAATTATATCTTGTAATGAATAATGTGGAAATTGAGCAGGTTGAGGTGACTAAACTGCTTGGAGAAACACTAGATTGTAAACTGTCATGGTCAAAACATATTGATGCAGTAGTAGCTAAGATGGGGAGAAGTCTGTCCATAATAAAGCACTGCTCTGCCTTCTTAACAACACTATCAACAAGGCAGGTCCTACAGGCTCTAGTTTCTACCTTCATAACAACACTATCAACAAGGCAGGTCCTACAGGCTCTAGTTTCTACCTTCTTAACAACACTATCAACAAGGCAGGTCCTACATTTTATTTAACCTTTGTTTAACCAGGTAGGCCAGTTGAGAACAAGTTCTCATTTACAACTGCAACCTGACCAAGATAGGTCAGTACAGGTGCATCAAAGCTGGGACCGAGAGACGGAAAAACAGCTTCTATCTTTAAGGCCATCAGACTGCTAAACAGCCATCACTAACTCAGAGAGGCTGCTGCCTACATTGAGACCCAATCACTGGCCACTTCAATAAATGGACCACTAGTCACTCTAAATAATGCACTCTAAATAATGCCACTTTAATCATGTTTACATATCTTACATTACTCATATCATATGTATATACTGTATTTTATACCATCTTTTGCACCTTGCCTATGCCGCTCGGCCATCGCTCATCCATATATTTATATGTACATATTCTCATTCACCCCTTTAGTTTTGTGTGTATTAGGTAATTGTTGGGGAATTTGTAGATTACTTGTTAGATATTACTGCACTGTCGGAACTAGAAGCACAAGCATTTCGCTACACTCGCATTACCATCTGCTAACCATGTGTATGTGACCAATAAAATGTGATTTGATTTGATGTAAGTACCTTAATGTGTTTGGACACCAGGAACAGTAGCTGCTGCCTTGACAACAGCTAATGGGGATTGCTAATAAATTGGATCAAACAAATGGCCTTAGTTTACCTGGTTCTTAATCCAATTGAAATAGCTAGCTAGCGTAGCTTAGGGATAGCTACAGCTGGGTAGCCTTTCTAGCTAGCTGATATTTCTCTGTCAAATCACAGTTATGCCAAGATACTGTAGCAAGAAGTACCAGTGTCTGAAATGTATTTCATGAGACTCTTATTCTACAACACCTTGCTACAAAAGTAGCTTGCAAGTTTTGTCACGTGTAAAGACATGTTACCGTGAAACAATATCAGCAACTGCAAGTTGAATGCCCGGTCTTCAGTCAGCTCAGCTGTTAATACAATATTCTATAATTGGCTAGTTTTGTCTGGTCTCTCCTTATGTCCACTGCTAGATCTTTCCCGGGGACAAATCCCAGAACTAAAATCCCTGCAGATGCAGGCTACATGTGGACATTGCACGAACATGGCCTGCTTAAATATATTTATCAACAAAAAAAATTAATGGGTGTGTTTGTTTTACAAAGACAAAAGATTTTCTGCTGTAAATAGGATTATATTTACAAAGACAGTATGCCTACTCTTTACCCAGCAAATGGAAATAAGTTGTGTGTAGAACCACAGATGGAACAATAAGCATCAACATCTTTGGTCCAACGTCAGCTGTCCCAGAACTAGCATGGCATTCTGTTCTATTTCTATGATCTAGTCTAAAGTTCTGTCTGTCTGACACCACTGACATGTACAGCTCTCTGGGTGAGGTTCTGTCTGTCTAACACCACTGACATGTACAGCTCTCTGGGTAAGGTTCTGTATGTCTAACACCACTGACATTTACAGCTCTCTGGGTAAGGTTCTGTCTGTCTAACACCACTGACATGTACAGCTCTCTGGGTAAGGTTCTGTATGTCTAACACCACTGACATGTACAGCTCTCTGGGTAAGGTTCTGTCTGTCTAACCACACTGACATGTACAGCTCTCTGGGTGAGGTTCTGTCTGTCTAACCACACTGACATGTACAGCTCTCTGGGTGAGGTTCTGTCTGTCTAACACCACTGACATGTACAGCTCTCTGGGTGAGGTTCTGTCTATCTAACCACACTGACATGTACAGCTCTCTGGGTGAGGTTCTGTCTGTCTAACCACACTGACATGTACAGCTCTCTGGGTGAGGTTCTGTCTGTCTAACCACACTGACATGTACAGCTCTCTGGGTAAGGTTCTGTCTGTCTAACCACACTGACATGTACAGCTCTCTGGGTGGGGTTCTGTCTGTCTAACACCACTGACATGTACAGCTCTCTGGGTAAGGTTCTGTCTGTCTAACACCACTGACATGTACAGCTCTCTGGGTAAGGTTCTGTCTGTCTAACCACACTGACATGTACAGCTCTCTGAGTGAGGTCCTGTCTGTCTAACCACACTGACATGTACAGCTCTCTGGGTAAGGTTCTGTCTGTCTAACCACACTGACATGTACAGCTCTCTGGGTAAGGTTTTGTCTGTCTAACCACACTGACATGTACAGCTCTCTGAGTGAGGTCCTGTCTGTCTAACACCACTGACATGTACAGCTCTCTGGGTGAGGTTCTGTCTGTCTAACACCACTGACATGTCTCTTTTTCCCCTCCAGATACAAACTAATACATACCAACAACAACTTACAGACAAACACAAACAATGACTACATCTCCTCTGACCAGACCTGCATGCTCACACCCAATGGTGTAAAGTACTGAAGTAAAAATACTTTAAAGTACTACGTAAGTAGTTTTTTGGGGTACCTGTACTTTACTATTTATATTTTTGACTACTTTTACATTTACTTCACTATATTCCTGTCACGTTCTGACCTTTATTTCTGTTGTTTTTTGTCATTATTTAGTATGGTCAGGGCGTGAGTTGGGTGGGCAGTCTATGTTTGTTTTTCTATGATTTTGGGATTTCTACGTTTCGGCCTAGTATGGTTCTCAATCAGAGGCAGGTGTCATTAGTTGTCTCTGATTGAGAATCATACTTAGGTAGCCTGGGTTGCACTGTTTGTTTGTGGGTGATTGTCTATGTTGATGGCTTGTTTCAGCACAGTTCTCATTAGCGTCACGGATGTTATTTCGTTTTTGTATAGTGTTTTTGTATAGTGTTTCAGTATAGTGTTTCAGTGTTCAGTGTTTTCTTTATTAAAATTCATGATGAACACATATCACACCGCATTTTGGTCCTCCGATCCTTCTCGCCTCTCCTCTTCAGATGAAGAGGAGGACGACCGTGACAATTCCTTAAGAAAATATTGTACTTTTTACACCATACATTTTCTTTGACACCGGAAAGTACTCGATACATTTTGAATTAGTAGGACAGGAAAATAGTCAAATTCATGCACTTATCAACCGAACATCCCTGGTCATCCCTATTGCCTCTGATCTGGTGGACTCACTAAACAGAGAACATCTCTGGGCATCTCTACTATCTCTGATCTGGAGGACTCACTAAACAGAGAACATCCCTGGTCATCCCTACTGCCTCTGATCTGGCAGACTCACTAAACAGAGAACATCCCTGGTCATCTCTACTGCCTCTGATCTGGCGGACTCACTAAACAGAGAACATCCCTGGTCATCTCTACTGCCTCTGATCTGGCAGACTCACTAAACAGAGAACATCCCTGGTCATCCCTACTGCCTCTGATCTGGCAGACTCACTAAATAGAGAACATCCCTGGTCATCCCTACTGCCTCTGATCTGGAGGACTCACTAAATAGAGAACATCCCAGGTCATCCCTACTGCCTCTGATCTGGAGGACTCACTAAATAGAGAACATCCCAGGTCATCCCTACTGCCTCTGATCTGGCAGACTCACTAAATAGAGAACATCCCTGGTCATCCCTACTGCCTCTGATCTGGAGGACTCACTCAACAGAGAATATCCCTGGTCATCTCTACTGCCTCTGATCTGGAGGACTCACTAAACAGAGAACATCCCTGGTCATCTCTACTGCCTCTGATCTGGGGGACTCACTAAACAGAGAACTTCCCTGGTCATCTCTACTGCCTCTGATCTGGCAGACTCACTAAACAGAGAACATCCCTGGTCATCTCTACTGCCTCTGATCTGGCAGACTCACTAAACAGAGAACATCCCTGGTCATCTCTATTGCCTCTGATCTGGCAGACTCACTAAACAGAGAACTTCCCTGGTCATCTCTACTGCCTCTGATCTGGCGGACTCACTTGCTTCGTTTGTAAAATATGTCTAAATGTTGGAGTGTACCCGTGGCTTGCCGTAAATTGCCATCTGGTTTGTTTAATATAAGGAATTTAAAATGATTTATACTTTTACTTTGATACTTAAGTATATTTTACACCAAATACTTTTAGACTTTTACTCAAGTAGATTTTACTGGGTGACTTTTACTTTTACTTTTGTCATTTTCTATTAAGGTATCTTTACTTTTACTCAAGTATGACAGTTAGGTACTTTTTCCACCACTGCTCACACCCTCATCCCTGACCACACCCCCATCCCTAACCACACCCCCATCCCTGACCACACCCCCATCCCTGACCACACCCTCATCCCTGACCACACCCTCATCCCTAACCACACCCTCATCCATGACCACACCCCCATCCCTAACCACCCCCTCATTCCTGACCACACCCACCATCCCTGACCACACCCCATCCTTGACCACACCCCCATCCCTGACCACACCCCCATCCCTATGGTTTGCCACTTGGCTTTGTTTTTATCAGTTGCCCATGCTATTTCAATAATAAATCATTAGATTTTTCCATTGCGTTAATGATGGTGGATTGATTGATTTCCAAGTTCTTAGTATAAGAATTTTGGCCTTTTCATGTACAAAGAAGACCAGACAAATATTCAACATTTGCTGTGTTTGGGTAACCTTAACAAACTGCTGAAATAGAACAGCTTGTAGTCTACTTAGTTATAAAACAAGACAATTTCAGTCAAATAACTGGAAACAAGGCCAACTTAAATGACCAACAGATAAGTCAAATAACTGGAAACAAGGCCAACTTAAATGACCAACAGATAAGTCAAATAACTGGAAACAAGGCCAACTTAAATGACCAACAGATAAGTCAAATAACTGGAAACAAGGCCAACTTAAATGACCAACAGATAAGTCAAATAACTGGAAACAAGGCCAACTTAAATGACCAACAGATAAGTCAAATAACTGGAAACAAGGCCAACTTAAATGACCAACAGATAAGTCAAATAACTGGAAACAAGGCCAACTTAAATGACCAACAGATAAGTCAAATAACTGGAAACAAGGCCAACTTAAATGACCAACAGATAAGTCAATATTATATTTATTATGTTCAGTTTGCAACTAATTTCCATCTAATATGTGAGAATGTCATTTCAGTTTGTCATTCCTCATCTCAAAGAGGGTAATATCATGAATCTAGTCCCCCCCCACACTTACTCATTAACCATTCAGATGCTGATTGTAGCCAGTTTAAAAAAGGAGATTCAACATTAGGTTTCACCTGGCAACAATTGTTTTCAGAAGTTCATTTATTGGTCACTGTTTGTTTTGGAAACAGTAAGCAGATCACTGATCAACATACAGTACATCTGGAGATGTACACTCAGTTCAGTAACAACTTCATTTGAAAGTCTTCTCCCTCACGATGGCCCGTATTCATACGTCTCAGAGTGCTGATCTAGGATCAGGTCTCCCCTGTCCATGTAATCTTATTCATTATAATGTAAAAGGATAAACTGATCCGAGATCAGCACTCCTACTATGAGACACTTTGTGAATGTATCTCACACACAGAAAGCAACACATCTTCACCGATATCAAATAGAAAATATGAATAACAGCCATAATGAGGACAATAAAGTTAAGATTATTACAATAACATTAAATATGGTTTTGATTTAAGTGCTGCTAGGTTGGTGAAATGGGAACGATGTGTTGACGGTAAGGGAGAGTGAATGCATTACACACAGCCAATGCAAGGATTTCCCAGACATTATGGGAACGTTCATAGGATAACCAATCAGAACAAACTGTTCACGTCCTGTACAGTATCTCAGGGCGCTGCTCTAAGAATACGACGACAGACTCTGTGATGAAACTCATAACTGGGGCCTTGGTTTTAATCATCCTTGTGGATATGCCCATTTAATAAATGAAAACATTTTCATTTTCTAAACAATGAATCATGTTCTTACAGCAGCCTGTCATTGTCTATGACTCCATTACCCAGAGTGCATCTCTTCTCTCATTCTGAGGTACTCTGTTGTCTTTTCACCATCCCTGCCTGTCTACCTCCATAGGTCCTGAACCAACATCCACTGTGGTGTGGTAGGACTCTCCTCTACTTAAAGCCATCCTCGTGGTCTTCAGTACCAGACACGTTCTTTCCTCATCCTTTCCTCATCCGTCCATACGTTCTCTCCTCTGTTCTATCTGTTGTCATCCCTCCATCCCTCTGTCCTGGGCTTGTCTGTCTGTCGTTCCCTCCTCCAGGGCCCGAGGGGGTTATCTATGGTGCGCTCCAGAGTCATTGGGACTCTTTGGGGACGTATAGGGGGGTAAGGAGGTGGTCCGGGGGCCTGAGGCTTTTCCATTGTCCTTCTCCTCCACCCCCTCCATTCCTCCTACTCCTCTTCCTCCTCCTCCTCTTCCCTCCGTTCTGTCAGTCTCCTCGGAACCCCCCCGCCCGTCCTCGCTGGACTCGACGACGTCTGATCCCTCCGACTCAGAGAGCAGCTCCCCGTCGCGGTACTCAGTCCCTTCCACCCCCTCGCCGTCCCTCTCCTCCCCCTCCCCTGCACTGCTCATCTGGGTGGTGCTGTTGTGGTGCTTGATGTGGTAGCGCTGGTTCTGGAAGAACTTGACCAGGGTGTGCTTAGGAAGGTCCAGCTGGGCCGACAGGGTGTGGATAGCCTCCTGGTCAGGGTAGAGGCCCACGTCACCGATGAAGCTCTGCAGGATGGCCAGAGCCTCCAGGGAGATCCGGGTCCGCGACCGCAGCTTTCTGGACCCGCCACTAGAGCTGCCACTCACGCTGCCGTTGTCCTTGCCTCGAGTCCCATCCGAGTTGTGGCTCCTGGGGCCAGGCGTGGGCGTGGGGAGAGGGGATGGGTCCCGCATGGGAGATGGGGATGGGGCCTTCCTTGGAGGTAAGGGATGCCTGTGCAGTGCCTGTGGAGAAAAAGAGGAGGTGTCATGTTGAATCCCATCAGAGCAGACTGTCAACATAGGAAATCAGTCCACACACTCTAAGTAATAATCCGTCTATTCTCTAAGTAAAAATCAGTCTATACTCTAAGTAAAAATCAGTCTATTTTCTAAGTAATAATCAGTCTATACTCTAAGTAATAATCCGTCTATTCTCTAAGTAATAATCAGTCTATTTTCTAAGTAATAATCAGTCTATACTCTAAGTAATAATCAGTCTATTCTCTAAGTAATAATCAGTCTATAGTCTAAGTAATAATCAGTCTATTCTCTAAGTAATAATCAGTCTATTCTCTAAGTAATAATCAGTCTATTCTCTAAGTAATAATCAGTCTATTCTCTAAGTAATAATCAGTCTATACTCTAAGTAATAATCAGTTCATTCTCTAAGTAATAATCAGTCTATACTCTAAGTAAAAATCAGTCTATACTCTAAGTAAAAATCAGTCTATACTCTAAGTAATAATCAGTCTATTTTCTAAGTAATAATCAGTCTATTTTCTAAGTAATAATCAGTCTATTCTCTAAGTAATTCTCTAATCAGTCTATTCTCTAATAATCAGTAATAATAATCAGTCTATTTTCTAAGTAATAATCTCTAAAGTAATAATCAGTCTATTAATAATCAGTCTATACTCTAAGTAATAATCAGTCTATACTCTAAGTAATAATCAGTCTATTCTCTAAGTAATAATCAGTCTATAATAATCAGTCTATAGTCTAAGTAATAATCAGTCTATTTTCTAAGTAATAATCAGTCTATTCTAAGTAATAATCAGTCTATAGTAATAATAATCAGTCTATTTTCTAAGTAATAATCAGTCTATTTCTAAGTAATAATCAGTCTATCTCTAAGTAATAATCAGTCTATTTCTAAGTAATAATAAGTAATAATCAGTCTATTTTCTAAGTAATAATCAGTCTATACTCTAAGTAATAATCAGTCTATAGTCTAAGTAATAATCAGTCTATTCTCTAAGTAATAATCAGTCTATACTCTAAGTAATAATCAGTCTATAGTCTAAGTAATAATCAGTCTATTTATAAGTAATAATCAGTCTATTCTCTAAGTAATAATCAGTCTATAGTCTAAGTAATAATCAGTCTATTTTCTAAGTAATAATCAGTCTATACTCTAAGTAATAACCAGTCTAAATAATAATCAGTCTATTTTCTAAGTAATAATCAGTCTATACTCTAAGTAATAACCAGTCTATAGTCTAAATAATAATCAGTCTATTTTCTAAGTAATAATCAGTCTATACTCTAAGTAATAACCAGTCTATAGTCTAAGTAATAACCAGTTCATTCTCTAAGTAATAATCAGTCTATAGTCTAAGTAATAATCAGTCTATACTCTAAGTAATAATCAGTCTATAGTCTAAGTAATAACCAGTTCATTCTCTAAGTAATAATCAGTCTATAGTCTAAGTAATAATCAGTCTATACTCTAAGTAATAATCAGTCTATACTCTAAGTAATAATCAGTCTATAGTCTAAGTAATAACCAGTTCATTCTCTAACTAAGTCTGACAACACAATAAGCACATTCATATAATAAACTGAAAAACTCAACAACAACAACAGAGACAGCAGAAGAAGTTCACCTAAACATAGGATACACTTCCCCCTTAGTGGTAACTCATTTCATTGACTTTCTAGGGGGTTAGTTGTATTATAACAGAGATCCCATAGACCAGAGAGTTCCCTAGAAGCTCATAAACAACAACAGCAGCAGAGAGTGTTTCCCTGAGGAATAGGATAGACTCCCCCTCTTAGTGGCAGCCCATTAACATCCTAGGGGGTTAGTTGTACTATAACAGAGATCCCATAGACCAGAGAGTTCCCTAGAAGCTCATAAACAACAACAGCAGCAGATAGTGTTTCCCTGAGGAATAGGATAGACTCCCCCTCTTAGTGGCAGCCCATTAACATCCTAGGGGGTTAGTTGTATTATAACAGAGATCCCATAGACCAGAGAGTTCCCTAGAAGCTCATAAACAACAACAGCAGCAGAGAGTGTTTCCCTGAGGAATAGGATAGACTCCCCCTCTTAGTGGCAGCCCATTAACATCCTAGGGGGTTAGTTGTACTATAACAGAGATCCCATAGACCAGAGAGTTGCCTAGAAGCTCATAAACAACAACAGCAGCAGAGAGTGGTTCCCTGAGGAATAGGATAGACTCCCCCTCTTAGTGGCAGCCCATTAACATCCTAGGGGGTTAGTTGGAACGTGTGGTACTGGAGCTGAGATCCCATTGACCAGAGAGTTCCCTAGAAGCTCATAAACAACAACAGCAGCAGAGAGTGGTTCCCTAAGGAATAGGATAGACTCCCCCTCTTAGTGGCAGCCCATTAACATCCTAGGGGGTTAGTTGTACTATAACAGAGATCCCATAGACCAGAGAGTTCCCTAGAAGCTCATAAACAACAACAGCAGCAGAGAGTGGTTCCCTGAGGAATAGGATAGACTCCCCCCCCTCTTAGTGGCAGCCCATTAACATCCTAGGGGGTTAGTTGTACTATAACAGAGATCCCATAGACCAGAGAGTTCCCTAGAAGCTCATAAACAACAACAGCAGCAGAGAGTGGTTCCCTAAGGAATAGGATAGACTCCCCCTCTTAGTGGCAGCCCATTAACATCCTAGGGGGTTAGTTGGAACGTGTGGTACTGGAGCTGAGATCCCATTGACCAGACAGAGAGGTCCCAGTCCCAGGCCCATCACATTCCCCTCTCCTGGGGCTATTAGAAGGGCGGGGTGCCTGAACGCCCAAATACTGGAATGCTGCGCCCATAAATCTGTGGTCCGGGAAAATTAAAGGACCTAAATAAAGATAATAGTAATTATTTTTCCCCCTTCAATAATAACATGGTATGTTTCAAATAATATTGAGGTTAGGCCAGACCATGGAGTATTTCTAAATGCTCTTTGGTGGGTTGGTGAGGGAAGGCCTTTTGGTCTTTAGGAAATGTGTGGGCTCGTTGTTTTATGCCTCCATGTCTATTTCTGATGTCATAAAGGGGCAATCTGAAGTTTCCGTAACAAGCTGAGGGACGGGGCTGTTGAAATGTTACCACTCTCAAATTCATAGAGAGAGAGAGCTATGGATGCAAGGACTGACCATCCATGATATCAACATGATAATTTTAACCATGTTTTGAGGAGATACAATGTTGGTTTACATTTACATTGCTTAAAAACATTGTAGTAAAATAAGCTTATATTCTGGGTTCTGACGGGGTACAACAGTTGAACTGAGCTCATGAGGTATTTCTAAGTTATATTCTTCAAGAATCAATGAGTAAATATCATTGATTTAAAAGTCAAAAAATGTATGTAGCAACTGCAGATTGTCCCTTTAAAGGAGACTGACAGGAAGTGGATGACTAAAATGTCTTAAAGGAGACAAACCTGACAGGAAGTGGATGACTAAAATGTCTTAAAGGAAACAAACCTGACAGGAAGTGGATGACTTGAAAATAAAAGAGAGCCGCACACTCTAGGAGTTCAGATGCAAAAATGTAATACCAGCGTTTCGACAGCGAAGCTGTCTTCATCAGGGTATAATATAAAGTGGATGACTAAAATGTCTTAAAGGAGACAATCCTGACAGGAAGTGGATGACTTAGTGTAAGGAACAGGTGGTGGGATAGAGAGAGAAACGTCCCAGGCATCCCACCACTGTCCTTGAAGCCCTTTAACAATCAATCCAGTCAGTCCTTCCATAACTCTAAATCCAACCCAACAACAGAACACACAACATCACTAAAACATCATAACTCTAAATCCAACCCAACAACAGAACACACAACATCACTAAAATATCATAACTCTAAATCCAACCCAACAACAGAACACACAACATCACTAAAATATCATAACTCTAAATCCAACCCAACAACAGAACACACAACATCACTAAAATATCATAACTCTAAATCCAACCCAACAACAGAACACACAACATCACTAAAATACCATAACTCTAAATCCAACCCAACAACAGAACACACAACATCACTAAAATAACATAACTCTAAATCCAACCCAACAACAGTACACACAACATCACTAAAACATCATAACTCTAAATCCAACCCAACAACAGAACACACAACATCACTAAAATACCATAACTCTAAATCCAACCCAACAACAGAACACACAACATCACTAAAATATCATAACTCTAAATCCAACCCAACAACAGAACACACAACATCACTAAAACATCATAACTCTAAATCCAACCCAACAACAGAACACACAACATCACTAAAATACCATAACTCTAAATCCAACCCAACAACAGAACACACAACATCACTAAAACATCATAACTCTAAATCCAACCCAACAACAGAACACACAACATCACTAAAATATCTCTGGTTCTTTGCTTCTCTGTTGTCATTATGGATGCAACACTCTGGAGGAAATGAGTCTCATCAAGAAAAGTAAATCATCTGTGAGGAGAGGATGAAAGAATGATAGAGACCCTGAATAATGTAGCTGTTCTGGTTAGAGAGGGTCCTCATCGGGGTACAGACCCTGAATAATGTAGCTGTCCTGGTTAGAGAGGGTCCTCATCGGGGTACAGACAGACCCTGAATAATGTAGCTGTCCTGGTTAGAGAGGGTCCTCATCGGGGTACAGACCCTGAATAATATAGCTGTCCTGGTTAGAGAGGGTCCTCATTAGGGTACAGACAGACCCTGAATAATGTAGCTGTCCTGGTTAGAGAGGGTCCTCATTAGGGTACAGACAGACCCTGAATAATGTAGCTGTCCTGGTTAGAGAGGGTCCTCACCAGGGTACAGACAGACCCTGAATAATGTAGCTGTCCTGGTTAGAGAGGGTCCTCATCGGGGTACAGACAGACCCTGAATAATGTAGCTGTCCTGGTTAGAGAGGGTCCTCATCGGGGTACAGACCCTGAATAATGTAGCTGTCCTGGTTAGGGAGGGTCCTCATCAGGTATAGACAGACCCTGAATAATGTAGCTGTACTGGTTAGAGAGGGTCCTCATCGGGTACAGACAGACCCTGAATAATGTAGCTGTACTGGTTAGAGAGGGTCCTCATCGGGGTACAGACAGTCCCTGAATAATGTAGCTGTCCTGGTTAGAGAGGGTCCTCATTAGGGTACAGACAGACCCTGAATAATGTAGCTGTCCTGGTTAGAGAGGGTCCTCATCGGGGTAAGACCCTGAATAATGTAGCTGTCCTGGTTAGGGAGGGTCCTCATCAGGTATAGACAGACCCTGAATAATATAGCTGTCCTGGTTAGAGAGGGTCCTCATTAGGGTACAGAAAGACCCTGAATAATGTAGCTGTCCTGGTTAGAGAGGGTCCTCATCGGGGTACAGACAGACCCTGAATAATGTAGCTGTCCTGGTTAGAGAGGGTCCTCATCGGGGTACAGACAGACCCTGAATAATGTAGCTGTCCTGGTTAGAGAGGGTCCTCATCGGGGTACAGACCCTGAATAATGTAGCTGTCCTGGTTAGAGAGGGTCCTCATCAGGGTACAGACAGACCCTGAATAATGTAGCTGTCCTGGTTAGAGAGGGTCCTCATTAGACAGACCCTGAATAATGTAGCAGACAGACCCTGAATAATGTAGCTGTCCTGGTTAGAGAGGGTCCTCATTGGGGTACAGACAGACCCTGAATAATGTAGCTGTCCTGGTTAGAGAGGGTCCTCATCGGGGTACAGACCCTGAATAATGTAGCTGTCCTGGTTAGAGAGGGTCCTCATTGGGGTACAGACCCTGAATAATGTAGCTGTTCTGGTTAGAGAGGGTCCTCATCGGGGTACAGACAGACCCTGAATAATGTAGCTGTCCTGGTTAGAGAGGGTCCTCATCGGGGTACAGACCCTGAATAATGTAGCTGTCCTGGTTAGAGAGGGTCCTCATTGGGGTACAGACCCTGAATAATGTAGCTGTCCTGGTTAGAGAGGGTCCTCATCGGGGTACAGACCCTGAATAATGTAGCTGTCCTGGTTAGAGAGGGTCCTCATTGGGGTACAGACCCTGAATAATGTAGCTGTCCTGGTTAGAGAGGGTCCTCATCGGGGTACAGACAGACCCTGAATAATGTAGCTGTCCTGGTTAGAGAGGGTCCTCATCAGGGTACAGACCCTGAATAATGTAGCTGTCCTGGTTAGAGAGGGTCCTCATCGGGGTACAGACCCTGAATAATGTAGCTGTCCTGGTTAGAGAGGGTCCTCATTAGGGTACAGACAGACCCTGAATAATGTAGCTGTCCTGGTTAGAGAGGACCCTCACCAGGGTACAGACAGACCCTGAATAATGTAGCTGTCCTGGTTAGAGAGGGTCCTCATCGGGGTACAGACAGACCCTGAATAATGTAGCTGTCCTGGTTAGAGAGGGTCCTCATCGGGGTACAGACCCTGAATAATGTAGCTGTCCTGGTTAGGGAGGGTCCTCATCAGGTATAGACAGACCCTGAATAATGTAGCTGTACTGGTTAGAGAGGGTCCTCATCGGGTACAGACAGACCCTGAATAATGTAGCTGTACTGGTTAGAGAGGGTCCTCATCGGGGTTCAGACAGACCCTGAATAATGTAGCTGTCCTGGTTAGAGAGGGTCCTCATTAGGGTACAGACAGACCCTGAATAATGTAGCTGTCCTGGTTAGAGAGGGTCCTCATCGGGGTACAGACCCTGAATAATGTAGCTGTCCTGGTTAGGGAGGGTCCTCATCAGGTATAGACAGACCCTGAATAATATAGCTGTCCTGGTTAGAGAGGGTCCTCATTAGGGTACAGACAGACCCTGAATAATGTAGCTGTCCTGGTTAGAGAGGGTCCTCATCGGGGTACAGACAGACCCTGAATAATGTAGCTGTCCTGGTTAGAGAGGGTCCTCATCGGGGTACAGACAGACCCTGAATAATGTAGCTGTCCTGGTTAGAGAGGGTCCTCATCGGGGTACAGACCCTGAATAATGTAGCTGTCCTGGTTAGAGAGGGTCCTCATCAGGGTACAGACAGACCCTGAATAATGTAGCTGTCCTGGTTAGAGAGGGTCCTCATTAGGGTACAGACAGACCCTGAATAATGTAGCTGTCCTGGTTAGAGAGGGTCCTCATTGGGGTACAGACAGACCCTGAATAATGTAGCTGTCCTGGTTAGAGAGGGTCCTCAATGAATAATGTAGCTGTCCTGGTTAGAGAGGGTCCTCATTGGGGTACAGACCCTGAATAATGTAGCTGTTCTGGTTAGAGAGGGTCCTCATCGGGGTACAGACAGACCCTGAATAATGTAGCTGTCCTGGTTAGAGAGGGTCCTCATCGGGGTACAGACCCTGAATAATGTAGCTGTCCTGGTTAGAGAGGGTCCTCATTGGGGTACAGACCCTGAATAATGTAGCTGTCCTGGTTAGAGAGGGTCCTCATCGGGGTACAGACAGACCCTGAATAATGTAGCTGTCCTGGTTAGAGAGGGTCCTCATCAGGGTCCTGGTCCTGGTTGAATAATGTAGCTGTCCTGGTTAGAGAGGGTCCTCATTAGGGTACAGACAGACCCTGAATAATGTAGCTGTCCTGGTTAGAGAGGGTCCTCATTAGGGGTACAGACAGACCCTGAATAATGTAGCTGTCCTGGTTAGAGAGGGTCCTCATCGGGTACAGGACCCTGAATAATGTAGCTGTCCTGGTTAGACAGACAGATCCTGAATAATGTAGCTGTCCTGGTTAGAGAGGGTCCTCATCAGGGTACAGACAGACCCTGAATAATGTAGCTGTCCTGGTTAGAGAGGGTCCTCAGGGTCAGACCCTGAATAATGTAGCTGTCCTGGTTAGGGGGTCCTCATCAGGTATAGACAGACCCTGAATAATGTAGCTGTCCTGGTTAGAGAGGGTCCTCATTAGGGTAGACAGACCCTGAATAATGTAGCTGTCCTGGTTAGAGAGGGTCCTCATTGGGGTACAGACAGACCCTGAATAATGTAGCTGTCCTGGTTAGAGAGGGTCCTCATCGGGGTACAGACAGACCCTGAATAATGTAGCTGTCCTGGTTAGAGAGGGTCCTCATCGGGGTACAGACCCTGAATAATGTAGCTGTCCTGGTTAGAGAGGGTCCTCATCAGGGTACAGACAGACCCTGAATAATGTAGCTGTCCTGGTTAGAGAGGGTCCTCAGGGTACAGACAGACCCTGAATAATGTAGCTGTCCTGGTTAGAGAGGGTCCTCATTGGGGTACAGACAGACCCTGAATAATGTAGCTGTCCTGGTTAGAGAGGGTCCTCATCGGGGTACAGACCCTGAATAATGTAGCTGTCCTGGTTAGAGAGGGTCCTCATTGGGGTACAGACCCTGAATAATGTAGCTGTTCTGGTTAGAGAGGGTCCTCATCGGGGTACAGACCCTGAATAATGTAGCTGTCCTGGTTAGAGAGGGTCCTCATTAGGGTACAGACAGACCCTGAATAATGTAGCTGTCCTGGTTAGAGAGGGTCCTCATCGGGGTACAGACAGACCCTGAATAATGTAGCTGTCCTGGTTAGAGAGGGTCCTCATTAGGGTACAGACAGACCCTGAATAATGTAGCTGTCCTGGTTAGAGAGGGTCCTCATCGACAGACAGACCCTGAATAATGTAGCTGTCCTGGTTAGAGAGGGTCCTCATCGGGGTACAGACAGACCCTGAATAATGTAGCTGTCCTGGTTAGAGAGGGTCCTCATCGGGGTACAGACAGACCCTGAATAATGTAGCTGTCCTGGTTAGAGAGGGTCCTCATCGGGGTACAGACCCTGAATAATGTAGCTGTCCTGGTTAGAGAGGGTCCTCATCAGGGTACAGACAGACCCTGAATAATGTAGCTGTCCTGGTTAGAGAGGGTCCTCATTAGGGTACAGACAGACCCTGAATAATGTAGCTGTCCTGGTTAGAGAGGGTCCTCATTGGGGTACAGACAGACCCTGAATAATGTAGCTGTCCTGGTTAGAGAGGGTCCTCATCGGGGTACAGACCCTGAATAATGTAGCTGTCCTGGTTAGGTACAGACCCTGAATAATGTAGCTGTCCTGGTTAGAGAGGGTCCTCATTGGGGTACAGACCCTGAATAATGTAGCTGTCCTGGTTAGAGAGGGTCCTCATCGGGGTACAGACAGACCCTGAATAATGTAGCTGTCCTGGTTAGAGAGGGTCCTCATCAGGGTACAGACCCTGAATAATGTAGCTGTCCTGGTTAGAGAGGGTCCTCATCAGGGTACAGACCCTGAATAATGTAGCTGTCCTGGTTAGAGAGGGTCCTCATTAGGGTACAGACAGACCCTGAATAATGTAGCTGTCCTGGTTAGAGAGGGTCCTCATTACAGACAGACCCTGAATAATGTAGCTGTCCTGGTTAGAGAGGGTCCTCATCGGGGTACAGATCCTGAATAATGTAGCTGTCCTGGTTAGGAGGGTCCTCATCAGGTATAGACAGACCCTGAATAATGTAGCTGTCCTGGTTAGAGAGGGTCCTCATCGGGGTACAGACAGACCCTGAATAATGTAGCTGTACTGGTTAGAGAGGGTCCTCATCGGGGTTCAGACAGACCCTGAATAATGTAGCTGTCCTGGTTAGAGAGGGTCCTCATCGGGGTACAGACCCTGAATAATGTAGCTGTCCTGGTTAGAGAGGGTCCTCATCAGGTATAGACAGACCCTGAATAATATAGCTGTCCTGGTTAGAGAGGGTCCTCATTAGGGTACAGACAGACCCTGAATAATGTAGCTGTCCTGGTTAGAGAGGGTCCTCATCGGGG